>NW_027530625.1:305101-401821 GCF_008692635.1 Crocuta crocuta
CTCTCTATCTCCCCCACTCTCAAAATAAATAAACATTTAAAAAACGTGAAAAAAATAAGTTGTGATATGTATGTGTATACATACATACATACAATGGAATATTACTCCACCCATCGAAAAAACTGAAATCTTAGCATTTGCAATGACATTTACTTAGAGTATTAGGTTAAATGATCTAAGTCAGTCAGAGAAAGACAAAAACTGTATAATTTAACTCATATGTGGAATTTAAGAAACAAAACAAATGAGCAAAGGGAAATGGATAAGAGACAGACAAATAAGAAACAAATTCTTAATTTGATTTAATTTCAATTATAGAGATCAAACTAATGGTTTCCAAGGGAGGGGGAGATGAATTAAATAGGGAATGGGGAGGGGCGCCTGGGTGGCTTAGTCGGTTAAGCGTCCGACTTTCGCTTAGGTCATGATCTCGCGGTTCGTGGGTTCGAGCCCCGCGTCGGGCTCTGTGCTGACTGCCAGCTCAGAGCCTGGAGCCTGTTTCAGTCTGTGACTCCCTCTCTCTCTGACCCTCCCCTGCTCACGCTGTCTCTCTCTCTCTCTCTCCTAGAAATAAATAAAAAACATTAAAAAAAAAATAAATAGGGGATGGGGATTAAAAAGCTCACTTATCCTGATGAGCACAGAGTGAGGTATGGAAGTGTCTAATTTCCGTATTGAACAATTTAAACTAATATAACCCTGTATATTAACTAACTGGAACTAAAATAAAAGCTTTTAAAAATTTATCGAAATTTGCAAAAGCTCACACAGTTTAAAAGAAACAGAACCAGCATCTGAATCTATTCCCTCTGTCTCCAAAACCTGTATCTTAATCCCTTCACCACAATACTACATTTGCACCTAGATATAGACACGCATACAGACATAGAACCTCAGAGAGGTCAGAGGCCATCACCTCACCTCTCTCTCCAGGTAGGCACACATGAGCCTACACACAGACTTCCACAAAGAGCACATATATGTACAAAGAGCATGCATGTGTGCATGAACATATATGTTAGTGTACATGTTTCACATACATGTGCATGAAATATCACCCGTGTTGCTGCAAGGCCCTAATTCCCTCCCCAGGTATATGAGGTTACACCTCCAGAGGCCAGGTTCCCACCAAGCTCCTGCACACAGAGCTCAGTGAGGACATCAGTAATGTGCTCCTCTCCTGGGAAGCCCACAGGGCCAACCCCACAGGGCACTGACATGCATGGAGGACAGGCCCCTGGGTCTCCCTTTCTATCACCAATGCCCGTTGTGGGTAGAGAGAGCAGACAGCACATTCATGAAACTAGATCTGCATTTCCTCTCACCTGCTTTTCACTGATTCAGAGCCTGACCTTAATTCCCTGGAAGACCCCCTAGACTGACCAGGACCCATAATCTCCTCTGTCAAGCCCACAGGTAGGCAGGCTGAGGGGTCCTTGGGAACAGAAACTGGGGGGTCGACATCTTCATATGATCTTCCACCCCTTTCCTAATCCCATCCTCTCTCCTCCATCTTAAAGACAGGAGACAAGTGAATGAGAAAGCGAGGATACTGCAAGGGGTAAGAGCATTCTCAAGCTGGACTCCACACCCTCTAGCTGTGTGGACTTAGCCAAGGCACTTCAAGTACTTCCGCCTTACTTTCATTATCTGTAAAATGGGGGTATTGTAAAGACTAAATGACTTAATGTATGTAAAATTCCTAGAGCAGTGTCTGGCACACCTGAGCACTGTATCACTGCTAGCTACTATTATGATCTTGACTGAAAGTATCCATGGGAAGGGGCTGCAGTGAAGTAGGTGTCTCTGGTAGGAGACATCGGGGTGAGGCACTGCCAGCCCAGCAGAGGGACACAGGACACTGGGTTTCAGCCAAAGTCCCACTCAAAGCACTTCTGGTCGATCGGATGGATATCAAAGGTATGTTGAGACAGACAGAAGGCAATTATTCACAAAAAGGAATCCAATGGGCATATTTCAAATGTCCACTTGCCTTGGAATCTACAATTTAATGGCTGGGAATGGCGGAGTGATGCTCCAATCTAACACAGGAGTGAAAATTAGGCATTAAAGAACAGATTTCAGACAACTGAAAAGAGAAGGACCACGCCTGGAAAGGGCTCTGCAGGTTTTCTAAGCAGGACATAGCTGTTCAAGGGACTCTGTATCTGTTTGCCTCTCTGCTGGAAGTGGAAGAGGGTAGTGAGAGACAAGCTGGGTTTCTAAGAACCTGACCCAGGAGAGAACTGAAGGTCAGGTACTGATGGTGGAAAAGGACAGAGTTGCTCTTTTCTCACAATGTGACGGCACTGAGGGCCAAAGTCCTCTGCAACTCTTCCTCTATGAAGACAGGGAATACGGGCAAAAACATGGCTTTGTGGGATGGGAGGCAGAAAAGGCAGTAGAAAGAAGGAAATTGAAAAGATCCCAATGTGTGTGAGCAAAGGAGGGAGAAAAGGAGGCGGTCCACAGGAGGCGTAAGGCACTGACTTCTGTTGCAGAGGACACGCCAGCTTTGTTCTCAACTACATCTGTATGACTTGGGGAACAGGTGTGATAGCATCACTTAGTGTAGATAAAACACAACGCTTGAAATCAAACCTATCTGGGTTTGAGTCTCAACTATGCCACTTACCAGCGGTGTGCCTCTCTGAACTTCAGTCCCTTTTTCCATACAAGAGGGGAAGCACTGCTTGTAACAACATAGTGCCAGTGTGAGGAGGAGTGAATGGACAGGTACTAAGCCCAGAACCTTGCCACGAAATGTTAGCTGAATTTTGTCCAGTTGAGTCACTTCCCAACTGTCCTTGCTCATTCACAGGAGCAGGTGCATGGAGGATGGGCAGCTTTCGCTAGTGCGTTACACACCAAGCACTTTTCTTTCCTGTTTAGGAAGGCCACGCTGCACTCCAAGTTTGTAGTCCCAGGTTGGATGTGGGCTGGCAGGTAGGAGAAGGGTCCTGCATCACTGCTGAGAAAGCAAGCAAGGGAATCCCAACCTGAGATGACAAATGTCCACAACGTAGAAAATTCCAATAGAGGAAGTTGAGAAGTATGGAAATTGATTGTATTTCCTGTCTAATAAGGAAGGGAGTGGATACTTTTTTTCAGGTGGGATGGTCTAATTTAAAAGTCTTAGAAAGACTCCTATCCCTCCTAGTCCCTCCCACCACTACCTGATGACCAGCCCCATCTTTGAAATGTCACTTCTCAAGCTTACTGTAT
This sequence comes from Crocuta crocuta, assembly GCF_008692635.1. Taxonomy (NCBI): domain Eukaryota; kingdom Metazoa; phylum Chordata; class Mammalia; order Carnivora; family Hyaenidae; genus Crocuta; species Crocuta crocuta. Next base: position 308,327 of record NW_027530625.1, read on the forward strand.
GAGCAAGCATACCACACACCTATAGAAAGCTTCACCAAACTCTTCCACTCATCATTTTTGCTAGTAACATAAAATGTTTTATTACTGGGTGTTATATGGAAACCAACTTGACAATAAACTATTTGTAAATATATATATATATATTTAATTAAAATTAAAAAATAACTTTCTACTTCCAAAAATATTTAATTAAAATAAAAAAATAACTTTCTACTTCCAAAAAAAATTTTTTTATTACTAACCATAATAACTTCCATTTATACGGTGCTATACCACATCACAGAAGTTTACACACATTATCTCATTTAAATACTAGAAAAGTAGGGAAATAATGTTCATAAATTAATACTAAAAACTTAAGAAGGCACAGAGTCCAATGATGTTATGATAATTGTACTTCTGAAAGGGATGATAATTGTGTTTCTTCCATTTTTACTTTTAAATTGACTGTGAATCAAAACCCCACACTGCTTCTGAATCATCACGAAGCCCTGATGAAACATCATACTACCTCCCCCTTAGGTGGGCCAGGCAAAACCAGCACTGATGGGAAAGAGAAGCTAAACTTTTGCAAAGGAAATACAGGCCCTTCATTTCTGAATTCTACCATAATCCCTTATTAACACTGCATTTTCACATCAAAACCTCAGGATAAGCAAGATATGTAATTATCTGGCGCTAGACAGCAAGAGCACCCCTCCTCTAACTGTGCTCTGGGGGCAGCACACAAGTACTGCAAGTAAGAGGAGCTGACTTTTGTCTGTGAGATTGTTCAACCAGCAGTCAAAATCCCTGAATTCTTTTCAGATATCTTTGAAAAGTGTTCAAGGACAGCCAATTGGGCAGGGTCCTCTTATCATTCCCTATGTAGCTAGTCTGCAGATATTCCAGGCTCTGCAATGCTTCTGCTTCATCTTCTTTTTTTCCTCAACAGCTATTTTGGGGTATAACTGATATACAAAATCTCTATATGTTTAATGCAATTTAATGTGAAGATGGTATCACAGGTATATGCATATTTCAAGGGGCATGTGAGTGTTCAGGTGTGAGGAGCAGGCTGGACAGAAAGTAGAACCAGCGTCTCTTAATGATGGCTCTAGGGAGAGGAAATGACTTGCCCAAGACATAAGGAAATACACAATGTTACCTGATTCAGCTCAGTGGGAACGATGTTAACTACTGCCCCTGAGATATTTCCACATTAACTGGGGGAATTCCAGGTGCAAGCCCAAAGAGGGTCAGATAGTCCTTCACCACCAGGGAAAACAATGTCCCAGCAGGGAGTTTGAAAGACCCAGTGAAGGAAATGGAGAAAGAGTCCAGACAGTCAAATGATATATTGCCCAGGAGTGGGAGGAGAGTGTTTGTCTCAGATTGGGAGTGTCTACTGAAACTCTAAATGTTCATAAACTCCAATTCAGCATTCCACTCCTCAGAATGTATTCCATACCCCAGAAACTGTCTCATGAGTGCAACACGCACATGCATGCACGCACACGCACACACAAATATCCATTGTGACACCATCTGTGGGAGACAAAGCATTATGGATGCAGTGACCCCATTATTGCATATAGCCTTTGTCTATAGTCTTTGTCTACCTATACAGAGGAAAAGAACTTTGAAACATGCACCCACAAGTCTAGTCTCCGAAAACTGGATTTATCGGACACTAAAGAAACATGTGTCCAGTAGTTTTAAATATGAGCAGTAAAGTAAAAAGTTAAATATGGAAGGAACTCCTTACTCATCTCTTCACTTCAGAAGGAAGCCACCCACAAATAAAGACACAAACCACAACAAGCACAAATATAAAGTATTTTTCTTTACAAAACAGCACAATTCTCTATATATTGTTCCGCAACCTGTTTCTGTCACTTAACAAAATATAATGGGCAGGAGTATAACCTTGATAATACAGTAGCAGTAAACAGCTCTTACTCTGCCATCTGACTGCCTGAATTACAATCCCTGCTCTACCATTTACTAAATGTGAGACCTGCTAAATTGCTAACTTTGCTAAATTCTATTTTTTATCTGTAAAGTAGGGAAAATAACAGTGCCTATTTCTTAGGATTTGGGAAAAAATGATGAAAGACATGCCAAGCCCTTAGCTCAGTGTGTGACATATATTACATGCTAATAAAGGTTGGCTGACATAAGCTGTATTATTTCTTTAGACATTGTGTGGTATTGAGTAAAAAGAATGCACTATAGATTGCTTTAATAATTCACCTATTATGGATAGTTAGTTTGTTTCTCTGGGGAATGTTTTGTTTGTTTGTTTATATTGTTTTGTTTCGCATTACAAACAATGCTAAAATAAGAATGTGTACATATCTTTGTGCTACACATACATGACTATTTCTTTTTTTTTTTTTTCTTAAATAGTTTATTGTCAAGTTGGTTTCCATACAACACCCAGTGCTCATCCCCACAAGTGCCCTCCTCCATTCCCATCACCCCCTTCCCCTCTCCCCCTCTCCCATCAGCCCTCAGTTTGTTTTCAGCATTCAAGAGTCTCTCATGGTTTGCCTCCCTCCCTCTCCCCAACTAGTTTTTCCCCTTCTCCTCCCCCATGGTCCTCTGTTAAGTTCCTCCTAATCCACCTATAAGTGCAAACATATGATATCTGTCCTCTGCCTGACTTATTTCGCACAGCATAATACCCTCAAGGTCCATCCATGTTGCTACACGTGACCAGATTTCATTGTTTCTCATTGCCATGTAGTATTCCATTGTATAAATATACCACATCTTCTTGATCCATTCGTCAATTGATGGACACCATAGGCTCTTTCCATGTTTTGTTTATTGTTGAGAGTGCTGCTATGAACATTGGGGTCCATATGTCCCTATGCATCAGCACTCCTATATCCCTTGGGTAAATTCCTAGCAGTGCTATTGCTGGGTCATAGGGGAGTTCTAGTGTTAATTTTTTGAGGAACCTCCACACTGTTTTCCAGAGGGGCTGCACCAGTTTCNCGAAACACAAACAACCCAGTGAAGAAATGGGCAGAAGATATGAACAGACACTTCTCCAAAGAGGACATCCAGATGGCCAACAGACACATGAAACGATGTTCAGCATCCCTCCTCATCAGGGAAATACAAATCATACATGACTATTTCTAAAAGATAGCTTTCTGTTAGGGAAATTATTGGATAGTAAATGTGTATTCAATTTTGATAGAGATTACCAAAAGCCCTCTCACTATTAGTATATGTGAGGCTCTTTCTCCTTTTGGATATTGTTTTCAAAATGCATTGACAATCTGATGGGTGAAAATTGTATTCACTGTAATTCATATTTTCTGATTACCAATGAAGCCAACATTTTCCCTGTGTTTTCTCTCTCTCTCTCTCTTTTTTTTTTTTTAGTTTTTATTTTAGTTCCATTTGGCTAATATACAATGTAATATTAGTTTCAGGTGTACAATATAGTGATTCAACTCTTCCATACAACACCTGGTGCTCATCACAATGAATGTACTCCTTAGTCCCAATGACCTATTTCACCCATCCCCTACCCATCACCCTTCTGGTAACTGCCCCTTTATGGTTAAGAGTCTGTTTCTTGGTTTGCCTCTCTTTGTTTCCCCCATTGCCCATTTGTTTTATTTCTTAAATTCTACATATGAGTGAAATCATATGGTATTTGTCTTTCTCTGGTTGAACTATTTTGCCTAACATAATACTCTCTACCTCCATCCACATTGTTGCAAATGGTAAGATTTCATTCCTTTTGACGGCTGAGTAATATTCCATTGTATATATATTCCCTGTCTTCTTTATCCATTCATCAGTTGATGGACATTTGGGCTCTTTCCATAATTTGGCTATTGTAGGTAATGATCCTATAAACATTGAGGTACATGTGTTCTTTTGAATAAGTATTTTTGTATCCTTTGAGTAAATGCCTAGTAATGCAATGGCTTGGTTGTAGAGTAGTTCTATTTTAACTTTTTGAGGGAATTCCATAATGTTTTTCACACTAGCTACACCAATTTCCATTCCTACCAACAGTGCAAGAGGTTTCCTTTATCTCCACACCTTAGCCAACACCTGTTGTTTCCTCCGTTGTTGACTGTAGCCATTCTGACACATGTGAGGTGATATCTCATTGTAATTGTGATTTGCATTTCCCTCATGATGAGTGATGTTGAACACCTTTTCATGTGTCTGTAGGCCATCAGTATGTCTTCTTTGGAGAAATGTTTCTTTATATCTTCTGCCCATATTTTAATTGGATAATCTCTTTTTTGGGTGTTAAGTTTTATAAATTCTTTACAGATTTTTGGATACTAACCCTTTATCAGATTTGCAAATATCTTCTCCCATTTGTAGGTTGTTTTTTAGTTTGGTTGATTGTTTCCTTTGCTGTGTAGAAGCTTTCAATTCTGATGTAGTCTTAATAGTTTATTTTTGCTTTTGTTTCCCTTCTCTAGGAGACATATCTACAAAGAAATTACTAAAGCTAATATCTAAGAAGTCATTGCCTATGTTCTCCTCTAGGGTTTTTATGGTTTCAGGTCTGACATTTAGGTCTTTCATCCATTTTGAATTTATTTTTGTGTATAGCCTAAGAAAGTGGTCTAATTTAATTCTTTTGCAAGTTTCTGCTCAGTTTTCCCAATGCCATTTGTTGAAGAGACTGTCTTTTCCCCATTGGATATTCTTTCCTGTTTTGTCAAAGTGTAATGGACCGTAGAGTTGTTGGTTCATTGCTGGGTTTTCTATACTGTTCTATTGATCTATGTGTCTAATGTTTTCTAAGTTTATTTATTTTTGAGAATGAAAGAGAGAGAGAGAAAGAGAGAGAGAGAAAGAGAGAGAGCGCACATGAGTTAAAGAGTGGCTGACAGAGAGAAGGAGAGAGAGAATCCCAAGCAGACCCTACTGCAGGCCTCGAACTCATGAATTGTGAGATCATGACCTGAGCTGAAATCAAGAGTCAGACACTTAACACTGACTGAGCCATGCAGGTGACTCTGTCTATTTTTGTGCAAGTACCATATTGTTTTGATCACTATGGCTTTGTAGTAGAACTTGAAGTTTGGAATGACGATGTCTACAGCTTTGCTTTTTTTTTCTTCCCTAGGCCATTAAGCTATTCAGAGTCTTCTGTGCTTCCATACAAATTATAGGATTGTTTGTTCCTGCTCTGTGAAATATGCTGTTGGTATTTTAATAAGGATTGCATTAAATGTGTAGATTTCTTTGGGTAGTATAGACATTTTAACAATATTTGTTCTCCCAATCCATGAGCATGGAATGACTTTCCATTTCTTTGTGTCCTCTTCAATTTCTTTCATCAATGTTTTATAATTTTCAGAGTACATATTTTTCACCTCTTTGGTTAGGTTTATTCATAGGTATCTCATTGTTTTTGGTGTGATTGTAAATGGGGTCAGTTCTTTAATTTCTGTTTGTGTTGCTTCGTTATTGCTGTATAGAAACACAACTGATTTCTGTGCGTTAATTTTGTAACCTACAACTTTACTAAATTCACTGTTCAGCTCTAGCATATTTGTGGTGGAGCCTTTGGGCTTTCTACATAGAGTATCATGTCATCTGCAAATAGCAAAGAAAATTTGACTTCTTCTTTGCTGATTTGGATGGCTTTTATTTCTTTTTCTTGTCTGATTGCTGTGGCTAAAACTATCAGGACTATTTTGAATAACTGTGATGAAAGTATCATCCCTGCCTTGTTTCTGACCATGGGAAAAAAACTCTTCATTTTTCCCCACTGAGTTTCATATTAGCTGTGGGTTTTTCATATATGGCCTTTATGATGTTGAGGTATGTTCTCTCTAAACCTACTTTGTTGAGGGTTTTTATCATGAATGGATATTGTACTTTGTCAAATGCTTTTTATGCATCTATTGTGGTTCTTATCCTTTATTAATGTAGTATATCATCTTGATTGATTTGTGGCTATTGAACTACCCTTGCAACTTAGGGGAAAAAACCCACTTGACTGTGGTGAATGATCTCTTTTTTTAGCATTAAAAAATTTTATATATATATGTAATTTATTGTCCAGTTAGCTAACATACAGTGTATATATAGTGTGCTCTTGATTTGGGGGGTAGATTCCAATGATTCATCACTTACATATGACACCCAGTGCTCATCCCATCAAGTGCCCTCCTCAATGCCCATCACTCATTTCCCCCCTTCCTTAACCCCCCCATCAGCCTTGAGTTTGTTCTCTGTATTTAAAAGTCTCTTATGGGTTTGCCTCTCTCTTTGTTTGAAATTATTTTTCCCCTTCCCTTCCCCCATGGTCTTCTGTTAAGTTTCTCAGGTTCCACATATGAGTGAAAACATATATCTGTCTTTCTCTGACTTATTTTACTTAGCATAATACCCTCCAGTTCCATCCATGTTGTTGCAAATGGCACAATATCATTCTTTCTCATTGCCAAGAGTATTCCGTTGTATATATAAACCGCATCTTCTTTATCCATTCATCAGTTAATGGACATTTGGGCTCTTTCCATAATTTGGCTATGGTTGAAAGTGCTGCTATAAACATTGGTGTATATGTGCCCCGATGAATCAACACTCCTGCATCCTTTGGATAAATTCCTAGTAGTGCTATTGCTGGGTCACAGGGTAGTTCCATTTTTAATTTTTTGAGGAACCTCCACACCATTTTCCAAAGTGGCTGCACCAGTTTGCATTCCTACCAACAGTGCAAAAAATAGGGTTCCTGTTTCTTCACATCCTTGCCAACATCTGTTGTTTCCCAAATTGTTAATTTTAGCCACTCTGACCAGTATGAGGTGGTATTTCAATGTGGTTTTGATTTGTATTTCCCTGATGATGAGTAATGTTGAGCATTTTTTCATGTGTCTGTTTGTTGGATGTCTTCTCTGGAAAAGTGTCTATTCATGTCTTCTGCCCATTTCTTCACTGGGTGTTTTTTTTTTCAGGTGTTGAAATTGGTACGTTCTTTATAGATTTTGGATACTAATCCTTTATCAAATATGTCATTCGCAAATATCTTCTCCCATTCCATTGATTGCCTTTTAGTTTTGTTGATTGTTTCCTTTGTAGTTCAGAAGGTTTTTATCTTCATGAGGTCCCAATAGTTCATTTTTGCTTTTATTTCCCTTGCCTTTGGAGATGTGTTGAGCAAGAAATTGTTGTGGCTGACATCAAAGAAGTAGTTGCCTACTTTTTCTTCTAGGGTTTTGGTAGTTTCCTGGCTCAGTTTTAAGTCTTTCATCCATTTTGAGTTCAGCTTTGTGTATGATAGAAGAAAGTGGTCCAGTTTCATTCTTCTGCATGTTGCTGTCCAGTTCTCCTAGCACCATTTGCTAAAGAGACTGTCTTTTTTTCCATTGGATTCTCTTTCCTGCTTTGTCAAAGATTAGTTGGCCATATATTTATGGGTCCCATTCTGAGCTCTCTATTCTATTCCATTGGTCTATGTGTCTTTTCTTGTGCTAGTACCACACCGTCTTGATGATTATAGCCTTGTAGTAGAGGCTGAAGTCCAGTACGGTGATACTTCCCTCTTTGGTTTTCTTTTTCAACATAACTTTGGTTATTCGGGGTCTTTTGGGGTCCCATACAAATTTTAGGATTGTTTGTTCTAGCTTTGAGAAGAATGCAGTGCAATTTTGATTGGGATTATACTGAATGTATAGATTGCTTTGGGTAGTATTGACATTTTAACAATATTTGTTCTTCCAATCCACAGGCATGGAATATTTTTCCATTTCTTTGTGCCTTCTTCAATTTTCTTCATAAGTTTTCTATAGTTTTCAGCATACAGCTCTTTTACATCTTTGGTTAGGTTTATTCCTAGGTATTTTATGGTTCTTGGTACAATTGTAAACGGGTTCAATTTCTTGATTTCTCTTTCTGTTGCTTCATTATTGGTATAGAGAAATGCAACTGATTCTTTTAATGTATTCTTGGGTTCAGTTTGCTAATATTTTATTGAGATTTTTGCTTCCATGTTTATTAAGGATATTTGCCTGCAGTTCTCCTTTTGTTGTATCTTTATGCGGATTTGATATCAAGGTAATGCTGTCCTCACATAACGAATTTGGAAATTTTCCTTCATTTTCTTTTCTTTTCTTCTTTTCTTTCTCTTCCTTCCTTCCTTCCTTCCTTCCTTCCTTCCTTCCGGAATAGTTTCAGAAGAATAGGTATTAACTCTTCTTAAAATGTTTGGTAGAATTCACCTGTGAAGCCATCTTGTCTACGGCTTTTCTTTGTTGAAGTTTTTGATTACTGATTCAATTTCTTTGCAGGTTATCAGTCTGTTCAAGTTTTCTATTTCTTCCTGTTGCAGTTTTGATGGTTTATATGTTTCTAGGAATTGATTCATTTCTTCCATGTTATCCAAAGTTTTCAAGCTTGGCAAATAGTTTTTCATAATATTCTCTTATACTTTTTGTATTTCTGTAGTGTTGGTTGTTATTTCTCCTCTCTCACTGAGTCATTAGTGTATATTTCAGCTTTACTTATTATGTCTTTTGGTGTAATTATCAAATGTTTGAGTACAGTATTTTGTCAATATACCTCTACACATTTTTCTTACTTGGAATGGCATCCTTGTCCTGAGACCGTAAATATATACTCTTTTTTGGCTAATACTTACTTTATGCTTTGGAATTTTTTTTTTACTTTTAGTTTGTTCATTCATTAAAATTTATTTCTATGTGTGTTAAGATAGAAGTCTAGTCTCTTTTCAAAAGCTGTAACCAATTGCCATAAATATCAAATCTCTTATTTAATAGTTCACTCATTTTTCATTGCTATAAGATAAATATTATATATTAAGTTCTACATAGATCAAGATCTATATACATGTATAGACACAGATATACAGAATTCTTTATGTTGACCCTTCATTGGTTTTTCTCTGTGTGTACCATTATCTTACTATTTCTTATTGTTATGTACTTTGATTTTTGGTTAGAAAACTTCTCTGAAATTCCAATTTTTTCAAAATTACTTTGGCTTTCATTAGCCATTTATTCCTCTAGATGAGTTTTAGAATGACCTTCTCAAGTCCATTAAAAATGCCGTTGGGTTTGATTTTGATGCCATAAATATCTTTGTATAAGTGACTTTCACTCCTCAAAATAATGCCTTTGGAGTGTTATTACACATGCACTGATTTTTATTAATTGAGAAAACTGAATTTGTCTAGCTTTACTGAAATATAATGGACACATAACATTTTATAAGTTTAAGGTGTACAAGATGGTTACTTGATGCACTTATATATTTTTAAATGATTGCCACAATAGGGGTGGTTAACACCTCTATCACCACACAAAATTATCATATCAATTTATTTGTGTTTCTTATCATGATATTGGTAAAAAAGTGACTTACATTAAAAGATTTCTATTTTAATAATATTTGGAGTTTGTTTAGAATGAAGACTTTATAGTCTTTTAATCAGAAAAATGAACCGATTTTAAAATTAACCACAATAACATAGGCTATTCATCATAGTATTTCTATTTTGACCAGCATCCTTGTATAAAACCTTAAGTACCTGGATCATAATAGCCAAATAAAAATACCTAAATACGTTAAGCAAATTTTGCTATGAAGACCTAAGCAACTCTCATCTGACTTCTGTGGTTATGAAGGAGCACTGATGACATTTGACGCTCACTTTTGTCCTATCCCCATTACTACTGCTACCACCTCTGGTCCTATGAGTAGGAGAGAATCCTAATGAGAGGACCTAATTCATGGGGACCCCTTGTATGAAAGCATCCTGATTCAAGGTGGAACTCAGCAGCCTTTTCCCCTGGGACATGAAGGAATAAAGGATAAGGAGTTGTTCAAGAAACCACCTAAGAAGAATATTGTTTTAATAATTTTTGAGAAGAACTCACACACATTAGACTATCTAATGTTCCGAAGACACATAGGACACACTTTTAGTTTCTCAAGGGGAAAGCAACTTGGAATTTTATTTTTTCCTTGTTGGATTTTACTCTCTATCTCAGTAGTTTCTTAAAGTAAAAGTGTTTTGAAATTCTAACAAGAGCAGAGAGATTCTTTTTCTAGGTTGGAGACAGAGAAGATCTGACTTGATAAAATTGTCTTTTACATCTCTCCAACTGCTTCTCCACACCCTGTCCAGGAAGGCACAGACATGGACACCAAGAACCACAGCAGTGACTCAGGCTTTATCCTCCTGGGCCTCTCTTCCAACCCTCAGCTACAGAAACCACTCTTTGCCATCTTCCTCATCATGTACCTGGTCACCGTGGTGGGCAATGTACTCATCATCCTGGCCATCCACTCAGACTCCCGACTCCATACACCCATGTACTTTTTCCTCAGCAACCTGTCATTCATGGATATCTGTTTCACAACTGTCATTGTGCCCAAGATGCTGGTGAATTTACTGTCAGAGACAAAGACTATCTCCTTCGTGGGATGCCTGGTCCAGATGTACTTCTTCATGGCCTGTGGGAACACTGACAGCTACCTGCTGGCCTCTATGGCCATAGACCGGCTGGTAGCCATCTGCAACCCCTTCCATTATGATAGGGTTATGAACCCACGGCGCCGCCTCCTCATGCTGGTGGGTTCTTGCACCATCTCCCACCTGCACTCCCTGCTCCGTGTGCTACTCATGTCCCGCCTGTCCTTCTGTGCCTCCCATGTCATTAAGCACTTTTTTTGTGACACCCAGCCTGTGCTAAAGCTATCCTGCTCTGACACATCCTCCAGCCAGATTGTGGTCATGACTGAGACCCTGGCTGTCATCGCGACCCCCTTCCTGTGCATTCTCTTCTCCTATCTGCGAATCATCATCACTGTGCTCAGAATTCCTTCTGCAGCTGGGAAGTGGAAGGCCTTTTCTACCTGTAGCTCCCACCTCACTGTAGTGGCTTTGTTCTATGGGAGTGTCATCTATGTCTATTTTAGGCCCCTGTCCATGTATTCAGTGGTGAAGGACCGGGTAGCCACTGTCATGTACACAGCAGTGACACCCATGCTGAACCCCTTCATCTATAGCCTGAGGAACAAAGATATGAAGAGGGGTATGAGGAAATTAAGGGACAAAATTCACTCATAGAAAGAAAAAAATTGATGGAATGTCTTAATTGAGAGATGACCCAAGAAATGATCATGTTATCTTTCCCTCCTATCCATTTTTCACACGACACACAAAGAGGTCATTTAAAGTAGTGTTGAAAAGAAATAAAAATCCTAACTGGGAAGCTAGAACACTTTGTTTCTATTAATGATCTTCACCAAATACATGTACAGTGCCAGGACAAGAGCTGCTAGGAATCCACATTCTGCCTTAAATAAAGTTATCTTTAAGGGGAATAAAGATCTCCAAATCCCTCCTCTGTGGGCTTGACTTTGGCTAATACTCAAGAAATTACAAAGTCCTATTTGTTTTGAGAATAAGAAGTTACATGAATTTGGTATGGAATTTGGAATAACTTCTTAGAACAATAACTTAAGACTATACTTAAGGATGGATTTATATTGACAGAGCAAGTTCAATAGAGCAAGAAATGGACAGAGCATTCCAAGTAGTGGGAACCACACAAAAAGGGAAAGGCAATAAGTACTGGAATATATGTGAGGGACAGTGGAAAGCCCAGTGACTGTTCAATTTGAGAACAGAGATACTAATTCTGAAAAGATAGAAGAATCTACAAAACAGATTTAGTGCCCCCACTAATACCAATGGGTCCTCACAGTGAATTCTCAGCTTTTGGCCCCTTTTCCTTTCCCTTTTTTCTGCCTTTGTTCACATGTCCATGATCCTCATGGAATTTCCCTTTATATCCTGGAAGAAAGCAATGTGTGTCAGTCAGGATAAGCGAGGTTGTGCTGAGGAAACAATCTCAAAAGGGCAATGGATAGTTTTATTTCATTTTCACACTGCATGTCCACCATTAAAAAGCAAAAGTTTGCTGCTCATTTTATTATTTTTATTTTTAAAAAATAGTTTAGTGTCAAATTGGTTTCCATATAACACCCAGTGCTCATCCCCACAAGTGCCCTCCTCTATACCCATCACTCCCTTTCCTCTCCCCCTCATGAGAGACTCTTGAATGTTGAGAACAAACTGAGGACTGATGGGTATGGGGGATATGGGTGCTGCTCATTTTAAACATTCAGTGACCGGGATGCCTGGATTGCTCAGTCAGTTAAGCATCTGACTTAAGCTTAGGTCATGATCTCACGGTTTATGAGTTTGAGCCCCACATTTGGCTCCATGCTGACAACTCAGAGCCGGGAGTTTGCTTCAGATTCTGTGTCTTTCTCTGCCCCTCCCCAACTCATGCTCTGTCTTTCTCTCTCACTCAAAAAACAAATAAACATTAAAAAATTTTAAACATTCTGTGACCAAAACTGATGGAGAAGACACCACTGCAAATGCTTATCATCACTCTGTAAGAACTGGAAAGATCTTGCCCTGGCATCAGAATACTCTGGTCTGGAAATGACTCACAACATTTATAACCACAACTCATTGTCAATAACTAATATCCCAAAAGTTCACACTAAAGAAAATTTTAAAAAACAATAGACCCTAACATAACATGTTGTGGTGAAAGAGTTACTCTCTGGCCCCCAGGTTAGTCCTAACCTTCTCTGTCACAGCTAGAGTGCAGTCTCTGTCAGGATAGGAGGCCACCCTCTATCAGAATATCCTTCCACACCCTTCAGAAGGAGTGAGCTGATGTGAGCAGATGGTATTAAAGGACTTTAATCAAAGTTTTGCTCTCCAAACAAAGGAGTATAGGGTGAACTTGGAAATTTGCTAATAAACGTTGTTAAGAATGAAATAAATCTCTTCTGAAAGTACATATAGTCAGAGGAAAGGTCAAAGAAGGCCATCTTTGCCAAGTCAGGTGATAGCTTCTACATGACCCTTGGGAGCAAAGAGGAAACCCTTTGACAGCTCCTCCTCCCACCACGTAGATATCTGCAAGGCTGGTTAATTACAACAGTGGAATAATTCTAGAGGTATGTCCTTTAATGAGGAAACTGTGAAGGGAAATGTATAGGGTCCTTACACATGCACAAGCTCATTAAAAGTAAATGTTAGACATTTTGTTCAATGTTTAACTAAAAAATTGAGTTCCTTGAATATATTTTGCCTTTTTATCAGAGTGAATGACATAAACTAGGAGGGGTGTTACCAAAGGTATTACCAAAAAGGACTGAAAAGGAGTAATCATATAATTCAAGAATGGAATAAAGTTCAAGAGGCTATGTAAACAACATTAAAATATTAACAAAGTTAAAGTGAAAACAGCCTGGAAGACTGCCCATTGACCTTAATGACACAAAGGTCATTGGTGATATTAATGAGATTGAAATGGAGGGATGGAAAGGAAGCAGACTAGAGCGTGTTAAGGATTCAGTTGTGATTCTATACACTCACAATGAGCAATATGAAAGGAAATAAGAAAACTACCTCATCAGTAACATCAGAAAGAAAAAATTAGGAATAAACTCAACTAATGAGATGAAATTCTTAATCATTGGTATCAAAAGCATTTGATGAAAGAAATTAAAGAAGGACCCAAGTAAATGGGAAAATGTCGCCTGTTTATAGGTTGGAAGACTAAGTACTGTTAAAATGACCACTCTAACCAAAGTGATCTTCAGATTAAATTCAATCCCTATTAAAATCCTAAAACCCCAATGGCATCTTTTATAGCAATAAATAAAAGAATCCTAAAATCCATTTGAAAGTACAAGGAATCCCAGATAGCAAAACAAACTTGAGAATATAAAACAAAATATTTAGTCAGCCATCAAAAAGAATGAAATCTTGCCATTTGCAAGAATGCGGACAGAGCCAGAGTGTCTAATGGTAAATGAAAGAAGTCAATCAGAGAAAGACAAATACCATACAATTTCACTCATATGTGGAATTTAAGAAACGAAACAGATGAACATAGGGGAAGGAAAGGAAAAATAAATAAGACACAAACAGAGAGGGGGGCACCTGGGTGGCTCAGTCGGTTAAGTGTCTGACTTTGGCTCAGGTCATGATCTCATAGTTCGTGGGTTCAAGCCCTGTGTTAGGCTCTGTGCTGACAGCTAGCTAAGATCCTGGGGCCTGCTTCTGATTCTGTGTCTCCCTCTCTGACCTTCCCCTGCTCACGCTGTCTCTCTCTCTCTCAGAAATAAATAAAACATTTAAAAAATTTAAAAACAGAGAGGGAGGCAAACCATAAGAGACTTAGCTATAGAGAACAAACTGAGGGGAGGTGGAAGAGGGTAATGAGCTAAATGGGTGAAGGCCTTAAGAAGGCCACTTGTGATGAACACTGTATGTAAATGATGAACCACTAAATTCTACTCCTGAAATCATTATTACACTATATGTTAACTAACTTAGATACAAATTTTTAAAAATGACCACATGAAAAAAAGGAATATACAATGAAGACAGGGTAGTCTCTTCAAAATATGAGGTTATGAAAACTAAATATCCACATGAAAAAGAATAAACTTGGACTCCTATACTACTTACTAAAACCAACTTTATGTTTATTTATTTATTTATTTTTACAAATAGTTTATTGTCAAGTTGGTTTCCATATAACACCCAGTGCTCATCCCCACAAGTGCCCTCCTCCATGCCCATCTCCCCCCTCCCCCCCAACACCCATGAGTCCTCAGTTTGTTCTCAGCATTTAAGAGTCTCTCATGGTTTGCCTCTCTCCCTCTCCCCCACANCCATGTTGCTACACATGGCCAGATTTCATTCTTTCTCATTGCCATATAGTATTCCATCATATAGATAAACCACATCTTCTTGATCCATTCGTCCGTTGATGGACACTTAGGTTCTTTCCATGTTTTAACTATTGTTGAGAGTGCTGCTATGAACATTGGGGTCCATGAGCCCCTATGCATCAGCATTTCTGTATCCTTGGGTAAACTCCTAGCAGTGCTATTGCTGGGTCATAGGGGCGTTCTATTGTTAATTTCCTGAGGAACCTCCACACTGTAAAACCAACTTTAAATTGATTAGACTTAAATGTAAGTACTGAAACCATAAAACTCTTAAAATAAAACTTATGGGTAAAGCTACTTAACATTGGCGTTGGCAGTGACTGATTGCTTGGATATGACACCAAAAGCAACGGGAACAAAAGCAAAACTAGATGAGTGAAATATATCAGACTAAAAATCTTCTACAAAGCAAACAAAACAATCAACAGAGTGGAAAAAGGTAACCTAGGGAACAGAAGAAAATACTTGCAAAACATACCTGATAATCTATTAGGTTAATAGATTATTCCATTATCAGGCATATTGTACAGAAATTGTATTTTCCTATAATTCAGTAGCAAAAAACCCCAAATAACCTGATTTTAAAGTGGGCTATGATTCAAATATTTCTCCAAAGAAGACAGAAAATTGACCAAAAATATATGAAAAGATACTCAAGATTGTTAACCATCATGAAAGAAACTGAAGATGACACAAATGGAAATACATTCCGTGCTCATGGACTAGAGAGCAAATGTTGTTAAAGTGTCCATTACACTCAAAGTAATCTACAGATTCAATGCATTCCTTATCAAAATACCAACAGTATTTTTCACAGAACTAGAACAAATAATTCTAAAATTTGTATGAAACCCAAAAGACCCCAAATATCCAAAACAGTTTTGAAAAAACAAAACTGAAGGTATCACAATCCCAGATTTCAAGACATACCACAAAGCTGTAGTAAGCAAAATAGTACAGTACTGGCACAAAAACAAACACATAGATCAATGACACTAAATAGAGAGCCCAGAAATAAACCCACCATTACACGGCTAGTCATATGCAATGGGAAAAAGATAGAATAAAAAAAGATTTGGGGCGCCTGGGTGGCTTAGTCGGTTAAGCATCCGACTTTCACTTAGGTCATGATCTCGCGGTTCGTGGGTTTGGCCCGGCGTCGGGCTCTGTGCTGACTGCCAGCTCAGAGCCTGGAGCCTGTTTCAGTCTGTGTCTCCCTCTATCTCTGACCCTCCCCTGCTCACGCTGTCTCTCTCTCTCTCCTAGAAATAAATAAAACATTAAAAAATAAATAAATAAGTAAATTAAATAAATAAATTAAAAAAGATTTAAAAAATACTGATGAGAAGGAATACATACACTCCAATGTTTATATCAGATCATAAGTTAAGTCAGATCATGGCCCTCCTCTGCTCAAAACCTTGCAATGAACCAGTGGCCTCGCATACCTGTACTCATAGGAAGAGTTAAGCCCTTGTAACAGCCTACTAGACTCTACATGATCTGGCCCCCCATGCCTCTCTGCCTTCTCACTCTGCTCGTCCCTTCCTTAACTACTCCCCTCCAGAAACACTGACCTCTGGTGTTCCTTAAATAAACATGAATTGCTTCCACCTAAGGACCTTGGAATTCACCATTTCCACTGTCTGAAATGCTTTTTCCTCATATACTCACACATATCAACACTTTTGCTCTCTCTAAATTCAGACCTTACTCAAATAACACTCAAAACCCTTGGCATTTTCCTCCTGTGAACACAGCTATCCCACATTTCCCAGGCTTTCCTGGAGTTAAATGTGGCCATGGAACTGAATTCCAGCCAAAAGCATGTGGGTAGGAAAAATGCATGTCACTTTTCACCCTGGCCTGGTCAAGTCTCCTACCTGCTACACTCTTTCTTAACCCAACCACGGGCTGAACAGAAAGGACTCTGCGGAACTAGGGTAGAATACAGCCACAAGGAGGAGGAATTCCAGGGCCCTGAAGGAAATAACATGTGTAAATCACATTCACGCTGGACTTCGTGTCAGCAAGAAATAAACTTTTATTATGTAAGCCAAAAATAAATAGGTATAAATAATAGTATTATTGGGCTATTATAGATAGTGAGCTATTGTAAAGACTGGATGCAATGTTGAGTATAGAGGCATCAGCAAAGAACCTTAGAATACACTCGATACGTGTTATTAATGGTAGTGAAAGAGATTCTTGAAACTGAGAAAATAGCATGTGCTTGCTAATCATTAGATACACCTTGACTGGTAATGTCGCAACTGTAAGAACTGTGCAGAGAGTGCCCAAAGGTATATAGTTTCAAATATGCCAGATTAATACATTCTTGAGACAGAATTTAGATCACAGTGACTACAGTTAACAGTACTGTATTGGACACCTGAAATGTGCTAAGAGGGCAGATTCTAAGTATTCTTACCACACACTAAAAAGAATGGCAACTATGTGAAGTGATAAATGCATGAAGTAGCTTGACTGTGGCAATAATTTCACAATATATATGTATATCAAAGCATCAGGTAGTACATCTTAAATATATACAAATTTCATTTGTCAATTATACTTCAACAAAACTGAGAAATAAGAATCCATTGAAGTCATTTTTCTGAGCTGAGGTAAATTAGAATACCTGAAAAAGGATTAAAAACTTTAAAGTATGTGTTAGACTATAGATGTGTCTATCATTCTGCTCAGCAAATAAGTTATAAACGAGGTGAGTGAGAGAGAGAGGTCAAAGGAATACTGGAGCAGCTGGTCCTGAAAAGCTAGGAGGAGAAGGAAAATGTTTAAAATGGGTCAAGAACCCAGTCCCCAACACCACAGGGTACAAGGAAAAGAATAAGACTAGAACAGTCCCAGGCACCTGAACAAGTCCCAGATGGATAGGGAGGTCTGGGCAGAAGTGAGCTTTCCACCACAGGAGGTGTACCAGAAAATGATGGATGATATGGGAGAATATTAGTTGTTGTTGAGAATGACCAGTGATATTTAAGACCCCATCCAATATGAATGCATTACTACTCTGGCCTAGAACAAAGGCTGAATGGGCTGAGATTCACTAAGGGAAAAAAAGAACCATAATATGTAGGCTGTTCATAGTCTTCCTGTTACTAGCCCTTCCTAAGAATACCTCTTGCCTGAATTGTCACCCATTACCTGTCACCTCTAAATACTTTATCTGCCCTGATAGCCTCCCATTAGCACACCCCGTTTGTCCACCCACGCATGGACTCTACTCAAGTGTGTATCTCCTCTGTCTAGATCCATCTCTCTACTAATCTCTGAGTTTCTCACAAAGTTCTCTGTATAATTTAGATTCACATTTGGCTGAAAGTAATGGAAAATGTTACCACAATGGCTTAATCAATTGGGAAGGGGGTATTAAATCCTACCTACCTTCCAAGAGACCAGAGAAGAGGGGTGTTGGCATTAGGTCTATGCCTCTGTGATGTCAGAGATGGCATATGTCTCAATCTCTTGACCCTTCATATGATGGCTGCTTCAGCTCCAACTAAACTAGTTAAAGGAAGTAAGAGAGAGAGAGACAGAGAGAGAGAAAGACAGGGAAGGGATAGCAATGTACAACTTATGTTTACATCTTCTCATTGACTAAGACTGTGTTGGGGGCCTCCTCCAGCTAAAATAGTAGCTCAATAAACTATTTGTAAAAAAAAAAAATAAATTAAATAAAATAAAATAAACAATAAACTATTTGTAAAAAAAAAAAAAAAGCTAAAATAGTAGCTGAAAATCTAATGTATAACTTTTACAGCCTGTATTCTAAAGGTAGGAGAGGAGAAAGGGGATTGGACTAGATACTAGGTGAACTGACCTATGGTGTATGGTTCATCCCATTCTGATGTGTCCTGCCCTCAAGGAGCTGGTAATATATCAGGGAAAATGAAACAAGAGCACAAATAAAAGCATACCTGATAGAAAGGGAATCCCCATGTGACTGTGGAAAGGCCAGCACTACATGAATCAAAGGAAGCACCCCAAATGAATCTTATTTAAAGGTGAGCAAGTATGGTAAGCTTTCACAGCAGAGGAAGGCTAGACTTGGAAGACAACATTTTTCAGGCAAGCAAAAATGGTGAGCCTCAGAAAATAAGTGATGTCAAGGGAATGGCACGTGCAGATCCACCTGGCAATGGGGTGCAAAGAATGGCAAGAAGCCAAGGATGGCTATGGCCTCAGGAAGTACTGATAGGTGATGAAAACTAGGAAAAGGACCTGTCCGTGGAATGTTATGAATGGCAAGTTAAGGAGTTTTAATTATTTTCAATAAATATAGTGAACCTAACATTCCAGCTTCATCTCTGGTCACTCCAACATATTCACTCAAATTTGAGTCACATGGCTATTTTCAGATCTCCAGACATGGTATGTCTGCCCATGAGGTGGTTCCTCTGCCTTCAGTGTCTTTCCACCATGACTCTCTGGCCATCTTTTACCTAAACTTTCAAGGATTAGCTCAAGTGTCATTTCTATTCTAGATGCTTTTCTCAACCCATATCTAATCCCTAGCCTCACCCAATCATGAATTCAGTGCTCGTTTTTCCATACTCCTAAAACTCCTACATACTCCTATTGTATAATATTGATCACTCCATGTAATTACACAAATACATAACTCTCTCCCCTCTAGACTGTTTGAATAAGGACTTACTTGGTGTGATTGATTTCCTTATTTCTAGCATCTAATGTAGTATTGCATGAGTAAATGAACTGAAAGTTTTAATCAGAGGAGCAACATAACTAGAGGCAAAGCCATGTTCAGAGTATTTTCTGACTTTCTCATTCTGAGAAGCTGATTGATACAAGCTGCATTACATCAGATATGGTAGGGGTATCTTTAAGTCCCTGTTTGCTGTTCCTGGGCATGATGTATTCCTTTACCTAAAGTCTTAAAACACTTTATAACCTTTACCTAAAGTCTTAAAACACTTTATAAACATAATTATTGTTTTAGGTAGCCCAGCAACAAGAGCGTGTTCTGGTTTGGAATTACTTGTTAAATTCTTCACAAAGATTTTTAAAAGAAATATCGTGTCTGGTATTTCTAATTTTAGCCAATGGTTTGGAAGGCCTGCAATGGGCCAGAGTCTGTGGTAGATGTCGAGGGGATACATCAGTGAACTAAAAAGAAGACACGTCCCTACCCTTAATGAGCCATTTCTCCAATGGAGAAAGAGCTTGGCCAGCATTATCAGAATAGGGGAAAAAGCAGATAAATTTGTAGAACATCTGAAGATGGCCTAGCACCATGGAGAAGAAAATAAGAGGGAGCCACCAAAGACATTCCTAGGTGTAGTCTCCATGTAACAAAGTAGAATAAGTGTGAAATACAGGAGTGAGACAACCCTGAATTTGAAGTTAGCTGCAGCACTTTCTAGCTACGTGAATTTGAGCAAGTTTTTTTTTTTAAATTTTTAATGTTTATTTATTTTTGAGAGAAAGAGAAAGAGAGAGAGAGAGAGGGAGAGATCATGAGTGGGGAAGGGACAGAGAGAGTCAGAGACACAGAATCCAAAGCAGACTCCATGCTTTGAGCTGTCAACACAGAGCTCAATGCGGGGCTTGAACCCATGAGCTGTGGGCTCATGACCTGAGCCAAAGTTGGAAGCTCAACCAACTGAGCCACACAGACACCCCTGGGCAAGTTTTTAAATAAAACTGAACATCATTTCCCTCGTCTGCAAAACAAGAATGCTGCACTTGAAGAGTGACATATAAAAATGTCACCTAAGCATTTGATAAATGGTTATTATTAAATGAACATATTCTTGAGTTTATTTAATTCTCCAGGCAACCTGCCCTGCCATACAGGTACTAAAATCTAGATAACAAGCCTAAAATTCAGAAAGCCTAATCAAATCACAACTACTCATTGTGAGTGAAGAGAATCTTCACTCTTAGGATCCTTTCCATGGCACCACATGTCACTCCCCAGCATCCTAGGGACAGCCTCAGGTCCAAGCCTTCTCTACTTACCTACCTCGATCTCCTTCAAAACCACAATGGCAACAAGCCACTAATTATCTGAGATTCAAAGAAACTTGTCACCCTGGAATGCAGAGATTCCTCAGTCTCTACTGTTCTCCCCAAGGCTCCCTTCTTAATGAGCTCTCCAGAGGCAGCTGATGGAAATACTGCCTGCCTCCTTGGGATGCTTTATGTAAAAGGTAATCACCTCCTTCCAGGTCTTCACCCTTCCCCATCATCTGAGTAAATCTACAGAGGCCTGTGATGGTAGCTGGGCATGGGAGAAAGCCTTGGGTTCCAGATGCCTGAGGCTACATTGAAAGATTACTTCTCTAAAGGAAGAGAAGTGTCTGAGATGACAATCACACACACGAGTCAGGGTGTAGTGGGTCCTGTTTGCTCCCACACCAAGTCCAGATCTTTTCTTCTTTGCTTGATGTGAGAGCTCTGTCTCCCCAGCCCCCACATTCCCCCTACTCACCCAGGCCAGTGCAGCTGAGGAGAAGATGCCTGGACTCTTGAATGACCACGCTGGAGGTCACCATCCCTCTTCTGAGTAAGTACCTGTTATCTTATACCCCATCATTACAGCCAAGTCCTACAAATGCTGGAGCATTAGAAACTAAGAAACCGCATTGTAAATCATCCCCTTTTCCAAGGACAAAATCTGAGGCTCAGATTCAGCATAACTGAAACCACAAACCAAGTCATATACCCATGCTTCCAATGCCATGGTCTCCACACCCTCTGTTTCTCCTTTTCCATTTATATAATACAGGAAGGACTTGTTAATAGTGGGTCAGACCCCAAGGAAAGAAGTTCTGCACTTGGGATGAAACAGATGTAGCTGCCCTGATCCGGACAGGGAGACCTAGCCTGGCCCCTGGTTGCCCCGAAAGCCAGGCCTGCTGAGGAAGGCTCCAGATTCTATGGCCTCACCCTGACCGCTGAACATCTTCAGAACAGCATAGGTCATGAGCTGACACATGTGAGTGGTATGGGGAAACTGTGGTATTGGGTAAAAAATAGGGCCTCAAGTTTTCCCTATATAAAATGAATACATTGTTTTCAACTATATCTTCATAATATTTCTTATGGAGTAATTCATTCTGTAAAACACACTGATAGCAGCTTTGCTCTAATTAAAGAGAAAGAGACCCAGAGTACCTCTCCTTCAGCCTTCGCCTCAGCTTCCTGATCCCTCTTGGGGTGGCCTCTGAGTCCCCAGGGAAACAGTTTGGAAACTTATGAAATGGATAAATTTTAAGATTACGTCCGTCCCCAACAATCTAGAATTTTACAAATGTCCCCCAGGAATTTACATTCTAAAAGGTGACTTACATTCTAAAAGCCTTAAAAGGTGACTGTAGATAGTGGGATTAACTTAATCCCCAATCCTTGCTGGGTAAGGATTGGAAGGAACTGAGGAAATTTCACCCAGAGAAGAAACCTGGGGACATGGGCATTGTTTTCAAACAACAGAATGGCTATCATGGTATTTGATTCTTCTGTATTCCCAGTGTTTAGGTTTTTCCCTGGCACTTGGTGAAATTTTATTAAGTGAATCATAAATCAATCCATCAACCCATGAAAGGAAAGCATACCTAACATCGTTAGGAAAGAGAAAGCCAACTAACAGGATGCTGGTACTGCCACGCTTAGTAGAATGCTTGGCTCTTGCCTTTCAACCCAAGATAAATGGACTTATCCAATTTTGACTGCAAAGGGACAAGGGCACATTTTAGGAGAGAGTGGGCTCCATTTACTGGCAATATTTTAGCAGGATCACCTGGCATCTGTGTTCCTGATGGGTTCATGCTCTGATAAATAGAAAGGAAAAGAAATCTCTGAGTTTTCTTTAAGACTTGATATTCTTTTTCTTATGCATAGACTTCAGATGCAAAGGATTGAATTAATCACATACCCCCGTTCATAGCATATTGCCAACACTGGGCCTTTTTTTCTTTTATTTGTTTGCTTCCTCACTCAATCATGAACTTTTATACCCACTCCCCACTACTGGTCCCCTCTCCCCATTCTAATATGCTTAGCATTCAACTTTGTTTATTGCATTTTAAAATTATTTTTAAGGTGTACAATATGACTTGTTGATATATGCACACACACACACACACACACACACACACACATATATATAAAACATCTCGTGTTATAGATCTCATTTATTCCTTTACTTTTCACTTAGATTATGCTTTTAAAAATCTATCAAAGTTGCTCTGAGTAATTCTAATCAGTTGTTTCTAGACAGCTGCACTATCCCCATACTGGGCGCCTATCACATTTACCAGCCCAGTGATGGACACCCATGTTGCTGCAAATTCCCCATCACTGTAACTGACATTGTGGAAACATCCTCATCCATAAGCTTCTATTTGCCTGTGTATCAATCTCTCTGGGCTTTCCGTCTAGGAGTAGGGTTGTAGGCTTGTGGGATATTCATTAACTTGACTAAATCATGCAAGTTTGTTCTGTAGAGTCTTGCACCAGTTTTATATCCCAACCAGCAGTGCCCAAGGATCCCTATATTGCCACGTGCCCTTGCAAGAATTGACCTTATTCTCCTTTCTAATGTTAGCCAAGCTAACAAATGTCAAATGAAATTTCATGGTTTATGTTCTCATTTCTCTGATAATCAATGGATTTGAGCATTTCTTCATAGGCTTATTAGCCTTTTGGCTTTCTTGCTCGTTTTCCTATTTATTTATTTCTGTATTTCTTTTTCTGATGTGCAAGTAATCATTGCATATTCTACATAGTACTAATTTACCTGTTATATTTGCAAATACCTTCTCATAGCCTTTCATATGTCTGTTAGTTTCATTCATAATTATGCTTTAATCAATTTATTTTTGCCCTTTTTCTAAGACTAAGTGTCTTATCTTAGAAGTTCTTTCCCCTCTAGTTCATAGATATTATCCTATAGTCTTTTCCTATTAACTTTATAGATTTATGTGTTACCACAGATAAGCCCATAATCTACCTGATTCCACCTTTATATATATTAGATAGCAATTCTTTCTGATAATCTTCAATAAAATGAGCCAATTTTTCCAATACTTCCAAACATTCCATCCTATCCCCCCATTCATTTTTAGTACCACCATTTTCCTATATTAAGTTCTTGTATAAATATAAGTCTCTCTCTGAGCTACTTAGTTTTTTCCATTGGTCTTTTTTCTGTTCTTGTACCCAAACCACACTGTCTTTATTATTACAAACTTTTATAATTCTTAATCTCTAATAAGACAAATGCCATCTTTTTACTTTTTATTTTTAAGTTTGACTTAGCTGTTTCCTGATCTTTATTATTGTTTGTAAATTAGGAATAAAGTTATTAATGACTTCAAAAAATCCAACAGATATTTTGATTACAATTCAATTACACTTATAGATTAATGTGGGAAATAACATCTTTGTACTATTATTTATTCCATCCAAGAAGATGGATGTCTCTCCACTCATTTTAATTATCCATACACCCTTTATTAGATTTTGCTTCTACACAGTCGTTTTGTGTATTCTTAGATAAATTAATTCCTAGAGATTTCGTCTGTACTGCAACAGTGGATAGTGTCTTATTTATTACTACATATTCTGATTGGTTACTTCTATTCTATTCTCTTGATTATTTCTTTCCTATTCTAGAGAGATGCTATTGATTTTTTAGGTTGATCATGTATCCAGCACCCTTGCTGAACTCACTTATTGGTTCTAATATTTTATCAGTTGATTCTATTCTTTTTTCCAAGGAGATGATCCTATCTTCTTTAAATAATGAAGGTATTATATGTTTTCCTTCTTTTCTTTTCACGTTTTTCTTTTCTTACAGTGTTAGGTAGGATTTCCAATACTATGTTAAATATTTGTGGAAATAATGGATGTCTTAATCTTGTTTCTCATCTTAAAATAATGCATCTAAGTTTTATCTATTTAGTGTGACATATGCTGTAGGGCTTGGGTATAGATAGCTTTCCTAAGTTAAGAATATCCCCTCCTGCTCCTAGTTTTCTAACAGAGATCATTGTAGACAGATGTTGAACTTTGCAAATGATTGTTCTGTTTTAATGAAAATTATCATGTAATATTATTCTCCTTTATTTTATCAATGTGGAGAAGTATATTGATGAAGTTTTCTGAAATCTGCATTACTGGGACAAATTCCACTTGCTCATGATGTAATTTTTTAATGCTATGTTAGTTTCATTTAACTATTGTTTTATTTAATATTTTGCATCTATATACATAAACAAAATGTGCCTATAATTTTATTTTCTTCTCTTTTTTTTATTCTGGTTTTGGACTCAGTATTATACTAATCTTGTACAGTGGGCTGGGAGGTTCCCTTTCTCCCCTCTCTATACTCGTTTCTGGAACAACTTGCTAATAGAATTAGCTATTTTGAAAGTTTGGTACAATTTACCTTAAAACCATTTGGGCCTGAGGTTTTTTTGAGAGTGAAGGTTTTTGACTACCACTTATAATTTTTTTATAATTGATTAGTCTATTCAAATAATTCCTGTACATTTTCTATGTTTCTAGGAATTTATCCATTTCATTTAAACTTTTCATAAAATTTTCAATTTCATTAAGACATTATTTTTATCTCTAATGCCTGAAATAACTTCTTTCTTGATTATTTTTTCATGCATTCTTTTTTCTGTGATTAATCTTGCCAAAGGGTCTATATCATTGGTATTTCATAGGACCTATGTATTAGTTTCCCAGGGTTGCTGTAACAAATTACCACAAACTCGGTAGCTTAAAACAACAGAAATGTACTTTCACAGTTCTGAAAGCCAGAAGTCCAAAACCTTAAAATAAAGAGATACTCCTGAATTATCCAGATAAGCCCAGTGTAATCACAGGGCCCTTCAATGTGGAAGAGTGAGGCAGAAGAGAACAAGAGAGGTGGCAACATAAGAAGGACTCACCCATCGTTGCTGGCATTGAAGACAAAGTGAGGGAGCTACTCACCAGGTAATGTGGGCAGTTTCTAGAAGCTGGAAAAGGCAAGGAACTGGATTCTTCTGTGGAGCCTCCAGGATGGAATATAGCCTTGTCAACTCTTGACTTTTCAGACTTCTGTCCTACAGAACTGTAAAATAAAATTTTGTGTTGTTTTAAGCTACTAAGTTAATGGTAATTTGTTATAGCAGCCATAGAAAATTAATACACACTCCAATAAGAATTATCCTAAAGAAGAGAAAATCCTTGAGGACTTTTGTTCCTTTCCCTCTTTTCCTAGGAAAGACCAATCTGTCCTAGGTCTTCACCCTGTCACTCTGTTGTCCTCTCTAGTTTAGCACTTAGCTTATTAGCTCTCCTTCCAGGGACCACTAGAGTCCCCTCCTCAGATACATTAGTCTGGATTATTTTAGATTACATCTCCTACCCTTAACCTCTGCCTGACTTCCTCTAGATTGCATCTACTATTTTTCAGCTGTATACAATTAGGTATGGAATACTAACAAAAATATTATTAGTATAAGCAACACTTACATAGAACACTGTAGATCTCACATATTTTTCAGATATGTTACCTTATTTGAACTTCACAGTAAATGTCAAGAGATGACATTTTATCTTCCCCATTTTTCGGGGAAAAAAAAATGGAAACACATATTCCCAAGGGGGAATAGCCAGGATCTGAATCAAAACTAATCCCCAAATTATAAATTTTTCCCATTGACTTCCCTAAGACTCAAATCTCCCAGTTACTAATGTAAAACTCACAGTCATATAAGGGATGGTCAAGGATGACATTTCTGTGAGCCAATAATTGTGAGCCAGGTGAAAAACAGTAAGAAGCAAAACAAACTTGGACCCTGCCTTGGTAGCACTTTCACCACGGACTTGTCTACATGTTGTTCATGCCTTAATGGACCCTTGCCTAGTGGAAGGATCCAGTTTGGGCCTTCTGAGCACGAAGTATCTCAGAGAGGAAGGAAATACTTCAAAACACAGTGCTGCTGTATGCATGCACTTGTTCAGACATTAAAAGAGAAAAAAAAAGCTAGAGTTCTAAGTAGGACCATGAGTTTCATTCAAGGTCAGTAAACATTAAAAAAAATTGTTTCTGATTCATTGTCAAAAGTAAAAGAAAGATGATGAAGACACAAAGGAGTACAGGATGTAGACTTCTCCAATTCAAACTGTATCCCTAAATGTATCCTCCCTTACCTAAGATTATTTGACCACTACTTGTAGGCTCTCTCTTCTTCTGTTTTCTCTGAAACCAATCCTGTCCTTAGTCGAGGTGAACATATGGAGTGCAAGCTCTGTGACTCTGCATCTCACTGTCAACCCAGGTGGTTGTTGGCTGGTTCTAATTCTATGTCCCAATGGTTTCTTGTCTTGTCCTACTTCAAATGAACCCATACCTAGGTAAATAGATGACGAGTGCCTCAACTCCTACCATACTGGAAACTTGGTTTCTCCTCGGATCTTGCCTTTGGGGGGACAAAGAACCCATTCTGAACCTTGGCACTTTTCTGTGCATACCTCTCAGTATTCTTTTGCCAGAATACAGCAACTTCCCATGTTTCCGTTGCCCATTCTACCACCCCTTAGACCCTTCTTGTCCATAAGAGCACTCACCATTTAGTTCCTCTGTGTCTTCCTCCACGCCACCCACCTTCCTAAACCACCAAGCTCAATGCTGGGTAACTGGGCTTCCTCTGCCAGAATCAGTTCTCCAACTTCTCACTTACCTTTGACAGTTCCACACCCTGATGGACATGCCAAATTTCCAGGTCCCAGCCATTCCTAGTCTGACCTTCTTCCCCATAATTAAACTCTCAAATGCATTCCAAAACCACTTTTTTTCAAGAGGAGTTGGATCCAAGAATACAACCTCTACAGTATTTATGTGATTTCTATAGGGAGAATTTACGGTACTCTACTTTTATTACGTAGTGGGAGTAGAAAGAGAGAAATCCATGCCAGGAACACAAGGTGTAAGCAACTAGGGGTTAGCAAAGACAGAGCAAAAGGGTGAGTCTTAGATACAACTTGGGAACAAAGCAAAATGATTACCTTCTAAACAGTTTTCCAAGGATCTTTACTACCTATCGTCAGAATAATCTAAGAACATGGGTATTACAAGTTTTGTCTTTGGATCAAAAACAAGAGATGAAGTACTTTGTTCAAGTTCACAAAACTAGACAGATACAAAGTTGGAATTGAAATCAAGGTAGCCAGAGGCGCCTGAATGGCTAGCCGATTCTTGATTTTGTCTCAGGTCATGGTCTTAGTCATGAGACAGAGCCCCACATTAGGCTCTGTGCTAGGTGTGGAGTCTGCTTAAGATTCTCTCCCTCCATCTGCCCTCTCAAAAAATAAAAAATAAAAATGAAATGAAATCAAGATAGCCAACATCAATTCTATGACGTTATGGAGTTCTATCATAGAATACATGGTGGGCTACATGATGACTCTCCTGCAACGCATAAGCCGGAACAAGTTTTAAGATACCCCTCTACCAGATCAAAGACTCCAAGCCAGGACACACAACTAACATTCCTCCATATTTTTTATCTATAGGAAATCAATACTGAAGGGAAACCAGAGCCATATGCCTGAATTCCTCCTTCTGGGACTGACCAGTGACCCCAAACACCAGAGGTGGCTCTTTGCCAGCTTTCTAGCCATGTTTCTGGTCAATGTGGCTGGCAACTCAGTCATCATTGCAGCCATCCGGGGGGACAACCGCCTCCACACCCCCATGTACTTCTTCCTCTCCAATCTGTCCCTGGTGGACATCTGCTTTACAACCGTCATCGTGCCACGGATGCTGGCAAACATGCTGAGCAAGAGCAAGAAGATCCCCTTTGCCCAATGCCTCACACAGATGTATTTCTTTGTGGCCTTTGGCATCACTGACAGCTTCCTCCTGGCTGCCATGGCTGTTGACCGCTACATGGCCATCTGTAACCCACTACATTACACCACAACCATGAGCTCCCAGCGCTGTCTCCTGCTGGTGGCCATGTCGTGGGTGCTGTCCCACCTTCATTCACTCACCCACACCATTCTCATGGCCCGCCTCTCCTTCTGTGGGCCCAACGTCATCCACCACTTCTTCTGTGACGTCCAGCCACTGCTGACACTCTCCTGCTCTGACACCTCTGTCAATGAGCTTTTGGCCTTCACAGAGGGCTCCTTTGTGATCATGAGTCCCTTTGTCTTGATCATTGTTTCTTATGTCTACATCACCCGTGCCGTTCTGAGGGTCCCTTCTGGGGGAGGCAGGTGCAAGGTCTTCTCCACCTGTGGATCCCACCTCACAGTTGTGGCACTGTTCTATGGGACCATAATATTCGTGTATATTCGCCCCTCATCCACCTACTCAGTGACAAAGGATCGTGTGATCACTGTCATCTACACAGTAGTTACCCCCATGCTGAATCCTTTTATCTACAGTCTTAGGAACAAGGACATGAAGCAGGCCTTGAAAAAGCTGATCAGGAGAATTGAATAGCAAAACCCATATATGGTACGTCTCAGCATTCATTCATTCAATAAGAATCCATGAAACACCTGCTATGTGCCAGGAAGTGTACTTAATTATTAAAATATTGCAAAGATACCTCAATCATTCCTCTGTCTTCAAAGTTAATCACTGTCCAGTGAGGAGGAATGAGACAATTACCAATATAAGTTTATTATACTTCTTGGTAAAAAGTAAATGAGACACAGACATTGATATCTTATTGTATGAGACACACAGTTTACTTTTTTTCTCCTACAGTTCCTGGTTCATGTGTGTCACAGACATGACCAGTGTTGTATAATAAGTATCCTGATGAAAAGCAGGAAACACTTCGGTAGTGATTTTTTTTAACCCATTAGGATATGGGTCAGCTCCTAAGAAGCCTCAGTAAGTCAATGTTCTCATCATATGAGTTAATCATCTCACACACAGTCCCCTGAGGTCTATTGGATTTTCTTGTTACCTTTAGGATAGCTCAGAACTTCCTCAAAGCTGTTCACATATTTGTCAGAGAAGGCAGCTTCGCCAGCACAGTAATAAAATCCTAAGATTCTGAGTTCAAGAACTTAAGTTACAACCCAGTCCCACAAATTGTGTGACCATAATCAAGCCACTAAAGTCTACCAAAGTCTCATTTTCTTCATCCACATAATGGATACAATAAGTAATCTCACCATGTGGTTGTGAGTGTCAAAGGAAAAATTCCAAATTTAGCAACTTTGAATTATTTACTTAACCCCTCTGAGCTTCTGTAGCCTAATTCTGAAATTATACTGGTTGTACTGTAAGCCCAAATCTACCATCACCAACTCTAATCTTGGGAAAGTACAGTAACTTCTCTCTCCCTCAGTTTTCATATGCAAAGTGGATTATTGTGAGAATTGAATGATATAACAAGTGTCCTAAGACCTATAATATTTATGTCTTAAGTGTTTGGAACAGTGGCTTGCATATGGCAAGCTTCAAATAAATTTCAGCCATTACATCAAAATTATAAGACAATATGTCAGTAGACCCTTCCCAAATAATGTTCTAAGTTCTGTAGTGAGGTGGGAAAGAGTCACATTGTCATACATCCTCCAAGTGAGTTCAGTCCAAGTGCATCATGAAATTATTTCAGTGTTTCTAAGTGTTTCACTATAAATGATTCTGTCTTTAGAAACTTAACACTATGTTGTCAATATTTTTAAGAATTCCAGTGGGTACAGAGAAGGCCTCCCCAATGTCCACAATAATAAGATGTCCCTCAGCCACCTTTTTCCATCCCTCCTCCCTCCATACCATCTTCGTTTCCAATAATGTTCAAATACTTCCTCTATCAAACAGAACGTTCATGAGGAATGCTGTTCAGCACTTCAAATTTCTGAAATACAATCTAAAGCTGTGAGATGTGAAGAAGTCAAGTGAAGAAAAGTGGGAGGAGAAAAATGTAACTTTACACAGGAGGAACTAAGGGGACTGGATACAAAAGAGGGATGAGGAAATGTAGCAACCTTTCTGCAGAGAAAAAGAAAAGATAGGGCGGATAATTACATTGCTCTTTAAAGAGTACAAGCTCTCAGGGGCGCCTGGGTGGCTCAGTCAGTTAAGCGCTGACCTCAGCTCAGGTCATGATCTCATGGTTCGGTTTGTGAATTCAAGCCCCATGTCGAGCTCTGTGCTGACAGGTCGGAGCCTGGAGCCTGTTTCTGATTCTGTGTCTTCCTCTTCCTCTGCCCCTCCCTGACTTGTGCTCTATCTCTTTTTCTCTCTCTCAAAAATACAATAAGCATTAAAAAACAACAGCAAAAGAAGAGTATAAGCTTTTAGCTATAAGATGAATACATCCTGAGATCTAACATACAGTCTGGTGATGATCATTAACAATACCGAATTACAAACTTGCAATTTGCTGAGAGAGAAAATAATCTTAAGCATTCTCACCACAAAACAAAAATGGTAACTCTGTGAGTTGATGGATGAGTTTATTGTGGTCATCATTCCACAGAGCATATGCATATCAAGTCACCATAAATATGTAAAATTCTTTATGTCTAAAATTAGAAGGATTCTGAATTCCAAAATGAAAAACCCTAAAATGTTACGTAGGATATTGTGAACCTTTCTTATGAATTGGTGAAAAAGAATGACCTGTAGCTACAAGTTTCCATACGAATGAATGGCAACAACATAAAATTGAACATAGATGGACCTAGAAAGCATTATGCTGAGTAAAATAAATCAGGGAAAGACAAATGCTACACGATTTCATTTACATGTGGAATATAAAAAGCAAAACAAATGAATAAACAAACAAAAAGCAGAATCAGACTATAAATAGAGAAATCAAACTGATGGTTGCCTGAGGGAAGGGGACTCAGGAGTGGGCAAAATGGGTGAAGACGAGTAGGAGGTACAAGCTTCAAGTCATGGAATGAATAAAAGGTACAATGCAGGGAATATAGTCAATGGTACTGTAATAAAATTGTACAGTGACAGATGGTAGCTACACTTGTGGTGAGCAAAGCATGACATATAGATTTGTTGAATCACTATGTTGCATGCCTGAAACTAATGTAACATCGTGTGCCAACTATACACAAATAAAAATTTTATTTACTTATTTATTTATTTTTAATTTTTAATATTTACTAATTTTTGAGAAGGTGACAGAGACAGAGCATGAGAGGCAGAGAGAGAGGGATTCACAGAATCCAAAGCAGGCTCCAGGCTCTGAGCTGTCAGCACAGAACCCAACACGGGTCTCGAACTCTAGAACTGTGAGATCATGACCTGAGCTGAAGTCAGACACTTAACTGACCGAGCCATCAAGGCACCTCTAAAAAAATGTTTTTAAACATAAAATTGAGTGAAAGACGCTAAATGATTGAATTCATGTAAAAGACAAAAATCAGCAAATATAAACAATACATGATTTTCACACATACACATGCTGGTAAAACAGTGAGAAAAGTGTCCCATGTGTTTTATACACTCTTTGTTATGTATGACATATTTTCCAACTTAAGAAATTTAAAGTAATCTTGCATGCAGAAGCCTCTATTACTTCAGCAGATTTTTATAGATGAGCCATCTCTTTACCCTCTACAGGCACAGGGAACAAGTCTGTTCAACTTTTTCTGTATACAGAACAGTAAGAATTTGAAGACAATGTGTAGCCCACCCTAATCAAACCTGTCCAATTCATTTATTATTATTATTTTCTGAGAAATGACAGGTTTTTTAAAGAGGATTGGAACCTGATTATAGACTCCTTGGCAGATTACGGTGGGGAGAGATGCTGCTCTCCCCTGCAGATGCCCAGGGCAAGGGTCCTAAGGGCAGTACTCTCAGCAGTCACAGACCTGGTCACTCTGAGACAAAAGTGCTCCTGACACAGTTGGGACTCACAAATCCAAGGCCCAGAAGGGCCAGCTAGGAGGTTGGACATTTGCCCCTCTTTGTCTCTAACTAGGAGGCTGGGGATTAGGGCCCAGGAGATACTCCATGTGAAAAGCCCACAGCTCCTTCTGGCTCCTGTTCCTGAGGACAGGTTGCTCCAGCCCCAACTCTTTAGTCCATGCTGCTGTTATAGGGAACGAAACAAAATGAGGTTGTAGCAAGTCCTCTTGAAGAGAAGGGAAGGCAAACCAAATGGGCAAGGGAAACCCAACACCTAGTGATGGTGACAAAATGTGAGGATGGTCAGAACTTCCAGGTAAGACATGAGGGGTAGAGGTGGGAGGCATTGGTCACAAGCACATACCTCCTCCCCTATCCTTTCCCCCTTTCCTGTCCCTTCCTCACTCTCAGCCAAATACAACCTGGATATCTTAAACCCCATGAGAAGTGCTTTGATTTGATATCCATGAATTCCCTGAGTGTCCAGCCTGAAGTTAGTGCAGGTCAGTGGTCCTCAAGATGCTGGCAGTGGCCAAGACATGGTAGCTATGCAATAACAGTCCTCAGGACTCCTGGATTATGCATAGACAATTCACTCTCAACCCACTGGATCATGAATGGCTTCCAGAATCAGTCTATACCGCCACCCAAGGAGGGAAACAATCTCCACAATAATTAACAGGTCAGCAAACCCTATCTCCTTTTGTTTAAGTCTCAGAAGTATTTCTGCTATAGATTCATTTTACAACTCAGGTTCTAGAAGGTAAGTGATTTGACCAAGATGATATGCCTGGGACTCAAACCTGGGCCTCTCTATGTCACAAGTCCAAATGGATACTCTATCATGGTACTACTAGGTCAGAACCATTGCCATCCAAGGGTATGATGATGATATTGGGGACAGTAGCATTTACAATTCTATATATGAAACTTTACAGTTTTCAAAGCTCAACTTCCCACAGACAGAGACCAAGAAAGGTCCAATTTGCTCAGGACTGAGGGTATTTCCTAGAAGTGAGATGTTCAGTTTTGAAAAGTCCTGGATAAATACAGAGGACTACTTGGTCACTCCAGAAGGCACCTTTCTTTGATTAAATCCATCAAGAGTAAACAATAATATCAGGAAAAGATACTATTTGACAAGGACTTGATATAAGCCAGTCACTGTTCTAGTTCCTTACAATCCTTATCTAATTTAATCCTCAAAAAGTTCTGATTTCAGCATTACTCTCTTTAAGCAGATACAGAAACTGAGGCCAGAAAACTGTACAGACTTGTTCAACATCACAGCCTACAAGGAGGCTGGCAGCCAGATAAATGTTTGTCAGACCCAGAGGCAACGTATTTCATCACCATATCATAAAGCATGACATTTGCACAGGCTGGCGCTGACTGTGTGTGTTTTCATCCTTCCATACCATCCAAACACATAGGATAAAATCACTCTTTTAGATTTTCTGTCCAAAGGTCCTATAAAAACCTTTAACTGTTCTGGTATTAGGATGCTTTCAACACTCTTATATGTTAAGTTTATGTCCACATCTTACAGGTGAGGAACATGAAGCTCAAAGGTTGTAAATAATTTACCCAAAATATAAAAGAGCAATGAGCATTAAGAGAGAGATGACTCTCCTTAAAAACTATCTAATAAATGCAGATCCCCAAGATATCTTATTCAGACCTCACAAGCATACGAGACTGATACATTCACTTTTCAAAACAGTAGAGAATGCATTAAAACCTAGGAAGCTTCTTCTTAGCTAAGCTCCGGTTCAACCTCATCCAGGAGATCAATAGGACAACTCTGAGACAGCTAATATGCAAAGTTCACTCCTGAGATCGCCCACTGCCACTGCCCACAGTTCTCAGCCCTGTATGTGCTTACATGCCCACCACAAGAGACAGAACTGCATTTCTGTGACCTTTCAGAAGAACATAGAAAACAGAGGAAAGGCTTTAAATGATATAGCCGTTTGGAGTCTATGTACTTTTAAGCAAGATTTTCCTGCACCTGTTCTACTTTAAATGGCAATTAGAAACCAAACCAGCGTCTCTGACTTCCTGCTCCTGGGCTTCTCCGCACACCCAGGGCAGCAGCCTCTCCTGTTCGCACTCTTCCTGAGCATGTACCTGGTCACCGTGGTGGGGAACCTGCTCATCATCCTGGCCATCAGTTCTGACCAGCACCTCCACACCCCCATGTACTTCTTCCTGGCCAACCTGTCCTTTGTTGAGACCTGCTTCACCTGCACCATTGTCCCTAAAGTGCTGGTGAACATTCAGACACAGCGTCACACCATCTCCTACACTGGGTGCCTCGTGCAGATGTACTTCTTCATGGCGCTGACCCTGCTGGATGACTTCCTGCTGGCCGTGATGGCATATGACCGCTACGTGGCCATCTGCCTTCCTCTCCACTACACCACGGTCATGTGTCCCCAGCGCTGCCTGCTGCTGGTCGCTGCATCGTGGCTCTGCTCCCACCTCCTGGCCTTCTCGCTCACCCTCCTCATGTCTCAGTTCTCCTTCTGTGCCTCCCATGCCATCCCACACTTTTTCTGTGATGTACCCCCACTCCTCAAGCTTGTGTGTTCAGACACCCAGATCTTTCAGGTCACGATGTTAACTGAAGCAGTTCTCTCGGGCATGATTCCACTCACCTGTGTCCTGGTCTCTTATGCCCACATCATCCACACCATCCTCAGGATTCCCTCTGCGGGGGGGAAGCACAAAGTCTTCTCGACCTGTGGCTCTCACCTGACAGTGGTCACTCTATTCTACGGGACGCTCTTTCTGGTGTATTTCCAACCCTCATCCTCCTACTCTGCAGACACAGGAATGATTGTATCTGTGATATATACAATGGTCACCCCCATGCTGAACCCTTTTATCTACAGCCTGAGGAACAGGGACATGAAGAGGGCCCTGTTGGGACTCTTTGGTTGGGGAAGATGTTCTCCTCAGTAAAAGGTCCTCCCCAGACTGGAAGCTCAGGTTCTCTGAAATGCTTTCTCCCTGTACTTCCCCATTGTAATTTTGAAAACTCAAGTTCAAGGCAAGATGGATGCTCAATGTCACAAGCAGGTTTAACAAACAGAGAATACCTCACTGGCCAGAATTACACTCAGAGCTACTGACAAAGGACAGAGCTGCACCCCTGGAAGATGGAGTGGCCAGCAATCCCTACAGGGTGACTTGACTAGTGGGTATAGGTGTCCAAGCAAATTCAAGCCAGAAAGCAGGAATCATAAAGAAGGACATCAGACAGAATTCAGGTGCTTGGAGGAAGCCAGGTAGCAGCACCTCAGCCTGGGACTAACACGACCCACTCAGCTACAAGAAAGGCTCACAAGACTGGGGAGGGTCAAGTGCTCTGACTTTCAGGGACCATTTCCAAGCCCAGCTTTGGGAGCAACTCACTGATAGAGACTAACTTACCCATGGAGAAGGCTGCGCTAAGAAAACACACTATTTGCTGGGTCTAAGAGGACAAGAATTATTTGAGGAGAAGAAACAAGGCACCGATACTTCAGACGACTGGCCCCAAATCACACAACAGGGATCCCATCTAAGATTCTGACAGACAGTAATTATTAGTTATGGACAAGTCCTTGATTCTTTGGTTTTTAAATTCTGGTTTATTTCATTTGTCTCAACTATAGAATAATCCACACTCCTCATAGTAAATTTGTAAAAGATAACAAATAGGAAAAAAGAAAACACTCACTATCCCTCCATATAAAGAAAGCCAGTGATAAGATTTCACATTATTTCTCACCCGTCTTTTTCTAATGACGTTTTGTCTTTACTTTGTTGAGAAAATACTGCTGGTACAATTATATATACATTTTGCTTACTCTTATAACATGAGTTGTCTCCATATCATTATCTTTTCCTGAACATTTGGCTCTCTGAGATTACATTGTAAAAAATGTCCACAATGTATGTGGCATTTCACCATTTTTGGATGATTTGGGGTGGGGGGATTCTAGCTTTCACTATTACAAATAACAATGGAAAGAAAGTTTCCAAAAAGAAATCATTTTTCACAAATATTCATAGTCCATTACATTTAATATTTTTAAAAGTAGAATATCTTTGGGATGTCTCAGTGGCTCAGTCAGTTGAGCATCTGACTCTTTTTTTTTTAATGTTTTATTTATTTTTTTATTATTATTTTTTTACAAATAGTTTATTGCCAAGTTGGTTTCCATATAACACCCAGTGCTCATCCCCACAAGTGCCTCCCTTCATGCCCATCTCCCCCCTCCCCCCCAACACCCATCAGTCCTAAGTTTGTTCTCAGAATTCAAGAGTCTCTCATGGTTTGCCTCTCTGACTCTTGGTTTGGGTTCAAGTGATGACCCTAGGGGTATCAAGCCCTGCATCCAGCTCCATGCTGAGGGTGGGGCCTCCTTAAGATTCTTTCTCTTTTTCTGGGACACCTGGATGGCTCAGTTGGTTGAGTGTCTGACTTCAGCTCAGGTCATGATCTCACGGTCTTGAGTTCAAGCCCCACATCTGGCTCTGTGCCAACAGCTCAGACCCTCAAACTTGCTTTGGATTCTGTGTCTCCCTCTCTCTCTGCCCCTCCCCTGCTCACTTGTGCTTGCTTGCTCTTGCACTCCCTCCCTCTCTCTCTCTCTCTTGCTCTCTAAAAAGTAAATAAACATTGAAAAAAAATTTTTTAGATTCTCTGTATCTCCCTCTGCCCCTCTCCCCTGTTCATCCTCTCTCTCAAAAAATAGATAGATAGATAGATAGATAGATAGATAGATAGATAGATAGATAGATTAAGTAGAATATCTAAGTAGTGCCTTTACAGGATCATTTTTCCATTCAGCCAAAATTTCCAAATTAGAGCGCCCTTTTGACTACAGCTTCTCCATATTTTGATGGTCACACTGTCTGCTTAATTACAAATGATATGATAATCAAATGGTATCTCCTTGCTTTAGTTTTAATTTCTTTGATTGTTGGTGAAAGTGCTATATTTATGAGTCTGTTAACAATTTTTTTCCATCTTACTATTTTATTTTTCTTATTTTTTATTTTTTTGAGAAAGAGTGAGCATGATTGTGAGCAGAGGGGCAGAGACAGAGGGAGAGGGAGAGAATGCCAAGCAGGCTCCAAGTTTCCAGCATAGAAACTGATGTGGGGTTTGATCTCAGGAACCTGGTTTCATGACCTGAGCCAAAATCAAGAGTCAGATCCTTAACTGACTGAGCCACCCAGGCTACCCTATCTTTTTTTTTTAACTGAAATATAGTTGACAGGGGCACCTGGCTAGCTTAGTGGGTGGAGCATGCAACTCATGATTTGGGGGTCACAAATTCGAGCTCCATGAAGTGTATAGATTTATTTATGATATACATTTTTAAATCTTTATTTATTTGGGAGAGAGAAAGAGAGACAGCAAGAGCGGTAGAGAGGCAGAAAGAGGCAAAGAGAGAGAATGCCAAGCAGGCTCCGTGCTGTCAGCATAAAGGCTGATGAGGGGTTTGATCTCATGAATCATGAAGTCATGACCTGAGCTGAAATCAAGAGTTGAATGCTCAAATGCTTGAGCCACCCCCACACCCTTTTACTTTTACTTTAAAGTAAAATCTTCAGAAAGAAAAAAGGAGCATAGATGGAAGTACACTTGACAGATAATATAATAATATTACTTTCAGGTGTACAACATAGAGATCTGACAATTATACACATCATAGTATGCTCCCCACAATAAGTGTATATTTGGGTATTGGGAAACTCAGCTAGAAATAATCTTAGGAGTAAGAGAAATCATAATGGCTATTAGAAAATATTTTATCTGAATAAAAACCAGTTATGATGGAGAGAGCTCAAATGTCCATTGACTGATGAAAGAATAAAGAAAATGTGGTGTGTGTGTATATATATATATATACACAATATTACCCAGCCTCAAAAAGAATAAAATCTTATCATTTGCAATGACACAGATGGAGCTAGAATGTATTATGCTAAGCAAAATAGTCAATCCATGAAAGATAAATACCGTATGATTTCATACACATGTGGAATTTAAGAAACAAAACAGATTAACATATTGGGAGGTGGGGAGAGAAGAGAGGGGAAAAGACCACAAGAGATTCTTGGGTTTTTTTTTAATGTTTTGTTTATTCTTGAGAGAGAAAGAGAGAGAGAGAGAGAGACAGCTTGAGCAGGGTAGGGTCAGAGAGAGGAAGACACAGAATCCGAAACAGGCTCTAGGCTCTCAGCTGTCAGCACAGAGCCGAACGCGAGGCTCGAACCCACGAACCATGAGATCATGACCTGAGCTAAAGTAGGACGCTTAACCGACTGAGCCACCCAGGCGCCCCAAGAGATTCTTAATGATGGAGAAAAAACTGAGGATTGATGGAGGGAGGTGGTTGGGAGATGGGCTAGATGAGTGATGGGTATTAATGAGGGCACTTGTGATGGGTACTGGATATTGTATGTAAGTGATGAATCACGGAATTCTACTCCTGAAACCAATATTGTACTGTATGTTAACTAACTGAAATTTTTAAAAAAGCAATCATGAAACATTATTTACAGAAAATTCTTCACAGGAAGCTTACAGTTCTTACAGCATGAAAATATTAGGGAAAAAAGAAAAGGCTACAAAATAATAAGAATACATCTTTAAAAAAAACAATGAAATCAATCCAAGGAAGAAAACAGATTAGAGAAAAATACAACAAAATAGAAAAGAAAAGATGATAGAGAAGTCCAGCAAAACTAAAAGATTATTTTTTGAAAAGATAATTTATATTCCTCTGATGAAAATGGTCAGATGGAAAGCACCAGATTGGAATACACCAATCATCAGTAACAAAGAGAGTGACATTACCTCTGATATTAAAAGAAAGAGTATATGATGAGTAATGNGAATCCCAAACAGGCTGTCCACACTGTCAGCGCGGAGCCTGACATGGGGCTTGATCCAATGAACCACAGAATGATGACCTGAGCCAAAATCAACAGCCAGACAGTTAACTGATTGAGCCACCCAAGTGTCCCACAATAATATGTAAATTGTAAATTTTAGATTAAAAACAAATTTCTAGAAAAATATAATACATCAAAACTAATTTAGTAAGAGATGGAATACCAGAATGGACCTAGCAACTTTGAAGAAGCTGAAGTTGTAGGCTTTGCGCAAAGAAAGTTTCAGTCCCAAATGGCTGTAAGAGTGAGTGTCTATACACAATTCAACCAGAAAAATATTTCAGGCTTCTAAACCCTTTTAAAAGAATAGAGAAGCACCTGGCTGGCTCATGTTGGGAGTGAAGCTTACTTAAAATTAAAAAATATATAAACATCAAAATCTTTTTGTTAATTTTTTAAAACGTTTTATTTATTTTTGAGAGAGATAGAGGCAGCATGAGCAGGGGAAGGTCAGAGAGAAAGGGAGACGTAGAATCTGAAAACAGGCTCTAGGCTCTGAGCTAGCTGTCAGCACAGAGCCTGATGCGGGGCTTGAACCCACAAAACATGAGATCACGACCTGAGCTGAAGTCGGATGCTTTACCGACTGAGCCACCCAGGCACCCGTAAACATCAAAATCTTTAAAAAAAAAAAAAAAAGAGAGAGAGAGAGAACACTCACTCAATTCCCTTTATGAAATTAGCACAATATTTACACCAAAAGCTGACAGGAACATTGCAAAAAATTACAATAACAAGTTGATCTCCATAAAGATAAATGCATCAAAAATTTTATAAAATAAACACACCAATTACAAGTAAAATATTAGCAACACAATCACAACAATGCAGAAGACAAGTTTTCCCAGGAAGGTTAGGTTGACTTAACATTCAAAAATCAATCAAAATAAGTCATCATATTTACAAAGCAAAGGACTGAAATCGTTAGATGCGGAACAACATCTCAACAGATGGAAGAAAAAACATGGCATACAATTCAAACCCATTCTCTGAAAAGTCCTCCTAGCAACATGGGGATAGGAGAACACTCTTTTTATTTTTAATTTTTTTAATTATTATTTATTTTTGAAAGAGAGAGTGTGCAAGTAGGGGGTGGGGCACAGAGAGAAGGAGACACAGAGTCTGAGGGAGGCTCCACGCGCTGAGCTGTCAGCACAAGCTCAACGAGGGGCTCAAACTCATGAACTGTGAGATCATGACCTGAGCCAAAGTAGAATGCTTAACAGACTAAGCCACCCAGGGACCCAAGAAGAACACTTTCTTAATCTCAAAATAATCTAAAAAAAAAAGGTAACTTTTTGCAAACACACAGCACATATAATACATAAAGCTTATACATTTAAATCTCAATCATCTAAATAGGGAACAAGACAGAATACCAGCTCTCTCCACAGCAGCCCACATTGTACCTGACGTCCCACCCACTGTGGTAGATGGAAAAAAGTAAAAGATTTAAACTCTCTAAAGGAGGAAAACAAGGTTGCATTTTGTTTACAGATGATATTTCCATACAATTGCAATTCAGAGGAGTCTATGGAGCAACCATTTAATAATTAGTAATCTTGAAGTAAAAACAAATCATACAGAGACACCCGCAAACACACACACACTTCATAAAATACACAAAAATCAATTCCAGGTGTACTAAAGAATTGATTGGGAAGAGCAAAATTATAAAGTTTTTAAAAGAGAAGGGTGGAAGAGACAAACCAGTGAGATAGAGGAAATACTTATAATATTAAAATCAACAAAAGATTAGTTTCAAGAAAAATAGTTCTTTTTTTTTAATGTTGTATTTACTTCAGAGAGAGAGAGAGAGAGACAGTGAGCAGGGGAGGGTCAGAGAGAGAGGGAGATACAGAATCCAAAGCAGGCTCTAGGCTCTGAGCTGGCTGTCAGCACAGAGCCTGATGTGGGGCTTCAAACCACGAATGGTGAGATCATGACCTGAGCTGAAGTCAGACCCTTAACTGACTGAGCCACCCAGGCGCCCCAAGAATACATAGTTCTAAATAGTTTTATAAATACACTAGAATATAACAAATACCTAAATGGAAAAATGAACAAAACTTTAAATAAGTAGTTTCAAGATAAGGAAATGAAAATGCTAATAAGTATTTTCAGGGTACTCCTTCTCATGATTCATCACTGAAATATAAAATCAAACCATCAGGAGATGCCCCCCAATACACACTCAGCATGATGACCACAATGGAAAAGGCTGAAACCACCAAGAGTTATCAAGGATGTGGTGCAGCCAGCACTTGCACACATTGCTCATACAAGTGCAACTTCACACAATATCCTTGGAAGTCAACTTGACATTGTATACTAAACAAGGGGATATGGACATCTCAGATCCCAGCAGTGCCACTCCTAGCTATGTCCACGACAGAAGGGAATGCCTGTGTACACTAAGAAACATGTACAAGAATAATCATCACAATGCCATTCCTAAGTCACGAAGCCAACTATTTCTTCAACCATAGAGTACATGAGTAATACATGGTACTGTCATACAGTGGAGCAACTCACCCCAATGGTAGTGAACAGATTTGCCATTACATATGCCTATCCAGATGAATCTCATACAAGTAAAATTTCAAACAAAAGAAGCCAGAAGACAGAATCCATAATGGATGAGTTCACAAATGGGCAAAGCTAAAATAAACTGTTAGAAAAAAGATAGGGATTATTTTATTTTGAGGAGAGAAAAGTAATGATTAGCAGGATACAAAAAACAAGCTTCAGGAGTGTTGGCAATTTTTACTTCTAGATCTGGGAAGTCAAACACAGGTGATTGGCTTCGAATCATGTCCTGGGTGGAGTGTTTGTGTTTTGAGCAGTTTTCTGTATGTGTTACTCTTCACTGATTACTTTTTATTAAGTCTACCAATCTTTATTTTATTTTATTTTTATTATTACAGAGAGTGTGTGAGTAGGGGAGAGGGGCAGAAGAAGAGTGACAGAGAATCCT
The DNA here is from genome assembly GCF_008692635.1 of Crocuta crocuta. Lineage (NCBI taxonomy): Eukaryota > Metazoa > Chordata > Mammalia > Carnivora > Hyaenidae > Crocuta > Crocuta crocuta. Next base: position 350,935 of record NW_027530625.1, read on the forward strand.
AAGCAGGCTCCATGTTCAGTGGAGAGCCCAACGTGGACCTTGACCTCACCACAATCCTGGGATCATGACCTGAGCTGAAATTAGGAGGGAGACGCTCAACCAACACAGCCACCCAGACACCCCCAAATAATGTTTTCAGATACAATGATGTCTGCTACTTAGGCACCAGAATATCTATCTACATTCCTATCATAAAAAATCTCTCATGAGAGAAGGATTTTCTGTACGGTTTAAGTGAACTCATTGAGCAACAAAACATGAGCGGAATTTACGCAAGAGTATATATACTCTGAAATAGTTGTACTCAGTGTGAATATGCATTTCTGAGGAAACACGATGTGTTTGATTATGGAGTGCCACCCAGAACTTGCTGAGACAATCACAGACAACATACACACACAGTAATTCCTAATCCCGAAGTTCTGAAGTCAGAACGTCAGCAGGCAGCAAGAGTGCAGGGTGAGGGGTTGTGACCTGCATGAGGGAATAGTGAACGTGAACGCCCTGCAGTTACAGACATCCCCATGAATGAAGGTGCAAGAATAATGCAGAGCAATATAAGTCATCCACAGAAGAATATAAAAAGTATAATTCATTCACATAAATGACAAAAACAGGCAAATTTAGAGCACACCATACAGTTGAGACTTCTATGCATGTTGGTTCTCAAACTGGTCACCGCACATAGAGGGCAGGAGAGAACAAGGAAAGAGGCAGGCCACCCCGGATTGGTAGGAGCAGTGATAATAAGCAAGGAACTTACACACAAGGCATGTCTTGTGTTGGGCGCCCCAAGACAAGTTGATACCTACACCCGCCTGCCGAGTCATAAAAGTTCCTATTAAGAGAGGCCTCCTAGGGGTTCAGTCGCTTCACCCTCCAGAAGGTCTCAATAGCACCTCTCTCTCAGGGCTGCCACCTTGACACTGGCTCCCGCTGTGGGAACAAGGGCAGAGCTACAATATGAGGAGGGGAGGGGTGAGGGGCCTCCCATTACCTTGGGGCCAATTCATGGACCAAATGGTGGTCACATCTTCTCCATGAACTCTCCAAGAATGCATATGTGGCAAAGCTACAAAGAACAGAAAGAAATAGTATACATATTCACAATGGTTATTTCCTCAAAATGAGGAAGAAAGGATATGATTAAACACAAGTAAGCACAGGGCTTCTACAAAATTGAACTATATGCTCTTGAAACTGAATCATGTGCAAACGGTCTTTAACTTTATTATCAGTCCTTCAACAGCAACTACATATTGTAAACTTTTTAGTATGTAAGATGAAATTACAACAAAAAAGAAATCCAGAAATTGTATCCTGAGCCTGATATAGAGTCTAAGTAGTGTTCACCTCTGTTCTCTGGAGTCACGGAAAATAGGAATAGTTCCACTACTATTTCTACCACATGACAAATGAAGGTGTTGATTGTGCTATTTTATCTTCTTTTTTTTTTTCTTATTTTCTAGGACACACTGCATTCCATCCTTGGGGACTGGGCTCTCATTAGAAAAGTGTAACTCTGTGACAGAGACAGGCCCCATTCAGGATCCAGGCTACGAGGATGGGTCCAGGCAGCACCTCATCCCAGGGAAAACCAGGAAGGCCATCTGGTCATCTGAATGGTCTTATCACTGACACTGCTGGGACTCAGGGGACCACGAAGCAGAAAGGCCAGCTGGGAGGTTGGACAGTTGCCCCATGTAGGCTCTAACTAGGAGATCTGGGAATGGGTCCCAGGAGACACTGCCTGTGACAAGTCAGCAGCCCCTCCTGGCTCCTGTGCCTGAGATATCACCAAAGACCCGAGTCTCCAGTCTGTGCTGTTCCTCTAGACAGGGAAGAGCACTGTGGCTGGAGCCATGTCTTCTCAAGGAGACAGCGGGATAGCAAACCCAAGCTCCTTCCTGGAAGTGTCAGAGGCTGAGGTTGTCCAGCATGTCCAGGTAAGAACCGAGGCATATGGATGGGGAGAGAACAGATTATCCATTCACACACACACACACACACACACACACACACACACTCAGAGCCGTTGGGCTTCTCCTTTTGCTTTTTTCCTCTCTATCCTACACCCATATCTGCCAACCAATTTTTGGCTCTTCTGATCACCCTGAGAGCCACCTAGCTCTGGTTTCCTTCACTGATGGTCCTCTCTGAAGGCACTGAAGAGAATGGGCTTCAGACCACCCTTCCCCAAGTCCCATCTGTGACCCGCACATAACACCTATGCAATCATAAAGCACAGTTTCCTCTCAGTCTGCTCGGCAGGGCAGATGTGGGTCCAGAATATGTCTCAGCCACCACGCAAGTCAGCACCAGTACTTTACTCTTCTACATCTAGTTGGAATTACCAAACATCTTAACCCCCTTTCTCTTTCTAAACATTTGAGCCAGCAAATAACTATTTCAGATACATTTAATCCCATTCTTCCACTAATAATTTGAAGGACTCTGATGATTCACTTATTTGACCAAGTTTATACATGGCTTCCAGATGCTAAAACAAATGCATTGCATGACAGTTCTGAGGCATAACCCTTCAAAGGTGATAGTGGTGCTGCTGATGTTATGGTGGGGATGGTGATGGTGACTTTGGGTGTTGACATCTCACTTTTGACAAGCCCAAACTGCAGCCATTGACCAGAACACAACAACCACAAAACAAAACACCCTCACATTATTAAAAACAGCAGTAACAATGCTAAATCCTATTTACTGAGCACTTGCTATGTGTCACCCTTGGTCTAAATAGTATACAATCATTTTTAATCCAACTTAATCCTCATAACCACTCTATTCAGTTAACTCAATTGTTATCACATTTAAAAAGATGTTGAAACTAAAGCCAAATAAGGTTTCATGACCTTCTCAAAGTCACATCAAGGGTACAGACTGGAGAAATACATTCCGACCCTGAGGGTATATTATGTTTTCATCACAACACTAAACAAACATGACATTAACCCATGTTGCCACTGACTGTTCATCACATTTCTTTCTCCTCAACATCAAACAGGAACATGGGAATTTCTCATCTTGATTGCACATCATGATTGATAAAGAAACTTCAACGGATTCCAGCCTTTGGTCCCCTCTACAAACCTCTCAGGTAGGGCTAGTATCTGTATCTTGCAGAGAAAGAAAGGCTCACAGGGAGAAAACAGCCCCCAAGGTTAAAAGGCATGTGGGGAACAGAGCCGTAAAGCACATGTGATGCTTTTCCATGACTCTGGGTGTCCCTGCTTCACATTTCAGCAACTGCTGCTAACAGTCACATGGGCATCACCACCCTCAATAGTAACCTGCCTTCCATACATGTCATGTCAGTCATAATTTCAGTGACTCCATGAAAATGTTGCACGTGGTCAAAATTATGTAACACACGTTCAGAGTTAAGTGGGCAACCAGGGTGAGACCCAGAATAAGAAACAGAATAGATTTCCATCCCATCTCCAGGATGACAAAGCCCAGAATATAGACAGAAAGATGTAGCTGGAGAGGCTGATGAGGAAAATGAAATGATGTGCCCTTAATGATAGAGTGCTTCCTGGTTTTCAATGTTCTCATGTCCACAGTGACTCAGTGGAATGGTCTTCAAAGTCAAAGGGCGCCAGAGCACTCCATACTCCTGGAGACCCCTGGGCTCAGCTATTCCTCTTTCATGTCCCTCAATACTCACCCACACACTTGCCCACATACACACAGGCACTCCATCTGTCTGAAATCCCAGTAGATGCATGACCCCAAATGTAGCCTGAAAAAAGATGTAATCCAAAGTGCTGCTCTGTGTTCATTACAAAGGGAATTAAATGTGAAGAACTTCGTTCATTGCAGTGATTCCCCAACCAGTGTCATTCAGACAAACCATGGCAAAAACTTGGCACATTACAGATATCTAGAATGCGGACTACGGCTCCACCCTGACACCTCACTACCATAGACGACAGCACTCATATCTGCAACCTGCACTTACAACTGCTAGTGAATCTCAGTGACCTTTCAATGTATAGAGAAAACAGACCAATAGGAGTCTGTACTAGTCAGATCTCATTTTCATTTAAGCAAGATCTCCTCCAATTTCTCTACTTGAAGGAAATCAGAAACCAAACCAACGTCTCTGACTTCCTGCTCCTGGGCTTCTCCGCACACCCAGGGCAGCAGCCTCTCCTGTTTGCACTCTTCCTGAGCATGTACCTGGTCACTGTGGTGGGGAACCTGCTCATCATCCTGGCCATCGGCTCTGACCAGCACCTCCACACCCCCATGTACTTCTTCCTGGCCAACCTGTCCTTCGTCGATACCTGCTTCACCTGCACCATTGTCCCCAAGGTGTTGGTGAACATCCTGACATGGCACCACACCATCTCCCACACTGGGTGCCTCGTGCAGATGTACTTCTTCATGGCGCTGACCCTGCTGGATGACTTCCTGCTGGCCGTGATGGCATATGACCGCTACATGGCCATCTGCCTTCCTCTCCACTACACCACGGTCATGTGTCCCCAGCGCTGCCTGCTGCTGGTCGCTGCATCGTGGCTCTGCTCCCACCTCCTGGCCTTCTCGCTCACCCTCCTCATGTCTCAGTTCTCCTTCTGTGCCTCCCATGCCATCCCACACTTTTTCTGTGATCTTCTCCCTCTCCTCAAGCTTGCGTGTTCAGACACCCAGATCTTTCAGGTCATGATGTTTGCTGAAGCAGCCCTCTCAGGTGTGGTCCCTCTCACCTGTGTCCTGGTCTCTTATGCCCACATCATCCACACCATCCTCAGGGTCCCCTCTGCTGGGGGAAAGCACAAAGTCTTCTCGACCTGTGGCTCTCACCTGACAGTGGTCACTCTCTTCTATGGGACGCTCTTTCTGGTGTATTTCCAACCCTCATCCTCCTACTCTGCAGACACAGGAATGGCGGCGTCTGTGGTATACACGGTGGTCACCCCCATGCTGAACCCCATTATCTACAGCCTGAGGAACAGGGACATGAAGAGGGCCCTGTTGGGACTCTTTGGTTGGGGAAGATGTTCTCCTCAGTAAAAGGTCCTCCCCAGACTGGAAGCTCAGGTTCTCTGAAATGCCCTCTTCCTGCACTTCCCGATTTTAATTTTGAAAACTCAAGTTCAAGGCAAGATGGATGCTCAATGTCACAAGCAGGTTTAACAAACAGAGAATACCTCACTGGCCAGAATTACACTCAGAGCTACTGACAAAGGACAGAGCTGCACCCCTGGAAGATGGAGTGGCCAGCAATCCCTACAGGGTGACTTGACTAGTGGGTATAGGTGTCCAAGCAAATTCAAGCCAGAAAGCAGGAATCATAAAGAAGGACATCAGACAGAATTCAGGTGCTTGGAGGAAGCCAGGTAGCAGCACCTCAGCCTGGGACTAACACGACCCACTCAGCTACAAGAAAGGCTCACAAGACTGGGGAGGGTCAAGTGCTCTGACTTTCAGGGACCATTTCCAAGCCCAGCTTTGGGAGCAACTCACTGATAGAGACTAACTTACCCATGGAGAAGGCTGCGCTAAGAAAACACACTATTTGCTGGGTCTAAGAGGACAAGAATTATTTGAGGAGAAGAAACAAGGCACCGATACTTCAGACGACTGGCCCCAAATCACACAACAGGGATCCCATCTAAGATTCTGACAGACAGTAATTATTAGTTATGGACAAGTCCTTGATTCTTTGGTTTTTAAATTCTGGTTTATTTCATTTGTCTCAACTATAGAATAATCCACACTCCTCATAGTAAATTTGTAAAAGATAACAAATAGGAAAAAAGAAAACACTCACTATCCCTCCATATAAAGAAAGCCAGTGATAAGATTTCACAATATTTCTCACCTGTCTTTTTCTAATGACGTTTTGTCTTTACTTTGTTGAGAAAATACTGCTGGTACAATTATATATACTTTTTGCTTACTCTTACAACATGAGTTGTCTCCATGTTATTATCTCTTCCTGGACATTTGGCTCTCTGAAAATACATCAGAATAAATATCGATGATATATATGGTATTTCACCATTGCTGAATGATTACAGGGTTTCTAAGATTTCACTATTACAAGTAATGATGCAAAGAAAGTCTCTAAAAAATGTTTACTTGTGTTCATAGTCCATTACATTTAATGTTTTTAAAAGTAGAATATCTAATCAATACCTTTATAGGACCCTTTATCCATTCTGCCAAAATTCTGAAATAGAGCACCCTTTTGTCTACATCTTCTCCATATTTTGATATTCACACTGTCCCCTTAATTACAAATGATATAATAGCCAAATGCTATCTCCTTGCTTTAGTTTTAATTTCTTTGATTCTTGGTGAAGGCACTATTTTCCACACTCTGTTTTCATCCATTTCATTCTTTTTTTATTTTTTTGAGAGAGAGAGAAAGCATGAATGCAAGTAGGAGAGGGGTAGAGAAAGAATCCCAAGCAGGCTCCACACTGCCAACACAGAACCTGACACAGTGCTTGATCTCACAAACCCTGAGATCATCACCTGAGTCAAAATCAAAAGTCAGATGCTTCACCAACAAAGCCACCCAGACACTCTTATCCTTTTTTTAATTGAAGTGTGGTTGACAGGGTCAATGCAACCCTTAATCTTGGGATTGTAAGTTTGAGCCTCATGTTGTGCACAGATATTATCTTATAATATAATTTTTAAATCTTATTTGAGAGAAAGGGAGAAAGCACAGGTAGGGTACAGACAGAGAGAGAGAGGGAGAGAGAAGCCCAAGCAGGCTCCATGCTATCAGCACAAAGCCTGATGCAGGGTTTGATCTCATGACCCATGAGATCGTGACCTGAGCTGAAATCAAGAGTTGGACTCTCAACCAACCTAGCCATCCTGGCACCCTTTTACTTTACTTTAAAAGTTACTTTTACTTTAGAAGTAAACTCTCCACAGAGGGGAAGGGAGGCACACCAAAGGGACTATTAAATAAAGAGAACAAACTAAGCGTAGAAAGGGGTGTGGGGAAGGGGGAAAATGGGTGATGGGAATTGAGGAAGGCACTTCTTGGGATGATCACTGGGTATTGTATGTAAACCAATTTGACAATAAAGTATATTTACAAAAAAAGTAAAATCTTCAGAAAAAGGGCGCCTGGGTGGCTCAGTTGGTTAAGCATCAAACTCCTGGTTTAGGCTCAGGTTGTGATCTAACACTTCGTGAGTTCAAGCACTGCATCAGGCTCTGCACTGGCAGCATGGAGCCTGTTTGGGATCTCTCTCTCTCCCTCTCTCTCCCCCACTGCCCAACTCATGCTGTCTCTGTCTCTCTCAAAATAAATAAGTTAACTTATAAAAATTTTTAAATATCTTCAGAAAAAAAGAAGGATAGATAGAAGTATACTTGACAGATAATATAATAACATTGTTTTCAGGTATAGGACATAGAGATTTGACAATTATATACATCACGATATGCCCCCCACAATAAATGTATATTTGGGTTTTGGGAAACTCAGCTAGAAATAACCTTAATGTAAAAAAAATCATAATGGCAATTAGAAAACATTTTTATCTGAATAAAAACCAATTATGGTGAGAGTCCAAATGTCCATCAACTGATAAATGGATAAAGAAAAAGTAGTGTGTGTGTGTGTGTGTGTGTGTGTGTGTGTGTGTGTGTGTATACATATACACTGGTGACAGCTCAGAACCTGAAGCCTGCTTCGGATTATATACATATAATACAATATTACCCAGACATCAAAAAGACTGAAATCTTGCCATTTGCAATGACAGATGGATATAGAACATATTATGCTAAGTGAAGTAAGTCAATCAGTGACAAATACCATATGATTTCACTCACATGTAGAATTTAAGAAACAAAACAGGGGCACCTGGGTGGCTCAGTCAGTTGAGCACTTAACTCTGTTTCGGCCCAGGTCATGGTCTCACAGTTGTGAGTTTTCTTTTCTTTTTTTATTTTTTTAATTATTTTTTTTTTAACATTTATTCACTTTTGAGAAAGAGAGATAGAGTGTGAGTGGGGGAGGGGCAGAGAGAGAGGGAGACACAGAATCTGAAGCAGGCTCCAGGCTCTGAGCTGTTAGCACAGAGCCTGACACATGGCTTGGGCCCACAAGCAGTGAGATCATGACCTGAGCCAAAGTCAGGCGCTTAACCGACTGAGCCATCCAGGCGCCCCAGTTTGTGAGTTTTCAGCTCATGATGGGCTCTGTGCTGACTGTGCAGAACCTGCTTTGCATTTCTCTTTCCCTCTCTCTCTGCTCCTCCCTGCCTTGATCACTCACGCTCTCTCTCTCTCAAAAAATAAACAAACATTTAAAAAAATAAGAAACAAAACAGATGAACATATGGAAAGTGGAAGGAAGAGAAAAGAGGGGAAAAAAACCACAAGAGATTCTTAATGGTAGAGAACAAACTGAAGATTGATGGAGGGAGATGAAGGGAAATGGAGGGGCGGGGAGATGGGCTAGATGGGTGAGGGGTATTAACAAGGGAACTGGTGATGAGCCCTGCATGATAAATCACTGAAATCTATTCATGAAACTAATATTGCACTGTATGTTAACTGACTAAATTTTTTTAAAAAAAATTATGAAACAGTATTTACAGGAAATTCTTCACACGAAACTTACAGTTACATGCAAATGTTAGAAAAGAAAAATTGCCAAAAATTACAATAACAAGTTGATCTCCATGAAGATAAATTTATCAAAAATTTATGAAATAAATGTACCAGTCCAAAGTAAAATATTAGCAATACATCACAACAATGCAGAAGACAACTTTTCCCATGAAGGTAATGTTGACTTAACATTCAAAAATTAGTCAAAGTAAGTCACCATATTTACAAAGCAAAGGACCGAAATCATTAGATGCAAGAACATCTCAACAGATGGAAGAAAAAAACATGTCATACAATTCAAATCCATTCGCTGAAAAGTCCTCCTAGCAAAATGGGGAGAGAAGAAAACTTTCTTAATCACAAAAAAAGTTGCCTTTTTGCAAACACACAGCACATATAATACATAAAGGTTATACATTTAACTCTCTGCCATCTAAATGGGGAACAAGACAGAATACCAGCTCTCACCACAGGCACCCACATCGTAACTGACGTCCCACCCACTGTGGTAGATGGAGAAAAAAATAAAAGATTTAAACTCTCTAAAGTAGGAAACAAGGCTGCATTTTGTTTACAGATGATATTTCCATATAATTGCAATTCAGAAGAGTCTATGGAGCAACTATTTAATAATTAGTTATCTTGACGTAAAAACAAATAAAGTAGAAACATCCCACACATCACAAGATACACAAAAAACAATTCTAAGTACACTAAAGAACTGATTTGGGAAGAACCAAATTATAAAGTTTTAAAAAGGAAACGTTGGAAAATGCCTATCTGAACTCAAGGAAGAGAGGACTTCTTCAACAGACACAAATACACTTATAAGATAAAATATATACTTATGAATTCAATCAGTTAAAATAAAAATATTTACTTAGCAACAGCACTATAAAGAGTGAAGAGACAAACCACCAAGATAGAGAAAAACTTATAATATTATAATCAAGAATCAAGAATCAATAGTTCTAAATAGTTCTATAAATATATTAGAATATAACAAACACCTAAATGGGAAAATGAACAAAATTTTAAACAAGTAGTTTCAAGATAAGGAAATGAAAATGCTAATAAGTATTTTCAGGGTACTCCTTCTCATGATTCATCACTGAAATATAAAATCAAACCATCAGGAGATGCCCCCCAATACACACTCAGCATGATGACCACAATGGAAAAGGCTGAAACCACCAAGAGTTATCAAGGATGTGGTGCAGCCAGCACTTGCACACATTGCTCATACAAGTGCAACTTCACACAATATCCTTGGAAGTCAACTTGACATTGTATACTAAACAAGGGGATATGGACATCTCAGATCCCAGCAGTGCCACTCCTAGCTATGTCCATGACAGAAAGGTATGCCTATGCACACCAAGAAACATGTAGAAGAATGATCATCACAATGTCATTCCTTTTTTTTTTTTCCAAATAGTTTATTGTCAAGTTGGTTTCCACATAACACCCAGTGCTCATCCCCACAAGTGTCATCCTCCATGCCCATCTCCCCCCTCCTCCCCCACCATTCCTCAGTTTGTTCTCAGCATTCAAGAGTCTCTCATGGTTTGCCTCTCTCCCCCTCCCCCACTATTTCCCATCTTCTTCTCCCCAGCTGTCCTCCGTTAAGTTCCTCCTAATCCTCCTAAACGTGCAAACATATGATATTTGTCCTTCTCTGCATGACTTATTTCACTCAGCATAACACCCTCATGTTCCTACACATGGCCAGATTTCATTCTTTCACATTGCCATATAGTATTCCATTGTATAGATAAACCACATCTTCTTGATCCATTCGTCCGTTGATGGACACTTAGGCTCTTTCCATGTTTTAGTTATTGTTGAGAGTGCTGCTATGAACATTGGGGTCCATGTGCTCCTATGCATCAGCACTCCTGTATCCCTTGGGTAAATTCCTAGCAGTGCTATTGCTGGGTGATAAGGGAGTTCTATTGTTAATTCTTTGAGGAAACTCCACACTGTTTTCCAGAGGGGCTGTACCAGTTTACATTCCCACCAACAGTGTAGAGGGTGCCCGTTTCTCCACATCCTCGCCAGCATCTAGAGTTCTCTGATTTGCTCCACAATGTCATTCCTAATAGTCAGCGTCAAGTATTCCTTCAACAATAGAGTGCATTAGTAATACATGGTACTGTCATACAGTGGAGCAACTCACCCCAATGGTAATAATGGACTTGCCACTACATACACCTATCTAGATGAATCTCATACAAGTAAAATTTCAAACAAAAGATGCCAGAAGACAGAATCCATAATGGATGAGTTCACAAATGGGCAAAGCTAAAATNACTGTGGGAACAAGGGCAGAGCTACATTATGAGGAGGGGAGGGGTGAGGAGCCTCCCATTACTTGGGGCCTATTCATGGACCAAATGGTGGCAACACCTTCTCCATGAAGGTCCCCACAATGCATATGTGGCAAAACTATCAAGAACATTAAGAAATAGTACACATAGTCACAATGGTTATTTCCTCAAAACAGGGACTGAAGGATGTAATTGAACAAAGTTACACACAAGGCTTCTACAGGATTGAACTATACATGATTGAAGTGGAGTGGTGGGAGAATGGTCAGTAATTTATTATCATTCCTTCAACAGCATATACATATTTTATAAACTGTTTTATGTAAGATAAAATTACAACATAAAATAAATATATTCAGAAACTGTACCTTGAACCTGATATAGAGTCTACATAGTGCTTATATCTCTGTTTTCTGGAGTGATGGAAAATAGGAATATTCCCGCTACTATTTCTACCACATGACAAATGAAGGTGTTGATTGTGCTATTTTATCTTCTTTTTTTTTTTCTTATTTTCTAGGACACACTGCATTCCATCCTTGGGGACTGGGCTCTCATTAGAAAAGTGTAACTCTGTGACAGAGACAGGCCCCATTCAGGATCCAGGTTATGAGGACGGATCCAAGCAGCACCTCACCCCAGGGAAAACCAGGAAGGCCATCTGGTCATCTGAATGGTCTTATCACTGACACTGCTGGGACTCAGGGGACCACGAAGCAGAAAGGCCTGCTGGGAGGTTGGACAATTGCCCCATGTAGGCTCTAACTAGGAGATCTGGGAATGGGTCCCAGGAGCCACTGCCTGTGACAAGTCAGCAGCTCCTCCCGGCTCCTGTGCCTGAGATATCACCAAAGACCCGAGTCTCCAGTCTGTGCTGTTCCTCTAGACAGGGAAGGGCGCTGTGGCTGGAGCCATGTCTTCTCAAGGAGACAGCGGGATAGCAAACCCAAGCTCCTTCCTGGAAGTGTCAGAGGCTGAGGCTGCCCAGCATGTCCAGGTAAGAACCGAGGCATATGAATGGGGAGAGAACAGACTGTCCGTGCACACACGCACGCGCGCACACACACAGACACACACACACACACACACACACACACACACACACACAAAGCAGTTGGGCTTCTCCTTTTGCTTTTTTTCTTCTCTATCCTACACCCATATCTGCCAACCAATTTTTGGCTCTTCTAATCACCCTGAGAGCCACCTAGTTCTGGTTTCCTCCACGTCCCTGATGGTCCTCTCTGAAGGCACTGAAGAGAATGGGCTTCAGACCACCCTTCCCCAAGTTCCATCTGTGACCCACACATAGCACCTATGCAATAATAAAGCATACTTCCTCTCAGTCTATTTGGCTGGTCTGGGTCCAGAATCTCTTGAGCGGTCTCTACTAGTCAGGTTTGATTTTAATTTAAGCAAGATCTCCTCCAATTTCTCTACTTGAAGGAAATCAGAAACCAAACCATCTTCTCTGACTTCCTGCTCCTGGGCTTCTCCGCACACCCAGGGCAGCAGCCTCTCCTGTTCGCACTCTTCCTGGGCATGTACCTGCTCACCGTGGTGGGGAACCTGCTCATCATCCTGGCCATCGGCTCTGACCAGCACCTCCACACCCCCATGTACTTCTTCCTGGCCAACCTGTCCTTCGTCGATACCTGCTTCACCTGCACCATTGTCCCCAAGGTGTTGGTGAACATCCTGACATGGCACCACACCATCTCCCACACTGGGTGCCTCATACAGATGTACTTCTTCATGGTGTTGGCCTTATTGGATGACTTCCTGCTGGCCGTGATGGCATATGACCGCTACGTGGCCATCTGCCTTCCTCTCCACTACACCACGGTCATGTGTCCCCAGCGCTGCCTGCTGCTGGTCGCTGCATCGTGGCTCTGCTCCCACCTCCTGGCCTTCTCGCTCACCCTCCTCATGTCTCAGTTCTCCTTCTGTGCCTCCCATGCCATCCCACACTTTTTCTGTGATCTTCTCCCTCTCCTCAAGCTTGCGTGTTCAGACACCCAGATCTTTCAGGTCATGATGTTTGCTGAAGCAGCCCTCTCAGGTGTGGTCCCTCTCACCTGTGTCCTGGTCTCTTATGCCCACATCATCCACACCATCCTCAGGGTCCCCTCTGCTGGGGGGAAGCACAAAGTCTTCTCGACCTGTGGCTCTCACCTGACAGTGGTCACTCTATTCTACGGAACTGTCTTTCTGGTGTATTTCCAGCCTTCTTCTTCCTATTCAGCAGACACAGGAATGGTGGCATCTGTGGTATACACGGTGGTCACCCCCATGCTGAACCCCTTTATCTACAGCCTGAGGAACAGGGACATGAAGGTAAACTCCTCGGCTGGGAAAGATGTTCCATCCCATAAAGAGACCAGAAAAGAAGACCATGTTTTTTGGAATTCCTTCCTCGTTGGACTTCCTTATTACAGTTTTGAGAAGATCAAGTCTAAGGGAGGATTAAAGCTCAGCATGACAAGCAGGTTAAGGAACAAAGGGTACGTGACCTGACAGGTTGGAATAAAACCAACTGGCCAAGGAAAGTACTCCTGCCTGGAGACAGGGAGCAGCCAGCAATCCCTATAGAGTTTGAAAGCAAAAATGACACCGACAAAATTAAACAGGCAAGGAAGACTTTAGGGGGAGTAAGTAGAGCTCAGTCTGAACTCAAGTCTCCTGGGATAAATGATGAGAATATTTCTAAATCCTGGGGTGAGTGAAAAAACACAGGCCATCTGTGTTTCCTAACTGTATTCACTGAAAAGAAAAATAAACTTCTCACATCTCTGTGATAGGAGGTAGATTTGTAACTTGAAACAAGCATCGTCCACAGGAGTGAGGATTCTACCCTCTCACAAAGACAGGAAGATGGCATGGCTTCCTTTCTTGTTCACTGCATTTCAAAGACATGCCTCCCATCTACTGAGTTGGGATATTCCTCAGTTGTAAAACTGGCAAGAGGTTTTTTCAAAGATTTTCATCTCAAAGAAGCAGAGAAAGAATTTATGATTTTAAGTTTTCTCAAGTAAATGTTCTAAGAAAACGGAGGCCAAAAGCCTAAAGTCAGGAAGAAACTTGTCAAAAATTACCCAACCTAAAGGTAAGGTAAAGTCTATCTTGGTTGTGACTTGATTAGTGGGTTTAGGTGTCCAAGTTGATTCAAACCAGAGAGTAAGAGCAGGAATCAACAGAAGAATAACATCAGACAGAATTCAAGTTCTAGGAGGAAGTCCAGTTAGTAGCACAGTCTATGACAGGCCCCACTCAGCTATAAGAAATGCACACAAGAGCAGGAAGGTCAAGTGCTCTGAGTTTCAGGGACCATTACCAAGCTCAGCTTTGCAGCAGTTTATTGATATGGACTAACTCACACATGGAGAAGCCTGCACCAAGAAAACACACTGTTTGCTGGGAGTAAGAGGACAAGAATAATTCTAGAAGAAGAAACCAGGCACAGATACATCAGAGGACTGGCCCCAAATCACACAACGGGGACTGGATCTAAGAATCTGCCAGTAAGTGGTTATTAGGTAAGGGAACAAGTTCTCAATTCCTTGGTTTTTTTTTAAATGTTTGTTTATTTGAGAGAGAGAGAGAGAGTACACATGAATGACTGAGCAGGGGAGGGGCAGAGAAAGGCAGAGAGAATCTGAAGCGGGGGTGGGGGGGTGGNCAGGAGTTGAACACTTAACCAACTGAGCTACCCAGGCACCCCAATTCCTTGGTTTTTAATCTCTAATTTATTTTGTTTGCCTCCAAGCAAAATAATATGTTTTTTGCAATAAACATTATAATAGTGAAGTATGCTCGTGTGTCTACGTCTATGCCTACTGTAAACATGTGGTGTGCCCATACAATAAAGCCTATATTGTATACAAAACCTAAAGAAGTAGGAGAAAGGAAGAAATCACCCACCATCCCTTCATTTAAAGACAATCAATACTAATATTGTACATCATTACTTTCTTTTTCAAAATGATCTTATTTCTGCTTTTATGAGGAAATGCTGTATGTACAATTATGTATATTCTCTTTTACTTAATTTATAACATGAGTTGTCTTCCTTTGACTTCCATATATCTTTCCTTTTGTGTGGTAATATTGAGGGGACATTGGACAATATGATTGCTCTTTTCCTGAGAAAAACTCTCAGGAAAGGAAGCTTATTTTGAGAGGAAAGTAAAGAACCATAAAAATATAGATGTGGTGTTGGGGCGCCTTGGGTGGCTTAGTCGGTTAAGCGTCCGACTTTCGCTTAGGTCATGATCTCACAGTTTGTGGGTTCAAGCCCTGCGTCAGGCTCTGTGCTGACTGCCAGCTCAGAGCCTGGAGCCTGTTTCAGTCTGTGACTCCCTCTCTCTCTGACCCTCCCCTGCTCACGCTGTCTCTCTCTCTCTCTCTCCTAGAAATAAAACAACTCTTGCTTTCTGCAAGAGTTTTCTCCCCTTTTTTTCTTTTTGATTTGGGGTTTTGTTTGTTTCACACAATTATTAACACGTAGAAATGCTGAGTGTCTCTTAGCTTAGTTTTCTCACATGCACCTGGTTCATTCCACTTCAGGGTCTTTCCCTGTGGCTTTTCCTCTCTGTGGTGTCTTCTCTTTCTCCAGGCCAACTAAGACCACCTCCTCTCTAACTTGTACCTGGTCCTGTCGCCACAGAGATCAGGAGGGAGGGACCCCTCCAGTAATTTGCATCTTCTTATTAACATGTGTTAAAGCTGTTGAGACATTTAGAAGGAGTTAAACGATTCAGGAAGGCCTATTTTTAAATTCTCATTAGCAGAGTAACCAATGCTCCGTCCTTCTTGTATAGCATGATGGAGTCTGAAACACCCAGATATGTCAGATGCTGCAGCAAAGCTAGGTCAGTGGTTGAGTATTTTGTTCCTGGTCACCAAGGCCAGCAAATATAAAAGGAAATGCAGAAACCAACACAGAATGTATTCAGAGCTCTACCCAGTAGTTCTCGAATTTCAACTGGGACCTACCAGAGCAGTACAATGACTCTTTGGATGGTACCTACCACCCAACCAAGGCTAGGTGCCAACTTCACAGACAACTCCAGGCATGGGAGACCTTAGCTGAACACAGAGTGTTGCAAGTAGGTCTTTCTTGCAAGTAGGTCTTTCTAACTCAAACCTCACCCTCCTGTCTACCTTGTGCTGCCTCCCAATTCCCCAAGTCTATATACATAGAAAGGCAGTTCATAAAGAAATGGATAAAAGGCTAGACTAGATGTGCCACCAAAAAAAGTATTGATGAAGGGTCAATCAATATAAAAAGGCTCTCAACATAACCAGTCATCAGGGAAATGCCCATTAGGCCAGCAAACAGCTATCAAAATGAATACAATCGAAAAAATGGACAAAATGACAAGTAATGGCAGGAAATGAAGCAGTCATATCTTTCAGACACTGCTAGTGAAAGTGTAAATTTGCACAGTAGAATTATTTCACAGTATCTACTAAAGCTGACATAAGCATTATCCTACGAACCAGAAACTTCATTCATAACAATATATCCAAGAGGAATCCAAAAGGCAGGTATAAAAATGTTCATAACAGTGCTTTCATAGCCAGAAGCTGGAAACAACTCAAAAGTCCATCAATGGTAACATCAACTAATAAATTCTAGGATATTCATCAGGACAATCTTACATAGCAATGAAAATGAATAAAGTACCATTAAATATAAATATATTGACACGTCTCACATATTATTGGGTAAAACTAATCTTAGACAAAAATGTATTGGAAGTTTCCTTATGTGTAAAGTTTAAAAACAGGCAAAACTTTAAAAACAGGCAAAACTAATCAATGTAGTTAAAAGTTGAGTTGTTTGGGAAGGAAGGAGAAGATTGATAATTTAAAGGACACTCAAAGGGGCACATGGGTGGCTCATTCCATTAATTGTCTGAGTTTTCCTCAGGTTTTGACCTTCCAGTTCATAGATGCAAGCCCCATATTGTGCTCCATACTGTCAGTAAGAATCCCTGCTTGGGATTCTCTCTCTTTCCGTCTCTCTCTCTGTCCCTACTCCACTCATGCTTTCTCTCTCTCAAAAATAAACAAATAAATAAACTTAAAAAAAAGGACACCCAAAGAGGTTTCTGGGCTACTGTTCAGGTTCTATTTCATGATCTAAGAGCTAGCTCAGTGCGTGTGTGCATTTTGGAAAAAATTAATCAACCCCTACATTTATTACGTTGCACACTTTTCTGTATACTTTAATAATTCTTCAATTAAATATTTACTTAAAAACTTTAAAATGCATGAAGATTGAAAATAGAAAGTTGGGTGCCTGACTGGCTCAGTTGGTAGAGGATGTAACTCTTGATCTTGGGGTTGTGAGTTTGAGCCCCAGGTGTGGAGTAGAGTTTACTTAGATTTTTTTATAATTTTTAAAATGTTTTTATTTATTTCTGAGAGAGAGAAAGACAGTGTGAGCAGGGGAGGGTCAGAGAGAGAGGGAGACACAGAATCTGATGCAGGCTCCAGGCTCTGAGCTAGCTGTCAGCACAGAATCAATGTGGAGCTCGAATCCACAAACCGTGAGATCATGACCTGAGTCGAAGTTGGACGCTTAACCAACTGAACCACCCAGGCGCCCCTAGATTTTTTTTTATTTTAAAAAAAGAAAATAGAAAGTTGAAAAAACATATACTATAAAAAATATATGTAGCTATATCATTATCAAACAACTAGACTTTAAGACAAAGAGCATTATCACATATACAAGGTTCATGCTATAAGCCTGAGATCTTTCACTCACCAGGAAAATATAACTGTTCTAAGATATTTTAGTAAAACAATTGCTATAAATAAGCATTTTAAATTGACAGAACAAAGAGAACTAGACAAAAACACACTTAGTGGAAGATTTTAATATACTTCTCTTAGTAACTCACAGAACAAGCAGGCAAAAAGATCAGTAAATGTATGAAAGATTTGGAAAACACAATTAACAATATTGACCTAATGCACATATATTAAACACTGCATCCCATACTTGTAGAGAACACATTCTTTTCATGCATACAAGGAATATTTTAAAAACTTGACCATATGTTGGTCATATGGTCATATGACCATAAAGCAAATCTCAACAAATTTTAAAGGACTGAAATCATAGAGACCACAAACCCAAATAAACTAAACATCAGCAACAAAAAGATAACTTGAAGACTCTCCATATAATTAGGAATTGAGGTGCACATTTAGAAATAATCTTGCAGTAAAATATAAAAAGTGATGGATATTTTAAAATCTGTGTGAACAAAACCCAACATGTCCTATTTGGGAGTATGAAGGAAGCACCTAAAATATGTAGGGAAAAATTGTAGCCATACATGCAGATGTTAAGAAGCAGAGAAAGCTGCAAACTATTAGCTAAGCACCCGTCATGAAATGTTAGAAAAAGAACAACAAAATCAATGCAAGGAGAGTGAAAGAAAGAGGAATACTGAAATAAAAAGACAATATAATTGAGAAGTTCAAAAGCTAAAAGATTATTCTTTGAAAACATCAAAATTCATATCCCTCTAATGGAACTAACTGAGAAAAAAAAAAGCTCACCAATTACCAATAACAGGAAAAAGAGTGGCATCTTTTCAGATATTACAATAAAATAAGAGGATCTTATGAATAACCTTATGCTAATAAATTTGAAATTTTAGATGAAATAGACAAACTTAATACAAACAAACAAAATACAACTTACTAAAACTTGATATGAGGAGAAATTTAAAATCTGAAGAGATCTATAACCATTAAAATCTTTCCCCAAAGAAAATTCCTGGCCCAGGGGGCCTGAGTGTCTCAGTTGTTAAGCATTCCACTTGGTTTGGGCTCAGGTCATGATCTCAAGGTTCATGAGTTTGAGCCCCATACAGGGCTCTGTACTGGCAGAGTGGAGCCTACTTGGGATCCTCTCTCTCTCTCCTTCTCTCTCTGCCCCTTCCCTGCTCACTCACTTGCTCTCTCTCTCAAAATAAATAACTTAACTTTAAAAAAAAAAAAAGAAAAGAAAATTCCTGGCCCAGGTGGTTAAAACAGGGTTCATGTGAAAAAAATGTTTCCAAGAAAGAATTTCTACCTTACAAAAACTCTTCCAAATAATAAAAAATAAGAGACATTCACAAGACCCTTTTATGAGGTGAGGAAACCTCGATATTAAAAGCTGACCGTCCTCATACAAAAGGACAATTGCAGTCAGGTACCACTAATGAAAACAGATTCACATTCAAACAAAGTATTAACCAAACAAATCAAGCAATGCATAAGAAAAGATCATTTTTCATGACCACATTGGAGTTTCTCAGTAACTCCAGTTTAGCTTAACTTCAATAATTAATCAGAGACTTTTTCTCTTCCAGGGACTATATCTAGAGGCATTCAACATGGTTTCAGCATTTAGGGTACTGATTGAGGTTATCCTACAGTACAGCTTCTAACAAAACTAGCCTGTCCCAAATCCCTTACAATAGACTTGCCTTTGTATCAAGGTTTGAGAAAGTACCACATGTAGCATGTAGCCAGGCTGGCTTTGAAAGGTTCATTCTATGAGACCTAAAGTTCTTATAAAGCTACACACACATACATGTCAGCAGAACCTATGGTGTGTCCATGTGTGCTGAATTGTCTATTTCAGGATCAAACATGCTCTCCTTATAGTCTTAGCCAGCTCAGACTGCCACATCAAAATACCATAGACTGGGTGACTTAAAAAACAGAAATTTATTTTCTCACTGCTGTGGAGGCTAGAAGTCTGAGATCAGGGTGCCAGCATTGTCAGTTTCTGGTAAGAACTCTTTTCCTGGCTTGCAGACAGCCACCTTCTGTGTCTTCACATGGTGGATGGAGAACAAGATTTTGTTCCTATAGGATTAGAGACCCATGTTTTTTTTGTTTTGTTTTGTTTTTTTACGTTTATTTATTTATTTTGAAAGAGAGAGAGCAGGAGAGAAAGAGGAGAGAGAGAGAGAATCTCAAGCAGGCTCCACACTGTGAGTGCAGAGCCTGATGCAGGGCTTGAACTCATGGGCCATGAGATCATGACATGAGCCAAAATCAAGAGTTGGATGCTTAACCAACTGAGCCACCAGGCTCCCCTAGAGCCCCACTCTTAAAACCTCATATAACCTTAATTACCTCCTAAAAACAGCGTCTCCAGATACAGTCACATTGGAAGTTAGGGCTCCAACATATGAATTGGGGCGGGGGGATGATACACAATTCAGTTGAGAGTACTTATTGGGAAGCAAAAAAAAAAAAAATCATTGCAAAGTGCTGATGGCATAGGCAGAGTCAGAAAGAAAAATTTTTTAAAATAAGACTTTGTTGTCTAATGAAAAGTCTATTTTAATTTTAATTATAAAAATTCAGAGTAATTCTTCATATTTACAAAACAAAGGACAAAAATCATGTGATTGCCTCAACATAAGGAAGAAAAAGCATTTGCTATAATAAAGTGTTCATAGTAAAGCCCTCTAGGCCAAATGAAGATAGAAAGAAACACTGAAATCTTAAAAAAAAAAAAAAAAGAAAAAGAAAAAAGAAACGCTGAAATCTTTGTTTTCTAAATGTGAACAACACAGAAGCAGCAGCTCTTAGCATGGCTATTTAACATTGTACTGGAAGTCACAGGCAGTGCAGAAAAGGAAGATAAGTAAAAGAAAAAAGAAGTAACAAAAGGAAATAAAGAAACAAAATTTCCTTTCATTTATGGATGTCATGATTGTATAATCGAAATTCCAAAAACTTCTACCAATGTTAGAATTCATTTAAAAATTAGTAAATTTGCTACATACAAAAATCTATCCTTAATTAAATATGTGTCTATGCACCAGGAACAACAAAAAAAATAAGATATTTATGAGACTTGTGCTTAAAATATAGTTTAAAAACAACAAGTACCCAGAAATGAATCCATCAAAATATAAACAAGACCCCTAAATAAAAATGAATAAAACATGATGTGGCATTTTATACAATGGAATACTACAAGGCAATGAGAAAGAATGAAATCTGTCCGTTTGGAGCAACATGGATGGAACTTGAGGGTGTTATGCTGAGTGAAATATGTCAGGCAGAGAAGGACAGATACCATATATTTGCACGTATTGGTGGATTAGGAGGAAGTTAACGGAGGACCATGCAGGAGAAGAAGGGGAAAAAATAGTTGGGAGAGGAAGGGAGGCAAACCATGAGAGACTCTTGAATACTGAGAACAAACTGAGGGCTGATAGAGGTGGGGGAAAGGGGAAGGGAGGTGATGGGCATAGGAAAGGGCATTTGTTGGGATGAGCACTGGGTGTTATATGGAAACCAACTTGACAATAAACTATTTAAGAAAAAAAAAGACTAGGTAAGTAAATTTCAGTATGTGTATTAAATAAAATTATGCATACATTTTTAAAAAAATGAATAAAACACTATTGGGGCACCTGGGTGGCTCAGTTGGTTGAGTGTCCAATTTTGGCTCAGGTCATAATCTCACGGTTTGTGGGTTTGAGCCCCACATCGGGCTCGCTGCTGTAAGTTGACATACAATTGTTAGGAGTTAGAAGTCTCTATAATCCTGAGAGCCTCCTCTCTAAATTGTTTGAATTCATTTAATGAGGGACCATAAGGCAAGCTAACACCCAGAAAACCACCCTCTCCCCAGGTAGGATACCTGTGGCATTCCTTGGGCACTCCTGGCTGCCCAAGCACAGAGGAGAGGAGAAAACAAATGGTTAACTGATAGAGATCACAGTCACACAGGATGTGAGTTTCCATCAGTTTACAAATGTCTCGAGAGGGGCGAGGGGAATGAAGCAGCCCACACTCCATACGTTCACACCTTCCCTCCTCCCCCCTGAACCATATACGAACATGATGCAGTGGCTCAAAACAGCCAATTCCTGATTCCTCGGCAGATTTGTAAACACAACCTGGGCTACCTCAAAACAAGCCAAAGTACACACGGTGGAGAGTCCCAAATACCGCTATGAGTAGGGAAACAAATTAACCAAAGTCTCAACAAGAGAAACCAAGAAACACCGTTCAAAGAAAACTTCCTGAATGGCCAGGCCCTGGACAGTCAGAGAGCTCTCTTTAATACAGCAGAACCCGCAGGGGCAGGATGCATACCAAGCTTTTAAAATTAACAAGAGATAATAATGGTTTTCATCAAGTTTTGTTCATCTTTTGTTAATATATTCTTGCATACCTTTTAAAAAATAAAATTAAATTAACAAGAGATAGAAAACTAACCAAAATGATGAAACGGAAGAACTCTCCTCTAAAGAAATTCCAGGAAGAAACGACAGCTAAAGAACTGCTCAAAACAGATATAAGCAACATAACTGAACAAGAATTTAGAACAATAGTCATAAAATTAATCACTGGCTTGAAAAAAGCATGGAAGACATCAGAGAAACTATTGCTACAAAGACTATGGAGCTTAAAAATAGTTGTGATGAATTAAAAAATGCTATAAATGAGATACATAATAAAATGGAGGCATCCAACGCATGGATTGAAGAGGCAGAAAGGAGAATCAGTGATTTAGAAGACACAATTATAGGAAAAGAGGAAGCTGAGAAAAAGAGAGATAAACTGATCCAGGAACATGAAAGAAGAGTTCGAGAGCTCAGCGATACTCAAACGGAATAATATCCATATCATAGGAATCCCATAAGAGGAAGAGAGAGGGAAAGGTGCTGAAGGAGTCCTGGAACATTTTATTGAAGAGAACTTCCTCAATCTAGGGAAGGAAACAGACGTTGAAATCCAAGAGGCACAGAGAACTCACCTCAGACATGACTTGAATCGATCTTCTGCATGACATATCATAGTGAAACTGGCAAAATATAAGGACAAAGAGTGAATTCTGAAAGTAGCTAGGAGAAAAGGCCCTAACACACAAAGGGAAACCTATCAGAGTGGTGACAGAACTATCTACTGAAACTTGGCAGGCCAGAAAGGAATGGCAAGAAATCCACAATGTGATGAGCAGAAAAAATATGCAGCCAAGAATCCTCTATCCAGCAAGCCTGTCATTCAGAATAGAAGGAGAGATAAAAGTCTTTCCAAATAAACAAAAATTGAAAGAATTTGTCACCACTAAACCAGCCCTACAAGAAATCCTGAGGGGGACTCTCTGTGGGAAATGTTGCAAGGAATGCAAGATACTAGAGACACCACCATAAGCATGAATCCCACAAAGGACACAATAAATCTAAACCTACATATTTTAACAATAACACTGAATGTTAAATGGGCTGAATGCTCCAATCAAAAGACATAGGGTAGCAGAATGGATAAAAAAACAAAATCCATCTATTTGCTGTCTACAAGAAACTCATTTTAGACTGGAGGACACCTTCAGATTGAAAGTAAGGGGATGGAAAAATATATATGTTACTCGAAGTCAAAAGAAAGCTGGAGTAGCTATACTTAAATCAGACAAACTGGACTCTAAATTAAAGACAGTAACAAGGGATGAAGAAGGGCATTCTATAATAATTACAGGGTCTATCCATCAAGAAGAACTAACAATTATAAATGTCTACACGCCAAATTTGAGAGCACCTAAATATATAAAACAATTAATCATGAACAGAAACAATCTTATGGATAAGAATGTGCTAATCGCAGGGGACTTTAATACTCCACTTACAGCATTAGATAGATCAACTAGACAGAAAATCACTAAAGAAACAATGGACTTGAACGACACATTGGACCAGATGGATCTGACAGATGTATTTAGAACTCTACATCATGAGGCCATGAAATTCACTTTCTTCTCAAGTGCTAATGGCACATTCTCCAAGATAGATCACATACTGGGACATAATGCAGCCCTCAATAAATATAAAAGAATGAGATCATATCATGCACACTTTCAGATCACAATGCTATGAAACTCGAAATCAATCACAGGAAGAAGTCTGGAAAACCCTCAAAAAACATGAAGGCTAATGAACACCTTACTAAAGAACGAATGGACCAATCAGGCAATTAGAGAGGAAATTTAAAAATATATGGAAACAAACGAAAATGAAAATACAACAATCCAAACTCTATGGGATGCAGCAAAGGCACTACTGAGAGGAAAGTACATTGCACCCTAGGCCTATTCGAGAAATTAGAAAAAGCACAAGTACATAATCTAAGAGTGCAGCTAAAGGAACTAGAGGGAGAGCAACAAGAGCACCCCAAACCCAGTAGGAGAAAAGACACAATAAAAATCAGGGCAGAAATAAATAATATAGAAACCTAAGAAACAGTTGAACAGATCAATGAAACCAAGAGTTGGTTTTTTGAAAAAATAAACAAAATTGACAAACCTCTAGCCAGGCTTCTCAAAAAGAAAAGAGGGAGCACTCAAATAGACAAAATCATGAGTGAAAATGTACTTATTACAACCAACACCTCAGAAATACAAGCAATTATCAGGAAATACTATCAAAAGTTATATGCCAACAAATTGGAAAACTTAGAAGAAATAGACTAATTCCTAAACACACACTCACTACCAAAATTCACACAGGAAGAGACAGAAACTCTGAACAGGCCCATAATGAGGGAGGATATCGAATCAGTTATCAAAAATCTGCCAACAAATAAGAGCCCTGGGACAGATGGCTTCCCTGGGAAATTCTACCAGACATTTAAAACAGATTTAATACTCATTCTTCTCAAGCTATTCCAAAAAATAGAAACTGAAGGAAAACATCCAGATTCATTTTACGAAGCCAGCATCATTTTGATTCCCAAGCCAGACAGAGACCCAGAAAAAAAAAAGAGAACTGTAGGCCAATATCCTATATTGGATCCTATATTGGATCCATATCCTAATACGGTAGCAAAAATCCTCAACAAGATACTTGCAAATCGAATTCAACAGCACATAAAAAGAATTATCCACCAGGATCAAGTGGGATTCATTCCTGTGTTACAGGGCTGGTTCAATATTCGCAAATCAATCAATGTGATACATCACATCAACAAAAGAAAAGATAAAAACCATATGATCCTGTTGATAGTTGCAGAAAAAGCATTTGACAAGATACAGCATCTCCTTCTTAATAAAGACCCTCGAGAAAGTCAGGATAGAAGGAACGTATTTAAACATGATAAAAGCCATCTATGAGAAGCCCTCAGCTAACATCATCCTCAACGGGGAAAAACTGAGAGCCTTCCCCTTGAGATCAGGAACACGACAAGGATGTCCACTCTCACCACTGCTGTTTAACATCGTGCTGGAAGTCCTAGCATCAGGCATCAGACAACAAAAGGAAATCAAAGGCATCAGAATTGGTAAAGAAAGTAAAACTTTCACTTTTCCCAGATAACATGATGCTCTGCAGAGAAAACCGGACAGACTCCACCAGAAGCCTACTAGAACTGATCCAGAAATTCAGCAATGTTGCAGGATACAAAATCAATGTACAGAAATCGGTTGCATTTTTATATACCAATAATGAAGCAACAGAAAGAGAAATCAAGAAACTGATTCCATTCACAATTGCACACACACACACACAAAAACCATAAAATACCTAGGAATAAGCCTAACCAAAGATATAGAAGATCTGTATGATGAATACTATAGAAAACTTATGAAGGAAATTGAAGAAGACACAAAGAAATAGAAAAACATTCCATGCTCATGGGACGGAAGAATAAATATTGTAAAATGTCATTACTACCCAAAGCAATCTACACATTCAATGCAATCCCAATCAAAATTGCACCAGCATTCTTCTCAAAATTAGGACAAAGTATCCTAAAATTTGTATAGAACCACAAAAGACCCCGAATAGCCAAAGTAATATTGANCAAATAGGAGACTCTAGATGCTGGCGAGGATGTGGAGAAATGGGCAACCTCCTGCACTGCTGGTGGGAATGTAAGCTGGTGGAACTCCTCTGGAAAACAGCATGGAGGTTCCTCAAAAAATTAACAATAGAACTCCCCTATGACNTTGGGTGTTATACGTAAACCAATTTGACAATAAACTATTTAAATAAATAAATAAATAGATACATGCATACATAAATAAAACAAATGTCTCAGTAAATTACAAGAAAAAGGCATCCTTATCAATAGCCTGATCTCCAGAAACCTATAGACTCAGGTTTTTGGCGCCCCAACATCACCCCTCCATAGTGATATAGGCAACAAAGGCAAGAAGGAAATGGCAGGTAAAATTCAATTTCCTTATAATCTACAGCCCACTGACATATACTTGAGGCAAATACAGAATATAACATTTCTCCAGGAAAGCCCTACTGTGTTCATGTTAATGCCTCACTAGAGGGAAAATAATCTTAGCTTGACAATAGCAAGGCCTTAGGTATCTTAAGAGTCCTCTTTAGCATATGAAAGTCCTTCTGGAGGCATCCCTTTAGCCTTTTCGTCCCCAACTCCATAGTATATAACCAGTCACCCTTCACAACTCCAGTGCACCTCTTTCAGTGTAAGCCCATGGGTCCTGTCCCCATAATTTAATAAAATCACCCTTTTGCACCAAAGGTGTCTCAAGAATTCTTTCTTGGCAGTCATCTAGACCCCCACCATCACTCCAAAACCCCATCAAATTCAGTTCCATTTAAAAATTCAACAAGTGTATGTGTATCTGTGTATCTGTGTGTATATGTGTTTGGAAAGAAACATGCATATTTAAAAATATGAAAGAAAATGAAAAAAGAAATAGCCAAGAAATGTTTTAGGAAGAACGAAGTGGGAAGAATTTCTCTGCCAGACATACAGGCTTACTATCAAGCTATAGTTTACAAGACAGTGTGGAATTGGCAAATGGATACTTTGACAACTAGTGTCTAGATGTAAAAAATACTTAGACACTTTACAACACAAAAATCAATTCCAGATGAATCAATTCCAGATGAAATCTAAATGTGAAAGGAAAATAGAGAAAGCTTTTAAGAGAGAATACTGGAAAAGATATTCCTGATCTTGGATAGAAAGTATTTCCTGGGGTGCCTGCGTGGCTCAGTCAAGCATTTGACTCTTAATTTCAGGTCAGGTCATGATCTCAAGTTTTATGAGATGGAGCCCCACGCTGGGCTCTGCACTGACAACACAGAACCTGCTTGGGATTCCCTCTCTCCCTCTCTCTCTCTCTCTACCCCTCCTCTGCTTATGTTCTCTCTCTCCCTCTCAAAATAAATAAATAAACATTTTAAAAAAAGAATTTCTTAAACCAGAAATGAAAGAAGCACTAACAAAAAAAATATATAGGTTAATTCAATCAAATTAAAATGAAATACATGCATTATTTTAAAAATATGATTTAAAAATGAATGAAAAATAGGCTGGAAAAAATTTTAACATAAACAGTCAACAAGGAACTTCTATATACATACAGAATATTTAAATAGTTAAATAAGTCATGGAGAAAAATCAAGAATGAGCCCACAGAAAACTCAAACAAAAAAAAATAAGCAGGCACTCTCAAAAATAGGAAAAAAATGACTAAACATCTTACACATCCAATAGAATTGAAATCAGGATCTCAAAGAGATACCTCCACTCCTATGTCGACAGCAGCATTGTTCACAATAGCCAAGATATGGAAGCAATCTACAAGTCCATCCACAGATAAGTGGATAAATAAAATGTGGCATATAAACACAATAAACTATAATTCAGTCTTTAAAGGAAGGAAATCCTGTCACATGCCACACCATGGATGAAAGTTGACACTATACGAAGTCACCAAAACATAACTACTGTGTGAATCTACTTATATGAGGTATCTAAAGTAGTCAAATTCATAGACTGGCGCTAGGGTGGGGGAAAATGGGCACTTGCATAGTGGGTATAGAGTTTCAGTTTTGCAAGATGAAAAAGTTCTGGAAATCTGTTGTACAACAATGTGAATATACTCAAAAGTACTGAAACGTACACTTAAAAAAATGGTTAACATGGTTGATTGTACTGTGTGTTTCTTACAGAAAAGAAAGGAAGGCACATGACAATGATCATCATCACATCATTATTCCTAATAGCCAAAACCTGGATATTCCTTCAACAGCAGATGGAGTAATGCCCAATATCCACGTACAATGGAACATCTTACAATGATGAAAATTAGCAAACCACAGCTGCACACGACAACCTAGATGAATCTCACAAATGTCCAAATGTTCAGCAAGAAAAATCAAACAAAAAAGAAAATAGAGTATGTGATGCTATTTATATAAAGTTCGACACCAGGCAAAATTATAATAAAATGTTAGGAAAACGTGGTTGTTTGACTTAGAGGAGAAAAGGGCGGTGATCGGCAGAGAGCAGGAGAACTTCTACTTCTTGATGTGGAAAATGATGCACAGGTGTTTGCTCCATAATAGCTCACCAGACAACGTATTTACATTCTGTGCAGTTTTCTCTAAGTATCTTATATTTTACTGATTTTTAAAAAATTAGTCCTAAGGGGGCGCCTGGGTGGCCTAGTCGGTTAAGCATCCGACTTTCTCTTAGGTCATGATCTCACCGTTCATCAGTTCGAGCCCCGCGTCGGGCTCTGTGCTGACTGCCGGCTCAAGCCTGGAGCCTGTTTCAGTCTGTGACTCCCTCTCTCTTTGACCCTCCCCTGCTCACACTGTCTCTCCCTCTCTCCTAGAAATAAATAAAACATTTAAAAAAATTTAAAAAAAATTAGTCCTAGGGGCACCTGGGTGGTTCAGTCAGTTAAACATCCAGCTCTTGACTTCAGCTCAGGTCATGATCATGCGTTTGTGAGTTCAAGCCCAGCATTGGACTGCGCTGTCAGCAGGGACCCTGCTTAGGATTCTGTCCCCCTCTCTCTCTGTCCCTCCCCCACTTACTCTCTGTCTCTCTCTCAAAAGAAATAAAAATAAACGTTAAAAAAATAGTTTTAAACATATAGAAGAAGTACCACTAAATACTTACCATAACATCTGCACTTCTGACATCCAAAAAGCTCCAATAACAGAAAGGTTTTCAAACGTTTCAAAGGTCTGAAACAAGCTCACAACACCTGAAGTGACCTGAAAGGGTGAGACTGCTAGTTTTTACTAGTCCTGTGTGGTGTGGATATTCATTCATTCTGTTGCAGAGATGTTATGTGTTTGGTTAATGGAGTTGCATGGACAGCCATACATGACAGAACACACCATTTCAAATCCAAAAATTCTGAACGACACAATAATACAGCTGGCAATGACAGTTTGTGATGGGGGATTACCGGCTTATACCAGACTTGGAGCTACATGTGTGGGTGTGAACAGACCTCAAAAACTGTAAAACTAGGGGAGGGGCCAAGACGGCAGAGCAGCATGGAAATTCTCGGCTCCGTTCCTGAAACGCAGCTATATCAGCACCAAACCATTTTGCACACCCAGAAAACTGATCTGAGGATTAACACAACAATCTGCAAAACTTGAGCCACAGAACTCAACAGGTACGTGGCGTGGAGAGGTGAACTGTAGGGAGACAGAAGCCGTGGGGGGTAAAGAGCTGTTTTTGCAGAAAGAGGACAGAGAAAGGGGGAGAGTGCAGCAAAAGCACTCCTCTTGAAAGTAGCTGGAGGGAAAGAAAGAGTAGAAACGCACAAGTGACTGAACAAGAAAGGGAGAAGGGAAAAAGGAGTGGGTTTCAATACATTTGGACTCTATGAGCAGGGACAGCAGAGTCGGAAATTCTGCAGCTCGATACCTGGCAGTGCTCTGGAGGGAAGAGCAAATCCCCAGGAGCAGGCAGCATAGTCCAAGGAACCCGGGGGGGCCTCAAGAGGAGAAGCGGTTCTCCTGCTAGGAGGGCATCTGGTAGAGGCCCTCGGGTCTGCGCACAAGCAAAAGTCCCAGAAGGCCCCAGAGAACAGCCACGTTTGCTGGTGTTAGAACAATGACGCCAGGATGCAGTGAAACCTGGCGCTGGCTGTTTTGTGTTCTGCCATAGTCTCTGAACTTCTGCAACAGCACAACCGCCCGAACATCCCCGGGCGAGCCGGCACCCGGCCATTGCCCGGTGAGACCCTCCCCAGAGGGTCAGAGTGGGTCCAAGACGCAGGGCTCTCAGAAGTGAGGGGTTTGGAAACACAGGCCCATATGAGATATAATTCAGGAGGGAGGTGCCACCTGGCAGGCCTATAGCTTCATGCAGACAGTGTAGAAGCAGCGAGTGGATGGAAGCTGGAGACAAAGGAGGGGGTGCTTGACTGCTGGTCGCTCTGGTGCCAGAGACTGGGAAGCTGGGTGACGCCATTTTCCCCTCTCCCCCACTACGCATACGCAGCATGCATGCCACACCCATCCACCCCAGTAAGCTAAGCAGCGCCACCTAGTGGAAAATAGAGCTGTTGCACCAAGCTCTGTCCAACTGCGCCAGCTAAGCTCAGGTCCTAGACTTGCTTAGTGTACAGACTATAAATGCCTCATAGATAGACTTCTAGGGGAAATTGGGTGTCATTTCATTCGGATTTCATTCTGCTTTTTTTGTTTTTTATTTTCATTTTTTGTTTTTTATTTTCATTTTTTGTTTTTTTGGGTGTTTTTCTTTTTTTCTTTTCTTTTTTTATTGCTGGATACAAAAAGAAAAAAATTATTTTTCTTTTCTGTTTAAAAAACTTTAATTTTTTACTATATTTTTTATTTTTTGTAAATTTTTTATTCTATATTACTTTCTTCATCTCATTTTATACTATTTTATTGTGTACATTTTTAAAAATTTTTAAACGTTTTCTTACCTTTTTCTTTTCTTTTCTTTCCCTTTTCTCTCTATTCTATCTAGCCTCTTTCAACAACCAGACCAAAACACACCTAGGCTCTAGCTTCCTTTATTTGATTTTTTGTGTTGTTTTTAATTTTAATTTTAATTTTATTAATTCTTTTTCTTCCTCCAAAATGACAAAGGAAAAGAATCACAAAAAAAAAAAAAAAACCAACAACAACAGGAAGAAATGTTAGCCTGGGATTTAATCGACACATTTATAAGCAAGATTTCTGAACTACAATTTAAGAACCATGATAATAAGAGTACTAGCTGGGGTTGAAAAAAGCATGGAATCCCATTCCCCATTTATGCCCCCAATATAAGGCACCCAAATATATAAATCGATTAATCACAAACATAAAGAAACTCATTGATAACAATACTGTAATGGTAAGGGACTTCAACATTCCCACTTACAGCAATGGACAGATCATCTAAGCAGAAAATCAACAAGGAAACAATGACTTTGAATGGTACACTGGACCAGATGGACTTAATAGATATATTCAAAACATTTTATCCTAAAGCAGTGGAATACACATTCTTCTCGAGACCACATGGAACATTTTCCAATATAGATCTCATACTGGGACACAAATCAGCCCTCAACAAGTACTGTGCATATTTTCAGACCACAACGCTAGAACACTCAACATCAATTACAAGAAAAAATTTGGAAAGACCACAGATACTTGGAGATTAAAGAGCATCCTACTAAAAAATGAAGTTCTTAATAGTTCTTTAACAAAGAAGTTAAAGAGGAAATTAAAAAGTACATGGAAGCCAATGAAAATGATAATACAACAGCCTAAAATCTCTGGGATGCAGCAAAGGTGGTCATAAGAGGGAAGGATATAGCAATCCAGGCCTTCCTAAAGAAGGAAGAAAGGTCTCAGGTACAACCTAACCTTATACTTTAAAGCGCTGGTAAAAGGACAGCAAATAAAACCCCAAACCAGCAGAAGACAGGAAATAATAAAGATTAGAGCAGAAATCAATGCTATTGAAATAAAAAAAAAAATGGGAGAACAGATCAATGAATCCAGGAGCTGGTTCTTTGAAAGAATTAACAAAATTGATAGACACCTAGCAAGACTGATCAACAAGAAAAAGGAAAGGAACCAAATAAATAAAATCACAAATGAAAGAGGAGAGATCATAAACAATACTGCAGAAATACAAGCAATAATAAGAGAATATTATTAGCAATTACATGCCAATATTATTAGCAATTATATGCCAATAAATTGAGCAATCTGGAAGAAATGGACAAATTCCTAGAAACATGCAAACTACCAAAATTGAAACAAGAAGAAATAGAAAATTTGAACAGACCCATAACCAGTAAAGAAATCGAATTAGTAATCAAAGATCTAAAAAAAAACAAAAAACAAAAAAACAACCAAGAGTCCAAGGCAGGATGTCTTTCCAGGGGAATTCTACCAGACATTTAAAGAAGAGTTAACACCAAGTCTTTTGAAGCTATTCCAAAAAAATAGAAATGAAAGGAAAATTTCCAAACTCACTCTATGAGGCCAACATTACCTTGATTCCAAAACAGGCAAAAACCCCACTTAAAAGGAGAACTACAGACCAATTTCCCTGATGAACATGGATGCAAAAATTCTCAACAAGATACTAGCTAACTGGATCCAATAAAACACTAAAAGAATTATTCACCATGATCAAGTGGGATTTATACCTGAGATGCAAGGCTGGTTCAATATCCTCAAATCAATCAATGTGATATATCACATTAATAAAAGAAAAGACAAGAACCGCATGATCCTCTCAATAGATGAAGAGAAATAATCTGACAAAATACAGCCTTCTTTCTTGAAAAAAACCCTCAACAAAGTAGGGATAGAAGAATCATATTTGAAGATCCTAAAAGCCATATACAAGAGACCCACTGCTAATAGTATCCTCAATGGGGCAAAACTGAGAGTTTTCCCTCTAAGGTCAGGAACACGACAGGGATGCCCACTCTTGTCACTGGTATTAAACACAATATGAAGTCCTAGCCTCACCTATCACACAGCATCCAGGTCAGCAGTGAGGAAGTCAGACTTTCAGACACTTTCGCAGACAACATAATTCTCTATATGGAAAACCCAAAAGATTCCACTAAAAAACTGCTAAAAGTAATCCATGAATTCAGAAAAGTCGTGGGATATAAAAACCAATGCAAATAAATCAGTTGCATTTCTGTACACTAATAATGAGTACCAGAAAGATAAATAAAGGAATCTATCTCATTTACAATCGCACCAAAAACCATAAGATACTTAGGAATAAATCTAACTAAAGAAGTGAAAAATCTATACACTAAAAAGTATAGAAAGCTTATGAAAAAAATTGAAGAAGACATTTAAAAATGGAAAAAATATTCCATGCTATGGATTGGAAATACAAATATTGTTAAAATGTTGATACTACCCAAGGCAATCTACATATTCAATGCAATCCCTATCAAAATAACACCAGCATTCTTCACAGAGCTAGAACAAACAATCCTAAAATGTGTATGGAACCAGAAAAGGCCCCAAATAGCCAAAGCAATCCTGAAAAAGAAAACCAAGGCTGGAAGCATCACAATTCCAGACTTCAAGATGTATTACAAAGCTGTAATCATTAAGCCAGTATGGTACTGGCACAAAAACAAACATTTAGATCAATGGAACAGAATAGAGAGCCCAGAAATGGATCCACAGATGTATGGCCAACTAATCTTTGACAAAGCAGGAAAGAATATCCAATGGGAAAAAGACAGTCTCTTCAGCAAATGGTGCTGGGAAAACTGGACAGCAACATGCAAAAGAATGAACTTGGACCACTTTCTTAGACCATACACAAAAATGAACTCAAAATGGATGGAACACCTAAGTGTAAAACAGGAAGCCATCAAAATCCTAGAGGACAAAGCAAGCAAAAACCTCTTTGACCTTGGCTGCAGCAACTTCTTACTCAACTTGTCTCCAGAGGCAAGGGAAACAAAAGCAAAAATGATTTATTAGGACTTCATCAAGATAAAAACTTCTGCATGGCAGGGGCGCCTGGGTGGCTTAGTCGGTTAAGCGTCCGACTTTCGCTTANTATCAAACTAAACACCCAAAACACAAATAATCCGGTGAAGAAATGGGCAGAAGACATGGATAGACATTTTTCCAAAGAAGACATCCAGATGGCAAACAGACACATGAAAAAATGTCCAACATCCCTGATCAAGGAAATATAAATCAAAACCAAAATGAGATACCACCTCACACTTGTCAGAATGGCCAACTAACAACTCAGGCAGATGTTGGTGAGGACGCAGAGAATAAAGAACACTTTGTACTGTTTGTGGAAATGCAAACTGGTGCAGCCACTCTGGAAAACAGTATGGAAGTTCTTCAAAAAATTAAAAATAGAACTAGCCTACGACCCAGCAGTTGCACTACTAGGTATTTCTCCAAAGGATACAAGTGTGCTGTTTCGAAGGGGTACATGCAGCCTAATGTTTATAGCAGCACCTCAACAATAGCCAAAGTGTGGAAAAAGCCCAATGTCCATCAGCAGATGAATGGATAAAGACAATGTGGTATATATATATATATATACACATATATATACATACACACACACAATGGAGTATTACTCAACAATCAAAAATAGTGAAATCTTGCCATTTGCAACAACATAGTTGGAAGTAGAGTACAGTATGCTAAGCAAAATTAGTCAAAGAAAGACAAATATCATATCACTTCACTCATACGTGGAATTTAAGATAGAAAACAGATGAACATAAGGGAAGGGAAACAAAAATAATATAAAAACAGGAAGGGGGACAAAACATAAGAGACTCTTAAATACAGAGAGCAAACTGAGAGTTGCTGGAGGAGTTGTAGGTGGGGGGTGGGCTAAATGGGCAAGGGACATTAAGGAGGACACTTGTTAGGATGAGCACTGGGTGTAATACGTAGGATTTGAAACACTGGATTCTATTCCTGAAATCATTATTGCATATTTGCTAACTAACTTGGATGTAACATTTTTAAAAATACAAAAAACAATAAATAATTAAACTTTAAAATAAAAAGAGAAAACCTTTAAAAAATGTAAAACCATTGACAAAAATAAGCAAGTTACAAAGGAACACAAAAATATAATTCCAATCACATAAAAGACAAAAACATGCATAATCAGACAATCGATATCTTACAGTGCTATGCATAGATGGTAAAATTATAGAGGAGACTATAGGAATATTCACAACAATGGTTTCCTCTAATAGAGGAGAAAAAGAAATGTGATCAGAGAGGCTCAAAGGGGAATTTTAAGTGATAGAAATATGATCATTCTAATATACTGTTATAATATTAAATATGAAAGGAAAAGCACGGGTGTTGTTTTATTATCATTCTTTAAATACCACATGTATGTTTCCTATGTAACACCTTTGTATGTAAAACATATTTACAACAAAGATAAATAAATATCCTTAGATCCCCTGCACGTTGGCCTTCTGTAGATCCTGTATGAGACTACGGATTGACTACTAGGGTCCTGGAGAACAAGAATGTCCCCTCTACAACATGACATTTGAATTTTTTTTAATGTTTTTATTTATTTCTAGGAGAGAGAGAGAGAGAGAGAGTGAGCAGGGGAGGGTCAGAGAGAGAGGGAGTCACAGACTGAAACAGGCTCCAGGCTCCGAGCTGGCAGTCAGCACAGAGCCCGACGCGGGGCCCGAACCCACGAACCGCGAGATCATGACCTAAGCGAAAGTCGGACGCTTAACCGACTAAGCCACCCAGGCGCCCCTACAACATGACATTTGAAAGTAACAATGGTGACCTCCAGTCTATTTTTCCCGCTTATTTTCTGGAATCTACGTTTCATCCATGAGGACTAAGCTCTAATTAGAAAGTGTGCCCTCCACGACGGGGACAGGCTGCAGATGACAAATCCGACCTGCACCTCACCCAACAGAAAAATACCAGAAGTGCCTCCATGGATCCCAGTCCTAGTCT
Organism: Crocuta crocuta; assembly: GCF_008692635.1. Taxonomy (NCBI): domain Eukaryota; kingdom Metazoa; phylum Chordata; class Mammalia; order Carnivora; family Hyaenidae; genus Crocuta; species Crocuta crocuta. The sequence continues at coordinate 386,642 of NW_027530625.1, forward strand.
CTTTGAAAGGAGGCATTACAGACATCGTTGGGACTCCAGGGGCCACAGTCTAGAATTGCCTCATCTCGTCTCTAACTAGGAAGCCTGGGATTGGGTCTCAGGAGATACTGCCTGTGAATAGTCGGCAGTTCCTCCTGGGTATTCAGACTGTGCTGCTCCAGCAGAGAGGGAAGGGTTCCATGGCTCCAGTCATGTCTTCCTGGAGAGACAAAGGAGCAGGGAATACAACACCCATAGTGACAGTGTCAGGGACTGAGGTTGGCCAGCGTCCCCAGGTAAGCACCAAGGCACAGGGATGGGGAGCAAGACCACAGTCTATCAAAGGCCTGCATGCACACAGGCGCGCATGTGCACACACACACACACAGCCCGTTAGAGCTTCTCCCTTTTTCTTTTCCCCCCTTTTCTTTCCTACATCTGCCAATCACTTCCCAATTCTCCTGATCGCCATAAGGGGAACCTAAGTCAAGTGTTCACCAGGTCCCTGCTGATCCAGCCTGAGGTCATTGTGGAGACAGAGACTCGGGCTACCCTTTCTCCAGTCCACAGTGACCAGAACGTAGCACCAGTGCAATAACAAAACCTGTGGATATCAGGACTCTGCAAACAGAAGAGCACTTATTAATAAAGGGTCCACCATTTTTGTTTTCTTCATGGACTTGACCATCAAAGCGCTCGGGCACATGTGATTCCCAGAATTGCTCTGGGCTGCTATCATAGGCCTACATACACTCTCATCCACTGCCACCATTCACAATGCACCAAACCTGATCACATCCTTTCTTTTTTTAAATCAGAGTCAGTGACTAGCGATATAAAAGATAGTTATTTTTTCCCCATTGTACAGTTAATGATACTTGGGATGTGCCTGATTAAGTTATTTACCCTTATTTAGCCTGATTAAGTTGGGGCTCCTGGGTGGCTCAGTAGGTTGAGTGACTCTTGATTTCAGCTCAAGTCATGATCCCAGGGTCATGGATCAAGCCCCATGTCAGACTCTGCACTGAGCATGGAGCTTGCTTAAGATTCTCTTTCTCTCTCTGCCCCTCTCTCCCATGCTCACTCTCTCTCTCAAATGAAAAAAAAAAAAAGTCGTTTGACCAAGTTTACACTGAGTTTCCCAATGCCTAAGCAGAGGCTTTGTCAGTGACCATTCTGAGCAAAGTTATAACCACCCAAGAATAGTGATGAGGATGAGGATGATGGTGACTCTCACCTCACATCTCACAATTCTCAAGCCCACCTCCTCTCAGGCAGCACCCAGGAACAGTGAGCACTTACTATGCACCAGCTTTGGTCTAAATATTTCACAATCACTGCCTACTTTTGTCCTCACCACTGCCCACAGTAAACTCCACACTTACTCATTTAAACAGATGTGAAAACTGAAGAGCAGAAAGGCAAAGTGACTTTCTCAAAATCACACATAAAGAGGGGGCAGATTTCATCAGGCCTCAGAAAAGAGGCCTCCATGAATATGACATTATCACATGCTTTCACCACATGTATTCCTTCGCACCATCGAACAGACATTGGTATTCCTCTTTTCCAGTGCATGTCATGACAGCATGAATCAAAGAAACTTCATGATTTCATAAAGTTCATGAAATCTGGTTTGTGAAGACAACCTTTATTGATCCAGCATTTGTCCCCTCAACAAATCTATCAAGTGGCATCATTCTCTGCATTTAAACACAAAGAAAACAAATTCAAAGGGGGAATTTATCAAAGTAAAAAAAGGTGTGAGAGAAGCAAAGTTATAATAAACCAGGTTGTCTGATGTGAACCCTTGCATTGTGGAACCCAGGCTCACATTTCTTCAACTTCTATCAACAACGAAGCAACAATCACCCCTTAATGGAGGCGAGCCCTTCCTAGATGTTATCCCAATAGCTTCAGTGATTCTAGGAAGCATGTACACGTTGTACAAACAGGGAAACAGACACTCAAGGAGCTTAAGTAACTTGCCAGAGAGCACACTCAGAGAACAGCAGAGAAAGGATTCCCAGCCTATCTCTAGACTCCAAAGACTGTGATGTTTTTTAAAATACTTATTTATTTTTGAGAGAGAGAGAGAGAGAGAGAGAGAGAGAGAGAGAGAATGAGTGGGGGAGGGGCAGAGAGAGAAGAGGACAGAGGATCCCAACCAGGCTCCATGCGGACAGCCCAATGTGGGGCTTGAACTCACAAACTGCGAGACCATGACCTGAGCTGAATTCAGGTGCTCAACTGTCTAAGACACCCAGATGCCCCTCCAAAGACTGTGATCTTAAAACATACCATCGTTAGTCAAGTTGATAATGATAATGAAAACAGCACTCCCTTCATTGACAAAGTTCTGTTCACTTAACAGTTTTCATATCTACGTTAACTCACTGGAATAGCCTTCAAACACAAAGACATACAGCACACCTGGCACAACAAAAGACTTTTTCTTCCATTTCTCTCAGTAGACACTCACACACTCACACACAGACAGAGTATCTGGTATTACCGCTATCTTAGGATATGCATACCCCAAAGGACTCCAGAATAGAGCGATAAGATTGAACAAGTATTCTAAAGTTAAAAAAAGGAATTAATCCTGGAGAGAGTCGATCCAGATGAAAGCCAGTTCAGCCTCATCCAGTCACATGTAGGACAAGAACTAGAAACCAAGTCACGCCCCACCACAGTGCCTGATTACCACAGTCCACAGTCCTCATAGTTTCCATACTGGCCCACCTGCCATCACGGCTGCTAGTAAATCTCAGTAACCTCTTCAAGGAGCAGAGAAAAACAGACCAAAGCTCTAGACTCCAGTATTCAGACCCTATTTCTTAAGTAAGATTCTCCTCCAATTTCTCTACTTGAAGGAAATCAGAAACCAAACCAGCGTCTCTGACTTCCTGCTCCTGGGCTTCTCCGCACACCCAGGGCAGCAGCCTCTCCTGTTTGCACTCTTCCTGAGCATGTACCTGGTCACTGTGGTGGGGAACCTGCTCATCATCCTGGCCATCGGCTCTGACCAGCACCTCCACACCCCCATGTACTTCTTCCTGGCCAACCTGTCCTTCGTCGATACCTGCTTCACCTGCACCATTGTCCCCAAGGTGTTGGTGAACATCCTGACATGGCACCACACCATCTCCCACACTGGGTGCCTCATACAGATGTACTTCTTCATGGTGTTGGCCTTATTGGATGACTTCCTGCTGGCCGTGATGGCATATGACCGCTACGTGGCCATCTGCCTTCCTCTCCACTACACCACGGTCATGTGTCCCCAGCGCTGCCTGCTGCTGGTCGCTGCATCGTGGCTCTGCTCCCACCTCCTGGCCTTCTCGCTCACCCTCCTCATGTCTCAGTTCTCCTTCTGTGCCTCCCATGCCATCCCACACTTTTTCTGTGATCTTCTCCCTCTCCTCAAGCTTGCGTGTTCAGACACCCAGATCTTTCAGGTCATGATGTTTGCTGAAGCAGCCCTCTCAGGTGTGGTCCCTCTCACCTGTGTCCTGGTCTCTTATGCCCACATCATCCACACCATCCTCAGGGTCCCCTCTGCTGGGGGGAAGCACAAAGTCTTCTCGACCTGTGGCTCTCACCTGACAGTGGTCACTCTCTTCTATGGAACTGTCTTTCTGGTGTATTTCCAGCCTTCTTCTTCCTATTCAGCAGACACAGGAATGGTGGCATCTGTGGTATACACGGTGGTCACCCCCATGCTGAACCCCTTTATCTACAGCCTGAGGAACAGGGACATGAAGGGGGCTTTGTGGAGACTCCTTGGCTGGGAAAGATGTTCCCCCTCGTAAAGAGTCCTTCCCCAGAGCAGAAGCCTGGACTTTTCAACATGCCTTCTTCCCAGGACTTGTCCACTGTAAATTCGAAAGACTCATATTCCTGACAGGTTGGATGCTTGGCCTTACATGCAGATGCATGAAAGTGAAGACCAACTTTGCAGGACTGGAACAGGGCTAACTGGCCAACGACAGAACTGCAGGCTGGAGAAAGGGAGTGACACGCACTCCCTCCGAAGTGACTTGATAAATGGGCATATGCAACTAAGCAGATTCAATCTAGGGTTGGTGCTGGGAGCTGCACTGGCCTCGCTGGATGACAGTCACAGCGAGGAAATGGTAGCGTTTGCACAGCTCCTGCCATGAGAAACGAAAACTGTATCTCCTTCTGCTACTACTGGCTCATGTTGGAAATGAGGCTGCTCGTATTGACCAGGCCTCACAATATTCCAAATCAGACCGATATTCCCCACACAGATTACTCATAAGGAAAAGCATATCCCTGCCTTTTCAAAAGAGACTTCAGATGAAAACATTGTGGATGATTGTTAAAAGGCTCTTCCTATGGGCCTTGCAGATCCAAGACTTACATGATAAAGGGGGCTAAGAACACGAGTTACAACTGAGTCTGGCCCTGAGACAAAGAGCCTAATTTAGAGTTAAGGGAAGATATCCACCCCCACCCAATTGTTTCTGCTTGGAGCACTGCCCCTCCCCAAGGCATTTGTTATCAGTATTTGGAGTGACTTATTCTGGCCTTGAATATGCTGATTGCTCCCTGTGAAGGAACCTATTGAAGAACAACTTCTTTTGTGATTATGGGAGCAAAGGTGTTTCCTGAAAGACCTGTTTGACCCCTGCTCACAAAGAAGTAACTTCACCCTTTTTATGCTAAAAACATTGTCTGGTATGCTAAAGATGCCTTCCTTCCCCATAGGATAAGCATCTAAATCCCCTACCTCAATCACTGTTGATAAAGCTTATGCAGGAGTCTTCTACAAATCTGTTCCGGGAAATTCTTACATATCAAAGAAGTTTGTCATCAGAAATCATTGTCTAAGGCAAATGCCACTCCTGTGCCGTCCCCTAAACACGTACTTAATTATAAAATAAAGTTGGGCCCCAGTCAGAGCGGAGATGCCTGCCTGGTGACCAGAAAGACTCTGGGGCCTCTCTCATCCCTCCTTTGCTGACACTGTCCATCCTTCAGGGACTCCTGGACCCCAGCCGGAGCCAGTTTCCGACAGGTTGGGAATATCCAAAGTGCAGGAAACACTTGGCTTCTAGGAGAAATCTCAATAGGAGTGCAGTGTAGGCTTATAAATTCTTCCCCAAAAATAAGAGGGGAGATCTAAGGCACAACATAGTGATTATAGTCAACAATACTGTATTATACACTTCATAGTTGCTAAGATGTCAGATCTTAATAGTTCTCAACAAAAAAAGAAATAATTAGGTGACATGATAAAGGCGTTAGCTAATGTTAATGTAATAATCATATTGTGGTATATAAATGTATCAAACCAACACATTGTACACTTCAAACTTACACAATGCTATATGTCATTTATATCTCAATTTTTTAAAGATATATTTCTGATACAAAAAATAAGAAGAAAGAAATCCTGGCAAGGCAAGGCAGGTCAGGACCTCGGTCAAGTCACTGGGCTTCAGGGACTAGTTCTGACCCTGCATTGGAAGATACCCACTCATGGAGTTTGGCCTTACCATGGAGAATATGAGGCAGAATCTGTGTGGCCTGAGAAGACAAAAATATTCTAGAAAAGGGACAAAGGCACAGAAAGATTAGGAGATTTGTCCAGTGTCAAACATCTGGGATTAGATCTTAGTCTCGTTTTACTTGTGCCCAGTCTTTATTCTTCTTTTTTTGAGAGAGAGAAAGAACACACATGCACATGGGGGAAGAGTGGGGGACAGGGAAGGGAGAGAGAGAGAGAGAGAGAGAGAGAGAGAGAGAGAGAGAGAGAGAAACAACACAAGTACGGGAGAGTCAGAGAGAGAGGGAGATACAGAATCTGAAACAGGCTCCAGGCTCTGAGCTGGCTGTCAGCACAGAGCCCAACACAGGGCTTGAACCCATGAACCATGAGATCATGACCAGAGNGAGAGAGAATCCCAAGTAGGCTCCATGTCCAGCACAGAACCTGACTCGGGGCTCAATCTCACGACCTAAGTCAAAATCAAGAGTCAGACATTCAACCAACTGAGCCACCTGGGCACCTCTCTTTACTTTTTAAACTCTGGTTTATTTTTTCTTCAACTGAAAAATCACTTGTGTCATTACAGGAAATGTCTAAATTATAAAGAAATCTTTTTAAATTCCTTCTTTTTTTAAATGTTTTTTTTTATTTATTTCTAGGAGAAAGAGAGAGAGACAGCGTGAGCAGGGGAGGGTCAGAGAGAGAGGGAGTCACAGACTGAAACAGGCTCCAGGCTCTGAGCTGGCAGTCAGCACAGAGCCCGACGCGGGGCTTGAACCCACGAACCGCGAGATCATGACCTAAGCAAAAGTTGGATGCTTAACCGACTAAGCCACCCAGTCTCCCCTTAAATTCCTTCTTAAAAGAAACCACTGTGAATGCTTTACATTCTTATGGTCCTTTCCTCTGTACATGTACTTTATGTTGAGATGCCAACTTTTCACATGGTCTTATAAGCATTTTCCACACTATTATTATTAAATTTTCATAATTTTCTGAAGTTTCAAAGGACTGAAAATGTTTTTATTGAAATCACTATAAATCTGACATAAAAACAAAAGACTAACAAGTTCTCCCTGTGCAGCTTCAGATGCAAACTAACTCATCAACTAGACAGGTTTGCACAGTGATGTGGCCACATCTGGATCAGGAACCATCAGAAAACATCTCCAAAGAATAAGTGTATTTTTTTAAGGTGGATTAAAGACCCCGGAGTCCAAGGGATTTATGAAGACACTGGAGTGGAGCACTGAAAATATTATTATATTAGGGGCGCCTGGGTGGCTTAGTCGGTTGAGCGTCCGACTTTCGCTTAGGTCATGATCTCGCGGTTCGTGGGTTCGAGCCCCGCATCGGGCGATGTGCTGACTGCCAGCTCAGAGCCTGGAGCCTGTTTCGGTCTGTGACTCCCTCTCTTTCTGACCCTCCCCTGCTCACGCTGTCTCTCTCTGTCTCCCAGAAATAAATAAAAATATTAAAAAAAAAAAGAAAATATTATTATATTATGTCATAATATAATAACAATGCAGTGAAAATCATTTATATATATGTGTGTGCGTTTCCCCATATCCTTATAATAAATTTTAAGAAGCAGAGCTACTGGATGGAATGTTTTTCAGGCTCATGATCATGTGGCCTAAATAACTTACAAAACTCTTACTGATTTCCATTTCAAATGGTGTTCTCTGAGAGTGCCTTTCTCTGCATCTTATAGCTAGTATGTATTCTCAGTTTTTATCTAATCATTACAAATATAATAAGTGAAAAATAGTACATTCTTTTTATCTTCGATTTTTTTGCTTACTAATTTCTTGTTCTCTTAAGTTTGTAAATAAATTTTATTTATTCTTCTGCTTATTATTTCTTCATGTCACTGGACTATTTTAAAGACTTGTATAAATTCTTCTTATATTAAATATTTAAGCTCTACTCTTTCTCATAGTGCAAACTTTCACAATCACCTTTTTTTTTCTTTTTTTAAAAATGTTTATTTTTATTTTTTTGAGAGAGAGAGAGCACAAGCTGATGAGGGGCAGAGAGAGAGAGAGAGAGAGAGAGAGGATCTCAAGCAGGCTCATACTGAGAGTACAGAGCCCGATGCGGGGCTCAAACTCACAAACTGTGAGATCATTACCTGAGCCAAAGTTGGATGCTCAACTGACTGGGCCACCCAGGTGCCCCTCCCCATCACCTTTTCAAGCTTCAGTTTTCTTTTTGATTTTTTAACATAATTAAGTTTTCAATTTACATATATAAAACCAATAAAATAATTCCTCCTTGTGACACTTCTGCAGGTATTATCAGAAAATCCTTCTCTATGCAGAGCTCATGTAAACAGTGAGTTGTTTTTCATTTCAATATATGTTTTTTTAATGACAGTTTTATTGAGATATAATTCATAGACCATACTGTTCATCCTTTTACACTATACAACTCAGTGGTTTTTAGTATGCAGCATTTTATTTTACTGAAACAATATATGACTTCTAGAATGATATCAAATATTGAAGTGGTTCTCTCCCTTACATCTCTCTTATTTTCTATAGGAGTTTCCTCTTCCTTTTATGTCATACAATTATTTAAAAATAAGATGCTGACTATGTCTGAACTATCTTTCACTCATATATGCCATCTGCATTTCCACTCAGGGCTTTTTTTTCTTAATGTTATTTCCCCCTCTGAGGCACCTTCCTCTGCTCCAGGCCCACACAGCTTAAGTCCCATATCATCTGCAAAAAGTATCCTCTTACATCAACCCACTCTATCTGGGCGTGAACTGCTTTTCTTCTGCACTCCACTATCCCTTTATCTAGTCTTCTATTCCTCCCTTCTAAGACCAAGAATGACATAAAGATGCCCACTCTTGCCACTTCTTTTTTACTTTTTTATTTTGTTGAGAGAGAGTACAAGTGCAAGTGGGGAAGACGGACAGAAGGAGAAATGGAGAGAGAGAATCTTAAGCAGGCTCCACACCCAGCACAGAGCCTAATGCAGGGCTCAATCTCATGACCATGAGGTCCTGACCTGAGCCCAAATCAAGATCGGATGCTTAACCACCCAGGCACCCCTCACTCCTGCCATTTCTATTCAACATGTACCAAAGGTTCCAGCCAGGGCGATTAAGTCAGAAAGGGAAAAAGAAGTCATCCAGAGTATAAAGAAAGAAGTAAAACTATGTCTATTTGCAGATGACAGATTTCATATATTTAAAGACTTCCTAACGAATCCATCAAGAAACATATGAAAATTAATAAACAATTCAGATTTGATGCAATCCTTATAAAAATCTCAGCTATCTTTTTGCAGACAATGACAAGCTGATTCTAAAATTTGCATAGACATGCAAGGGACACAGAATGGCTAATATATTCTTGAAAAAGAAGGGCAAATTTGGAAAGATTCACATCTCCTGATTTCAAACCTTACTACAAAACTGTAGTAATCAAGACAATGTGGTACTGGCACAAGACTACATCAAAGGGATAGAATTGAGAGTCCACAAATAAACCTTCATGTTTATGGTCAACTTATTTTGCACAAGGCTGCCAGGCCAATTCGATGGGGAAAGAATACTGTTTTCAACAAGTGGTATGCAAAAGAATGAAGCGGGGCTGTTACCTTGCCGGAGGCCTGCTCCGACAGGTCCAGGGGTCCCTGAAGGGTGGACGGTGTCAGCAAGAGAGAGAGTGAGAGAGCCCCGAGATTCTTTCTGATCACCAGGCAGGCATCTCTGACCTGTCGGTTTTGGTGTCTTTATTTAAAGGTTCAAGAACAACATGAGATCAGAAAAAGGAATTTTTACAATGGGAAGCCTTTTGTGAATTACCTCAATCATAGTGAAGTTGAATTGTACAACTAAGGAAACAACAGGATGTTCTTAATGAAAAAATAGGATGACATATATATGTTAAGTCGTAAATAGTTAGGCTAGGAATTATTCTGTTTGGCTCTCAAGAGGATGAATGTTTTTGAACTGGTTAGTTTGTGGAAACCTATTTGATGCTAAATGTGTGAACACCACGGGGGCCCTAAAGGTGTTAGCCTTTTGCTTTTGGGTTATGTGTTAGCTACTCTTTTCTATCCTCATCCCAGCCACCTGTAAGGGAGGATGTTTGCAGATGGTATGCCTTTGGGAAGGGACTGCCATACATCATCAGTTAGAAGAAGCTGTACGTGTTAAGTTTTACCCCTGTTTGTTCCTAAACTCTAAATTAAGCTCTTTGTCTTGGGGCCAGGCTCAATTGTCTTTGATATGCAAGGCCCATAGGAAGAGGCTTTTGACAATCACCCACAGAGCTCTCATCTAAAATCTCTTTTGTAAAGGCAGGAATATGCTTTTCCTTATGTGGTATCTGTGTTCGGAATATGGGTCTGATATGGAATATTGTGAGGCCTGGTCAATACCAGCAGGCTCATTTCTAATATGAGCCAGTAGTAGCAGAAGGAGATACCAGTTTTTGTTTCTCACAGCAGGAGCTGTGCAAACACTGCCATTTCCTTGCTGTGACTACCATCAGAGAGGCCAGTGCGGCTCCCAGCATTACCTCAAACACAAAAATTAATCAAAATGGATCATTGGCCTTAATGTAAGAACTTAAACTACAAAACCCTTAGAAGAAAGCATGGGAATAAATCTTTCTGACCTTGGATTAGGCAATGGTTTCTTAAATATGACACCAAAAGCATGAGCAGTAATAGGGAAAAAAAATGGATAAATGGAATTCATCAAAATCAAGAAGACTATGAACAAAATAAAAAACCTACCGAATGGGAGAAGATATTTGCAAATGATATATCCAATAATGAGTTAATATCAAAAATATATAAAGAACTTACACAACTCAAGACCAAATTAAAAAACAACAATAATCTGATTATTGGTTTCGGCTCAGATCATGATCTCACAGCTTCATGTGTTCGAGCCCCACATCGGGCTCTCTGCTGGCAGCACAGAGTCTGCTTGAGATTCTCTCTCCCTCTCTCACTGCCCCTCCCGCATTCATGCTGTCTCTGTCTCTCTCAAAATAAATAAACTTAAAAAAAATTTTTTTAAAGACAAAAAACCCAACTCTAAAATGGGCAAAAGATCTGAATAGACATTTCTCCAAATAAAATACACAAATGGTCAAGCAGCACACGAAAACTGTTCAACATTGTTAATCATTAGGAAAATCTAAGTCAAAACAACCAGATACCACTTCACTTCCACTAGGATGGCTATAATCCAAAAAGTGGACAATATCAATTATCTTAGCCAGGAATGAGAGAAAGGGGAACCCTCTTACTTGGTAGTGAAACTGTAAAATAATGAAGCCACTTTGGAAGACAGTTGGATAGTTTCGCAAAAGTTAAACACAGAGTTACCACGTGATGCCATAATTCCATTCCCAGGTGTCTCAGAAAACATGTCCACACAAAAGCCTGTACCTGAACGTTCGCAGTGTCATCACTCATCACCAAAGAACGGAAGCAACCTGAAAGGTATACAATTGTGACAATATTCTGTGAACTATATATCAGTTCAGGTCCCGCAGTAAACAAATGCAGAGCATAATTAGATACGGGGAAAAAATATATTTGGGAGAAGTCTTGTGAAAGATCAAGGGGAATAGGAAAGTCAGCCCCGCAGACCCTGCGCTTACAGAAAGCACAGTTCGGCTGCCACGGAGGAGTGGGACAGGACCCCCGCCCGCTAATTTGCAAACTGGCCTGCCTTTGTGGAGGACGAGGAGGAACCATGGAAACAGGCAGGCCACTCTGATTGGCAGGCGGCAGTGTTTATACGCAAGGGGACTTACACACAAGGCACTTCTTGTCTTGGGGAAGAGACAGTAGATATCCTCACCCACCTGCCTGCCAGAGTCGTAAAAGTTTACGGAGAGAGTCCTCACAGGGCTTCAGTGACCTTGCCATCCAGAGGATCTCAACAGCACCTGCTCTCTCAAGGCTGAGACCTTGAAAATGGCTCCCACGGTGGGAACAGTGGGCGGAGTGATGTGCTGAGGACAGGGTCAGCCTGAGGTCACATCCTCTCCATGACCTCCTCCAACACAGCCCCCCTCCGCCCCTGTGAGCTGCTCTTAACGTCCTCAGCTTCTGCAATGCGCCCTGAGCTGTCTGCGAGGGGCTTCGCTAGCAGGGAAAAGTCGTTCGTTCGTTTGGTGGCTATCTGGCTGCGTTGGAAGCAGATGCCATAGCAACAGTGTAGGTGGATACGAAAGAAAGCACAGGTTAAGGTAATGATTCCTGAAATAAGTAAAAAATTTTTCCACCAAGAACTCCATGATTGGAACCACTGATTTATTAAGTCCCCTAGGCTGGGGGGTCAGATCACTTAGAACAGCGTTCACTTGTGTCCTCACGTGGTTTCATAAAGGTGATACATAAGGATACTGTCATAGTGTTGTATGGTGACAGATGGTGGCTACACTGGTGAGCATTGCATGACAAATAGAGACATTGTATCACTATGGTGTTCTCCTGAAATTAATGTAACATGGTGTGTCAACTATACCCAAATTAAAAAAAAAAAAAGAAAAAGAAAAAGAAAGAGGATACATTAGCAATCTCATCAGGTATGAACACACAACACACTGTTTAGATAATGGTACAGGTGTCTCCTTGCAAGGCGGTAATAACGTCCAAGTCCATTCTATTTTGGAGGACAGCTTTTCTCATGAGAGACAGTTCAACATTCAGTAAAAGCAGGTGTTACCAACTGTCATTTAAGGCTTATTGGGTAAATTTAGTAAGGGCTTCTATACATGTTGTAATGTCCTCCAGGCCAAATGATCGTACCAGTAGAAAAAAAATACATGTCTATGTGACCTTGAAGAAAGGAAAATTGGCAATTTTTATTACCATGGGGTGGGTTCTCCTTTGTGCCCAGAGAAAACCCAGGATGCATTGAACCAACAACCATCCAGGTGGAAGCCATGGCCAAAAACTTTTGCCATACAACCACTGGGTCCCATTCCAGGGCTACCCAATAAATTCCTGGGCAGGGCAACCAGTCAGTACCAAGCCAGCTGCTCTCCTTTAATGTGACAGAAGTTTCCAGGGATATCCATCTCATATCCCTGGTGCAACTTGGTTGGTTCTGTTTTGAGTGGTTGCTCTGTTCTGTGCCTGGGTGCTTAAATATCCATAACCTAGAGTACACTACATGAACCCAGCCCAAATCTGAGTGTAGCCACCAATGGCTCAGAGGTATGGTATTTTTAGGACCCTTCCCAGTCAGCAGTTTGATGGGCTGCCTGTATAGTCTGATCTACAAAAAAAGTATCCGTGCCCAGTGTTAATCACAGAATGTGCCATGGGCCAGGTTTTTGGATCAGTATTGATAACATCAGATGAATTCAGAGTACTAGTTCTAGCCTGTTCTTCCCTAATGTGCTTCTTTAGTGCCTTCCAAACCCCTTGCTCAAGTGGTGATACCCACCATGGCAATCCTGAGGAGCCAGGGAGGGGCAGCCGCCCACATACCCAATAGTTGGATTAATGCTTTTGCTGGGCATACAAGTGAGCTCACTGTAAACAGGTATTTCTATCAAGGTATTGGTCACCACAGGAGCAGCAGAAATCTAAAGCCAAAAAAAGACACCTCTGTAGTCACAATGTGTATGGGAAGGTTTTTCCCTTGTATAAGGATTACGCTTGTGGCCTGATACTTAGATGTTAATGTGGCTGTGGCTTTAAGAATTTGACCTGGTTGTGCACACCATACATGTTGCTTAGAAAGGGTAGCACTGTCCCCAAGGATGGCAGCCTGGCTTACGCAGTGATAGGGGCAAGGTGGGGGTAGATCAGACAGTGTCCACATAAACCAAGGCCTATTTAGTACACTCACTGGGATGGAGGAGCCAATGTATCTACTCACCAATCCTGACCACTTGAGAACTCTGGAGGATGGCCCCAGACTCCTCTGGCCATTGCCTTGACATTGTTTAGATCACACAGGACATGTTGTTATTGCATTAACCAATTTACTGTAGTTCATAATCAATCTGGCATCCGGGGCAATATGCCATCCCACCTGGGCACTGTGGTGGCCACTCTTTATGCACCCAATCTACAGTGTCTACTGAAGGGCCAGTTGCTAAGGCTTGTACCCACGCTAGGGCATCAGCTTCTTGAACGCCAGAGAGGTTCAGCACCTTACGAGCTGGGACATGGAAGACAGGGAGGAATGCCTCAGGCTCTTGCTGGTGAACCCAAATGTCTCCACATATCCTGGCCCCACAAGAGTCATGATCATCCAACCTTTGGCTTCCCATTGTCCAAGCCATAGGATTAGCCCCTTTAGAACAGTCTGACTGTTAGTGCAAAGGGTTCATGGCCAGGGCTCATGAGTGATCACCAGCCAAACCACTCTGAGTTCAGCCCACTGGCTGTTGCAGTTCATTCCTGTTTCCTTCCAGCTGTCAGTGTTGGGCTGAATAGTCCATATGGGCCAGTTGTTCTGATGAGATCAACTGCACACAAGACATTTTGCCTATTCCTTCTGTAGCCTACAGGGGCCAACCTGAGAATTGTGATGGGGCATTTGCAGGATCTAAATCTTCAGGAGGGCTTCATAACACCTGCATTTCTAGAGACAGCGATCTGGTGAACAGGGTGCTCCTCTGCTACCAATAGGCATTCCAGGCCACTTAGTCAACCTGGAAGTCTGAGCCATAGCAGAGGTGGGTCGATGGAACATAGTCTCATTCCACCCCTTAATAGGAAGGGGAAGTTCTTACCACAATATGCTGTTCCTTTTTGAGCGGCGCTGCCTAGAGGAGCATTGAGCACACTGCTAAGAGCTATTGCTCTATAGGGGTGTGGGTGGGGTTATTAGGTTTCTGCCCCCTTCCAGAGCTGGGACCAAAATCCTAGGGGCATTCTCCTTCTGTTGTGTGCCACAGTGCCCAATCCACAACTTCTAGAGTCACAAACACATCTAAGTCAAATGGTAGCTCAGTTTGGGAGACACCTAGAGCTTTCCCTTCTCCCACACGTGCCCTTCCTTTACCAGATCACCATCATTTCTATCCTGGACTATGACTAGGCTCCTGGATTGTCCCTCAATCCTTTCTGCTTGCAGAAATCAGAGTGATCTTTTGAAAAGGTAAATCTCAGGGTGCCTGGGTGGCTCAACCCATTAAGCATCTGACTTCAGCTTAGGTCATGATCTCATGGTTCGTGAGTTCAAGCCCCACATTGGGCTCTGTGCTGCAAGTGTGGAGCTGGCTTTAGAATCTCACTCTCTCCTCTCTCTCAGCCCCTCCCTTGCTCAGGCTTTCTCTCTCTCTCAAAATCAATCAATCAATCAATCAATCAATCAATACCTAAAAAAAGTAAATCTCACCATGTCTCAGTCCTTCCTTAAACCTCTTAGTAGCAACTCATTGCTTTGGGAATAAAATACATACATAAATACTCATCCTGGCCTGAAATCCTCTGCTATTTGATCTCTGCCTATCTCTCTGGGTTCATCACACCTCTCTCTCCATTATTCTCTGAGCTACAACCCCACAGGCTTGTTTCAATTCTTCAAATGTGCCACTTGTTTCCCCACCTCCAGGCCTTTGCACATGCCACTAGTCCCATCTAAAACACACTCCTCTATGTTTTTATTCAGTTAATTCTGACTTTCTCCTTGAAAGCTCACTGGAAAAGAAAAGGGGGGGGGGGGGGAC
>NW_027530625.1:402097-434210 GCF_008692635.1 Crocuta crocuta
CGGCTATTGGGCTCATCATTAAGATCTTAAACTTAAGCCTAAAACATAGCACAGTACAATAAATATTAGCTCTGTGGACTAATAGATGCTCTGCTAACAAGAATGACAGGTTAGGGGCGCCTGGGTGGCTTAGTCGGTTAAGCGTCCGACTTTCGCTTAGGTCATGATCTCGCGGTTCGTGGGTTCGAGCCCCGCGTCGGGCTCTGTGCTGACTGCCAGCTCAGAGCCTGGAGCCTGTTTCAGAGTCTGTGACTCCCTCTCTCTCTGATCCTCCCCTGCTCATGCTGTCTCTCTCTCTCTCCTAGAAATAAATAAAACATTTAAAAAAAAAAAAAGAATGACAGGTTAACTGAAAGACACACTATAGAAATGGGATGATTCCTGGGGCACCAGAGCAGCTCAGTCAGTTAAGCACCCAACTCTTGTCTTCCAGACAAGGAAGAGTCTGGACATTTCAGGCAAGAGGAACAATGTCGAGCATTAGAAGAACTAAAGAAGAATTTGCATTTGTGTAGATCATAAAGCACAATAATCTTGAGCCTGAAGAATGGATGGGAAAGTGAGTCAAAGGGCCCCTCTCCTAGGGTAGCATGGTTGTCTCCCC
Source organism: Crocuta crocuta (assembly GCF_008692635.1). NCBI lineage: Eukaryota > Metazoa > Chordata > Mammalia > Carnivora > Hyaenidae > Crocuta > Crocuta crocuta. The sequence continues at coordinate 402,702 of NW_027530625.1, forward strand.
CATACAGAGCCTGGGGACCCACTTAGCCAAACTCTTCCATCCTCCCCAGGCACCAAAGACTGAGTCATCCCTGGCATTCCCTTGCCACCAGCTGTCACGGAGTCCCCAAAGGATGTGGAGAGGGAGTCTCCTTGGAGGCTAAGGACAGTAGAGAGGTAAGGAGTCAGGAGGAAAAAAGAAAGAGACCATTCTCCCAGGGCTCCAGAAGAGTATAAGTTCCTCTGTTCCTACGTGGGAGTGGGGACATTTCTGCTACCTGCCCCTGCGGTTCTCACCCCAAAGGCTGGCTTGAGCTGCTCTGCTAGAAGATCTCTCCACCCCCCTCCACCTTGTAGGTATGTCCTAACAACCCACTAACCACACGGAGAGCAGCTGGTGTCTGGACTAAGACATATCGAATGCCTGTGTGCTGAAGAGGGATGAGCTAAGAACTCGGGCTTGCTAGGAAATGGCCAAGCCACATATCAAGAATGCCAGGACTCCATCCTTCCCAAACTTAAATGTGTTCATGAGTATAGTGGGGCCTGGAGAGAGAGGACGAGTCAGAGCAAAGAGTTCAGCAGAGAGAAAGGAGCAAGCAGGAAAAGAAGCTTCCAGAAAGCTAGAGTCTTAAGATGTCAAAGCTGAAAATGCTGTTCGATATGACCCAGGTCTTGCTCCTTAAAGCATGATGCCCAAACCAGCAGCATCAGCATCACCTGGGAGTTTGTTAGAACCCAACCCCCCATCCTTCTGAGGCAGGGTCTGCTTTTCACAAGAGACCCGGGGTGGTTCCTATGTACACTCAAGATCGAGAAGCTCTGCTGCCTGGAAGGCCCAAATCATGCAGCATGGCAGAACCATCTGGAACATTTTTCTTCAAGTACAGATTTCAGAAGCCTTCTCTAGATCAACTGAGTCTGAATTTCTGGGCAGTGTGCACAGCCATATAGTTTTACACAAAGCTTCACCACTAATTCTAATGACAGAATTCCACAAAGTACACTGGGAACCACTGATCTGACCCAATCTGCTCAATCTAAACATGATGGGACTGGGGCGCCTGGGTGGCTCAATTGGTTAAGCATCCAACTCCTGATTTTGGTTCAGGTCATGATCTCATGGTCATGAGACAGAGCTCCACATCAGGATTTATGGATAGAGTCCACGTTCTGTGGACTGTTTGGGATTTCCTCTCTCTCCCTTTCTCTTTGCCCCTCCCCTGCTCGTTCACCTACTCACTCTCTCTCTCTCTGTCTCTCTCAAAAAAAAGATTAAGCCCCAACTTTATCCCTTCATGACTGTGTATCTTGAAACAAATCACCTCCATTCTTTGGAACTCAGTTTTCTTACCTTCAAGGAAAGATACCCTAGGATGTTCTCATGGGCAGTAAGGCAACAGAGAGAAATTAATGGATAATTAATTCTGTGTTTTGTGCATGTGCATGCACACATGCATGCACACATGCAAACACACACACAGTCACGCGCACACACACACACACACACACACACTCCATAATAGCTATGTAACTGAAGTTTGGGGGATCCTTGCATTCAAAAATTTCAAAGCTTAAAAGCTCTGAGGCTTCATTGTCCCCATTTTACAGATGAAGAAATGGAGAAGCACTTGAAGCAGGTCTGCTCCTCACTTTGTGAAGGTAAGTACTGTTTGTTTTCCAAGGAGGACACAGAGACACACAAGGGGTTGACTACAAACCGGGTTCTGAATGCAGAACTCCAGCCAGCCAGCTGACTTTGTTCGTGGAGAACATGTAGTTTCTCTGCCCCTAAACACTGTCTCACCTCCACCAGTGACTCAACTAAGAAGGAGGGGAAGATCCCTAAAACTCTGTATCCCTAAGGATAGAGGAAAGAATTAGGCATAGTTCCAAATGCTTGGTTAGGTGAGAGAGACAAACACTTAAATAATTATAAAACAATGAAGTAGGGCTATTATACAGAGTCCGTGCCTGGAGTTCCAATATGAGCAGTCAAGCAGTTTGGTGTTGAGATAAAGCTTCCTGGCAAAAAGTGACCTGGAATCTTAAAAGATAAGAATTAGTTCTGGATGTGTGGATGGAGCAAAAGTGAGGCAGCCTTCTGAGGTGTCGCAGGCTGTTTACCCAGGATCCCATCTTTGATTGGAGCAATCAGCTGTATAGTTTATACACAAACACTTATCATTTTGTGTTTTTTCATCTGTTTGTACATCTTTCTGAAAATCATGTTTTCATCTCAATATGTTTTTGAGATTTCTCCACATTGATATGTCTAAGTTTAATCCATAGTTGTTTAACTCCCACGAGGCTGCCGATAAACATTTAGGCTTGGCTCATGTCTGGCCATTACAAACAGTGCCTATCACCTTGTGCACATCTCCTTGTATTCATGTGTGTGAGTTTTCAAAAGTGAACACCAAGAACAAGTAAGAGTTATGGACTGAATGTGTCCTCCCTGATGCAGATGTTGAGTCATGGACCCCTCCATGTGACAGTATTTGGAAGTGGAGCTTTTGGGAGATGATGTCACAAGGGTGAAGTCCTCATGATGGCATAAGTGTCCTTATTGGAAAAGGTCAGACAGCTTGCTCTCTTGTCTCTGTCTGTCATGAAAGCAGGCAGCAGCAAATCAGAAAGAGGGCCCTCACCAGAAGCCAACCACACTGGCACCCTGGTCTCAGACTTCCCAGCCTCCAGAACCACGGGAAATAAATGTCTGTTGTTTGAGCCACCCAGACTCTGGGGCTGTGTTATAGCATTCCCACGGGGACTAAGACAGTAGGTGTGTGGACTGTTGTGGGTCTTTAACTGCCAGATTCTCCTTCAAATGTCCCAATTTACATTTCCACCAGTACAACCAGTACAACACCAACATGTGATGTCATGAAATTTGTTTATCCAAGCTCTGCTTTGTAGGAAGAACTTTGTCCTCCTCACCAGGCACAAGTAGGTTCCAGACATCTAAACTTCTCTCAGAGGAAGGGGAGAGAGGATTTACTCAGCCCCAGGCCCTTTGCTGCACACCTAATGCATCTTAGAACCCTCCAACAGAAAGAGTCTGTTTCCTAATATCCAAGGGGAAAACAGGCTCACAGAAGTGAAGTATCTTGCTCAGATTTACACACCAGCAAGTGGTGGACTCAAAACCAGGTCTACATGCTGCTTATGTTCACACTTTTTTCACTATTTTATACGTTCAACCAAGTATTTATTGAGTGCTGGTTATACTCCAGACCCTGGAGATACACAGATGAATTGCAGAGCCATTCTTGGTGTGTAGTAGTATCCAATAAATGTTGGTTGAATGAATCTTGCATTAAGGAGCTCCAAGCCCACAGGAGAGACAGACACGTAAAAAAGTCTGTGCAATAGAAAGATGGCATGATGGCACACCATGACAGGTGAAAACTCTAGGGCAGCAGGACCCAAACAAGGGGGTGTTTTTATTTCCTTTCGGTGCATTAGGTAAGCCTTTACATCGGAGGTCATCTTTGCCAAACACAGAAAGAGGAAATGGGTTCCAGATGCAAGGAACAAGTACAAAGACGCAGGAATGTGAAGCAGTGTTCTATTTTCTGGAAATTACACTACTTTTGATTGCCTGAAAGTTGCTTCCTTCCAGTATTGAGGCAAGGCATTAACTCAGTTCAGTTCATCGATGCTTCATGAAAATGCCTACTCTGTACGAGGCTCCGTGTGAGGTAGATGCTTTACACACATTATCTCATTTAATCCTTGCACCATTTTTCTCATTACACAAATGAGAAAACTGAGGCTCAGAGAGGTGAAGAGCCTGGCCCTGGAATATATTCAAATCTTCCGTTCTTTCCACTCTTTGTTGTCTCCCCAAGATACTAGACCACTATTGTGCTCTCTCCACCCAGGTCTTACTCCAATGGAAAGATGTCCTTCCAGAACCTCAAGACCCATAGCTAGTTACCCTTTGGGTCAGGAGACTCTTTCTGCTCATTTCACTGTCTCTTTTCCTCCAAGCGAAACTGGGGAGCAGAATGCATATTGAGTCATAGAATTTTCCATCCGTGGCCAGGCACAATCACCCCATCCATCATTCATTCAACAAATATTTGTTGAGCGCCTACTATGTGCCAGGCAATGTTCTCAGTACTATGGATACAAAATTGAATAAGACAAGCAAGATTTCTGCCCTCATGAAGGTTAACTTGTAGTGACTCCTCCAAGTTAAAAATGAAGGTTTGGAGAGGTTACATGGCCTGTCCAAGGACACACAGCAATTTTATGACACAGATAGGATTGAAGCCTGAGTCTGCCAGACTCCCGGTGAGTTCTCCTCCATGATGGGCATAACCTTTCTCTTACATCCTTCTCACTTTGCCTCTCCTTAGTCTCTGTCCAGCAGGATGACTGCAGAGAACTTCACCTGGGCCAAGGTTACCCCTGCTGAATTCATCCTCCTGGGCATCACGGATCGCTGGGACCTACGTGTGACCCTCTTCCTCATTTTCCTACCAGTTTACCTGGTGAGCCTGCTGGGAAATGTGGGCATGGTGCTGCTGATCCATGTGGATGCCCGGCTCCATACACCTATGTACTTCTTCCTGGCCAACCTCTCCCTGCTGGACGCCTGCTATTCCTCAGCCATCGCCCCCAAGATGCTGGTGGACTTACTGCTGCCCCGCGCCACCATCCCCTATGCAGCCTGTGCCCTCCAGATGTTTGTGTTCGCAGGGCTGGCTGATGCCGAGTGTTGCCTGTTGGCAGCCATGGCCTATGACCGCTACGTGGCCATTGGAAACCCTCTTCTCTACACAACAGCCATGTCACAGCGTGTATGCCTGGCCTTGCTGGGAGCATCAGGCCTGGGTGGGGCAGTGAGTGCCTTTGTGCACACGACTTTCACCTTCCGCCTGAATTTCTGCAGCTCCCGGGAGGTCAACAGCTTCTTCTGCGATATCCCTCCACTGCTGGCCATCTCCTGCAATGACACCAGTCTCAATGAGCTCCTCCTCTTCGCTGTCTGTGGCTTCATCCAGACAGCCACGGTATTGGTTATTGCCGTGTCCTATGGTTTCATTGCTGGGGCTGTGATTCGCATGCCCTCAGCTGAGGGCCGTCGGCGAGCAGCCTCCACCTGTGGCTCCCACCTCACGGCTGTAGCCATGCTGTATGGGACACTCACTTTCATGTATCTGCGTCCCAGCTCCAGCTATGCCCTGGACACTGACAAGATGGCATCCGTGTTCTACACTCTTGTCATCCCAGCTCTCAACCCACTCATCTACAGCCTCCGCAACAAGGAGGTCAAGGAGGCAGTCAGGAGGACCCGGAGCCGATTCTGCTGTCCCGGTCGGGAGCACGAATGAGAAGTCAGTCCGAGGAGCTTGGTTGGGACTATGACAAGATAAAAGGACCCTTTCTGGCCCTTTCCACTATGGGTAAAGATTGATGAACTTCTGGCTTAGATGTCTCTTGTCATTGTTTAAGGGACTGGAAAGGGGGAGAAAAGGAAGCTTACAGACAGGAGGCAAGAATCTCCCTGGGGGCTTAATCTAGAACTAGACCTAGAGCGAGAACCAAGATCAGGTTCATGTGGCTGTTGAGCTGCCTTCAGTTCCTCAGTGTCCAAAACGTGAGTCCCTAGAGGTTACCAGATGAACTTATTGGATGTATTGGCCACTTGTACTTCTAGAAGGCTCATTCCCAGAAACACCAGGTAGAAACTGTGTTGGCTCCAAGTGTTCCTAGATTCTTGGCCTTTGAAGGTTCTTCATGACCAGCGAATCTGCTGCTGCTCTCTTTGAGCCCAAGAGAGCAGCTTCAGAACCCACTCATACCAAAGAACGGTGCTGAATCTGGTGAGGTAAATACCCCCTTGCTATTGGCCTCTATATTCCAGCTCTCAGGGAAATGACTGAACTGCATGGGAAAAAACAGAAGCTCATTCCTAAAAGTCCCAACAGTTGGGTTAGAATCTGGCTTCTAATCAGATTTGTGACACAGGTAGGATTGAAGTTACTTTAGTTCAGGCATATGATGAAGTTAGGAAAGGGTCAGAATTATGGGTGTGGTTAGAATAGAATAGAGTTAGGATTAGGGATCTGGTTATGCCTAAGGCCTCAATTAGGGTAAGGATAGAGCCAAGGGTAAATTTGGAATTTAAAAGCAATCATATAAATCTAGGATTGAATTGAAGTTATATACATTATAGAATTTGGGTTGATTTTCATTAATAGTAGGTTTGGGATAAATTTAGGAGTCAGAGTTTGAATAAACTTGAGCTCTTATTAAAAACTGTTAAGGATTGGGGCACCTGGGTGGCTCATTCGACTCTTGATCTCAGCTCAGGTCTTGTCTCAGGGTTGTGAGTTCAAGCCCCATGTTGGGCTCCATACTAGGCATGGAGCCTACGTGAGAGAGATAGAGATAGAGATAGAGATAGAGAGAGAGATAGAGAGAGAGAGAGAGAGAGAGAGAGAAGAAATGGTTGAGGGTTAGAATATAGGGCTAATTAATAATGGAGTAATATTGGAGTTCAGGTTTCATTTTTATTGCTAGACTACATTGGGGTTAAAGTGTAGTCTGTACCAGAGATCTGTTAGATAAGTTGGTGTGCAAATAAGGTTTGTGATAAGTTTAAGTCCCGGTCTAAAGTTATTATTGCAGTTAATCTATGCTCATAACTAGAGGAGAATTAGACATGAGAAGAGTATTTTAAGAATCAAATTGACATGTTTTGGGTCTTAATTTATGATCTACTTAGGGTTATAGATCATGATTCATGTTTCCTAAAGCTTAGGGGCACAAGATAGTTATTGCTGTGCTTACATTTCATTCAGGGTTATGAGCATACTCAGATTAGCTGTGGTCCAGTAAAACAGATTTATGTTTTGATTACAACATCCAGAGGCAGAATCAGCGTTCAGAGAGGGCATGCCAGGACCCTTCTGGGTAACAACAATGCTCTCAGCCTGGAGTCACTCTGGAACCTTCTGACCCAATGCTCTTGGGATTTTCATCCACCCAGAGTTCACAGTTTTGACAGATTTTGTCTCCCTGACTCAGTTATGTATGGGCAAGGCCCAAGGCACTGTATTCTCCGTGGAAAGACCCTGCATGCAGAGAAGCTGGACAGGAGGGGACCCCAGGAATTAGGGCAGGAGCTGAGGAGAGGTGAAGCATGGCCAGAGCCAACGTCATCTCCAACTGATCTCTCCTCCATTTTTCCCGATTTGACTGAGATGAGGCCAGGAGTGTTAAGGTATGGGGCTCAAACTCTAATAGGCTCTCCACGGATTCTCTTCTTTGGGCCCCAGCCAGGGGCCAACCTCACCACTCCAACTTCTCTTCAAGGAGAAATCAGCCACCAGGCACTGAGATTACAATAAAACTGAAGGTTCAGCCTGGCTCACTGGGAATGTGGTGCTCCTTGATACCAGGACCAGGGTACCCTCCCTCTCAGTAACTATGGTCTTCTTGGGGGTTCCAGTCTAATGGACAGAGGGATACACACAAAACTGTCTCCTCATATCTTAGAGAATTTTATAGGTTTCCTGACAGGGTCATCAAGTCATCCTAGTTTGCCCAGAGCTGTCCTGGTTTTAAAACACCAAGGTCTATGAGAACCTGCTCGGTGCTGGGAAAACCAGAATGGTTGGTCACCTCATTTCCTGACGAGCCCACATTTTGAGCACAGAGGGTACAATATCCCAAATCTGTACCTTATGACAAAGGTTCACATCAATTAAAGTCCCTTCTCCCATCACAAGCTTTTATGATCCTTTCCTGGTTCTTATCTCCTATCTTACTCCCCTCCTGTTCCTACAATTGTTACCTCACTGTAACAACTCACAAGCCACGACAATGGTAGGAGGCATTATCAGAAAAGTTGGCAGCCTTCAGACTGAGAATGTGAAGTTTTTCCCCAATTCAATGATGTTTATATTTAAAAGACCTCCTCTGTGGTCTTTTCTTCCTTTTGCAGGTTCTGGGGCTCTCGTGACACATACAGCCGCCACCACCATCAGAGACATTTCCAGAGCCATCTGGCCCCTTCCACTGCCTTGGCCACACAGGATGTCCATTTTGGCAGCAGTAGAGCAGCCACATGCAATAATTACATACATCCTACACATTGACGTGAAGTTGCAGGGTACTATGCTGGCCCCATTTGATAGATAAGCAAACAAACAAAAGAGAAGGAGCAGAGCCCAATCTGGAGGGTAAAGAAAGAGAAACAGATCCTCAATCCCAGAGTGCAATGTCCAGTAAAGCTCCCCAGTGCCGACAAAGCATTTTCCTTGTAAACCTCCTTCAATGCCATTTACCAAGATAAACAGTCAGGACAAGAGCAGGGTTGAGGTAGGGGAAAACTGGGGGTCTGATTTAGGGCACTTATGGCACAAAGTGAGGTGGGCCCTGCAGGGGAGTGGGAATTGGGAAAGGAGCATTCTATGGGGGAAGGACACACGGACACAAAGACATGGCAAATGAAATGAGCCCAGTGTGTGCAGGAGACTTTAGGAACACCAACTTAACTGGCTTGAGGGGGGTGTATTAGAAAAGAAACAGAGGGGAGTACGAAGACTGGGGGTCTGGGAATGATATCCACGGGTGAAATGTCACGTAGGGGAACATGGGCTTTATTTAATAGGCAATAGGGAGCCACGGAGTGTTCTTATGTTCCAAACCACGCTTTACAGTTGTTCTGACACCCAGTCATGCCAAGCCACTCCCACCTGGAACGCTACCTGCAGCATTGTTCCCTTGTGTCACAATACACCCCCAGCAAGCCCTCCCCAACCAACACAGACTCAATCCCCTATGGGAATCATCCATGCACAAAGAAACACTTTCGCAGGTATGGCCACCCCCACAGATGCAGACAGATGTAGACAGATGTAGCTGCCACACTCGGACATGCACTCAAGCTCATGACATATTTGGCTGCACAGAGACACAGTCTGTCTCCACACCCCGGCATACAATCCTGGACACACACACACACACACACACACACACACACACACACAGTCATACAGCCATACATATTGCCAGTCACCAGAGGCACAATGCTCTGGTGCACAGGAGGCTCCTACACCTCCTGCAAGAAGCCACGGTGGAGGGGAGAGGAGGATTGGCCCCAGAAGCTACTGCTATACACCCTGGGCTCCCCTGTCCCTGCCCCCAGGCACTCTGCTTGAGGTTCAGGAGTCAGCCTGACCCTTGCTTCTGGCCTTCACAAGACAGGGGCTGAGGGCCAGCAACCTCACTCTGCATGGGCTCCTGAATGTCCCTTGAGTGGGATGTGGCACTAATCACCTTTCTCCCATCGAATTGGACCCTAAAGAGGAAAAATAAGGAGCCCCAGAGCTGAGCTGCCTCCTGCCCCAGGGATACTGCCGAGGGAAAGGGCAGGGTTGCCTCTGGGGCTAAGGTGTTCCCAAGGCCCCCAACCCCATAAGTTGTGGCTAATAACTCCCTCCTCAGATGCTCCAGGACTGACTACACCTAGCCCCCCATTGCTCTTCCCTCCCGCGATGCTGAGAGGCCCGAGGGTACACTTGGGGCAAAGGGCCGGGCTGGAGAGTGTGCATGAGATACATGTGCGCATGTGGGAGTGTGTGCTGTTTGTGTGAGGCTATGATTGTGCAGTACCGTCACCGTTCACTGTATCAGTGGGGGGTGCGGGGGGGGGAGAACAGTGTGGATGTGGATGTGCACCTCCAGGGTGGTGCATCTCTGCCCTGGCCCATCATGAGCTTAGGTGAGTGTCGCCATGTGTGTGAAAGTGTGAGCCTGTGGGCCCCTGAGGCCGTGCAGGAAATGTGATCAGTGAGGGGATCAGGTGTGATAGCATGTGCATGAACGCGCTCTGGTAGAGTGCTTACACAGGGTAGGTGGGCAAATGTGTGCGGTGGGTCCCAGCCGGCGTGTGTGGTGCTGTGAGCTCCCCCGAGCAGGAGTATGTGAATGATCGTCACTCTCTGGTCCCAATGCCATTTTTGTGACTGCATTTGACAATCTGTTTATGTGCATGATGATCTGAGCCCATGGGTCTTGTGGTTTTATTTGTCCGCTTACTTACGAGTATTGTGTGCACTGGGCCACTTTTTTGTGTATGATTGATTATGTCTGTGTACTTGCAGAGACCGGCTTGAGGCCGCACACGTCTGCAAGCCTGCACGGGTGTGTCTGTGATTACATATGAATGTTTCTACAAACAGCTCAGTGCATTTTAATGTTCATTGGGAGCGATGTAGACAGGAGCTAGAACAAGCCTGGTTTTTAGAAGCCATTTTATAAAGAACCTTCTGCAGCCCCCTCCGCCATCAGTCCTATTCTCCATTTACCCTGATCCTCTCACCCTCCTGGAAGGTGGGATGTGATTGGGAGTTTGAAAAAAAATGCTTGACAGGGAGCCAAAGCCAGAGGATTCTTCTTACCCAGCGGAGGAAGAAAAGAAAGACGCTAGAGTAGGGAGGGCCTTTATGTTATTTTTTATTTATTTGTAATAGAGAAGGACGCAGGGAAAAATTAGCAGATCATTCTCTTGTAGGGATGGCTTCTGTAGGGCCTCCAGAAAACCTGTGTCCTAAAACCCCTGTCCTTTTAAGGCTCCTTCTTGGAGAATTGTCCAAGATTTCTGCAATAAGAATCAGACGGAGGGCGGGGGGGGGAACTGGAAGACGTTAAAACAAGTTGCCAGTGTCCTTAAGAGCCAAGACCCTGCATCTGGCAGGTGCATTTATCTGTCTGACAAGTTTCTCACAAAGGGTTGTGCATTTGCTTGTTTCTCAAAAAGTGTTTGATTTCACGGGGAAAGCCCTCTAGGTATACAGGGACTCATCCAGATTCTTTGGTTCTTTTTTTTTTTTTTTTGGCAAGTCTGACAATATCTTTATTCTTCTCTCACACTTGATTACTTTGGCTTAGTATGGAATTCTAAGTTCAACATATTTTTTCCCTTCAGAATCTGAAGATACTGCTTGACTGTGTTCTATCATCTCCCGTCCATGAAACACTTGATGGCAGTCTGTTATCCGAACATCATTAGATCCTGTGCTCTGCGCCCTCGGAGGTATTGGGCTCTGCTCTTTATCCTCAGGGTTCTAAAATGTCACAGTTTGTGTTCAGGTGTTTGGAACTGTGTTTCCTTATAAAATATGTGCCCTTCAGATTGGGGATTTTTCTTTCTTTCATGTGTTCCTCCCTTCCGTCTTGTTTTGTTCTATTTCCCCCATTCCTACTTTCCTGAAATACATGCCTGTGGGTCAGATCTCTTACCTGCTGAATTGGTCCTCTCTCTATCTTTTCTTCCGTATTCTCTTCCTTCTCCAGGCTCCATCCTGGGCAATATCTTTTGTTCTGTTTTTGCTTACAATCACAAAGAATCACGGTTGGAAGTGGCCTGGAAGATCACCTGGTTCAGCCCCCTTGTTTTACAGATGGGAAAGCTGGGACCAGAAAGGAAGAAGGTTCGTGGGCGGTAACATGACTTGTCCACAGTCACACCTGGGTGTAACACCAGGGCTGTCGGACTCCAAACCCCTGGTTTTCTCCGTTGCCAGGAAGCTTTGAGCCGTTTAGTCACCCTTCACCCTTTTCCTTAGACACTGGGGAGATGACCCCTCAGTAAAAAGGAACCCCTGGGGTCTCAGGTGAAAACAGCCCGGCCATGGATGCTGTCAATGAGTCTTCAGAGGGAGCTCCATTCATCCTGCTGGGACTGACGACAAGTCCTGGACAGCGGCGGCCTCTCTTTGGGCTATTCTTGGTCCTGTACGTGGCAGGCATCATGGGTAATGGACTCATTATGGCCGCCATCCGGGCCAGTCCAGCCCTTCATGCCCCCATGTACTTCCTGCTGGCCCATCTGTCCTTTGCTGACCTCTGCTTTACCTCCGTCACTGTACCCAAGATGTTGGCCAACTTGTTGGCCCATGAGCGCTCCATCTCCCTGGCTGGCTGCCTGACCCAGATGTACTTCTTCTTTGCCCTGGGTGTAACTGATAGCTGTCTCCTGGCTGCCATGGCCTATGACCGCTATGTAGCCATCCGGCACCCCCTCCACTATGCCACAAGGATGTCCCGGGCCGTGTGCACAGCCCTGGTGGGGACCGCATGGCTGGTGTCCCATGTCCACTCCCTCCTGCATATCCTGCTTATGGCCCGCCTGTCCTTCTGTGCCTCCCACCAAGTGCCCCACTTCTTCTGTGACCACCAGCCTCTCTTAAGGCTCTCGTGCTCTGACACCCGCCACATCCAGCTGCTCATCTTCACTGAGGGCGCCGCAGTGGTGGTCACTCCCTTCCTGCTCATTCTTGCCTCCTACGGGGCCATCGCAGCTGCAGTCCTCCAGCTGCCCTCAGCCTCCGGGAGGCTCCGGGCTGTGTCCACCTGTGGCTCCCACCTGGCAGTGGTGAGCCTCTTCTATGGGACAATCATTGCGGTGTACTTCCAGCCCACATCCCAGTATGAGGCAGAGCGGGGCCGCGTGGCCACTGTCATGTACACCGTAGTCACCCCCATGCTAAACCCTGTGATCTACAGTCTCCGGAACCGTGACGTGCAGGGGGCGCTCCGAGCCCTTTTCACTGGACACAGGATCTCAGCTGGTGACTCCTAAGGCCTAGACCCCACTGAGCATGGGCTACATCACCCACGGTGACAATTCATGCATGTGATCATCTGTTCTGTGCTTTTTCCCCAATTCATAATAACAGCTACCACCTTCCAGGCACCCACACTGTGAGGCAGAGCTTTGCCTGCACTGATGTTATTCCCACAAAAACCAGGGAAGCGGATGTTATGATCCAGTTTCGTGGAGGAGGAAAGTGGGTTCAAAGAGAAGAGCTGACTTTCCCAAGCTTACATAATTTTTAGGTGGCAAAGCTTGGGCCCTTTCTGCCACATCATTCCCTCTTCCGCGCTCACTCCTAGGCACTTAGGGAGTCTGCGGCCACATTCTGAGGACCGAAAGCTATATAGGAGAGCGTGTGCCCCCAGGTCTTGTCTGGGGGGATTGGCACTTTATTTTTCCGTCGCATCACCATGTATTCACAAATAAATGACTTCTCGACTGTCTGGGACATGGATAAAAGCTCCCAGACCATGTGTCGATGGTTGACCTCTCCCAGAGAACACAGTCCGGCAGAGAGGAGGCACTATGCACATCTGCGATGAATAAATGTTTGTACGTTTATGCTAATAAGCACTTAGAAGCTGTCCATATTTTAGATTCTTTGTTCTCGTACTTGTTTACTACGATGCCACCTGTTTGGCGACATCTGGAAACCTGTAGAAGGAGCATGCAGTGAGCATGCACTATAAATAAATTAATTACTTACATGATGCAAAGCAGGAAAGAAGGGTTGGGGCGCAGGCATGAGGGGCAGACAGAAGAGGTAGTTTTAAGGTTGTATCGGGTGCCAGTGCTTGATTTATTTTTACCCACACAAAGCATGGGTGTTCTCACTGACACTTTATGAAGGAGGAAATTGAGGCTCAAAGATGGTGGGCTAGTCGGTAGCAGAATCAGAAGCCCTTTTGCTATTGGAGTCTCTTGGGTATATTTTCACTGGGCCCCCTAGAATCCAGACCCGAGGTGTGGGGGCCTCCGTGGAAGAACTTACAGGAAGAAGTCCCAGACCGGGGCAGGTACACTGGCTCAGGTGAGGACACATCTGGGTCAGAAAGGCTTCCTGGTATGTCCAGTCATTTTTCTTTTATACCCACGTCTCTCCAAGATATCCACACCCACTGCCCACTCCCTCATCTTTCCCCTTCCCGTCCCTCCCCTCCAGTAGGTAGAGGAGCATCCAGAGCAGCCCTGGCCTTTCCAGCTCCCACTAAGAAGCCTGCCACCACCCAGTCCTAGACCTCCTATACTCTGCTGTTTCGATCTAAAAGGGAATTTAACGATCTTTAGACCAGCAGTTTAAGCAAAACAAAACAAAATGAAAACAAACAAAAAAGCCCACAACCCTCTTTTTTTCTAATGAAACCTTACACAGAAACATCATATAGAAAACAGAAGGAAGGGGCACCTGGGTGGCTCAGTGGGTTTAAGTGTCCGACTTTGGCTCAGGTTATGATTTTGCGGTTTGGGAGTTTGAGCCCCACATGGGACTCTCTGCTGTCAGTGCGGAGCCCGCTTCAGATCCTCTGTCCCCCTCTCTCTCTGTCCCTCCCCTTCTCTCCCTCTCTCAAAATAAGTAAATATTAAAAGAAAAGGGGTGGGTAGCCACACAGTGTGAAGTAAAAGTCAAAACCAACCTTCTCAGCTTCCTTGATGCTCCTCCTCCACCTCCCTGAAGGGATCCTGATCTAATTAAAACCCTTCATTTGATAAACTAGGGAAATGAGGTCCAGAGTGGTTAAGGGACCTGCCCAAGTTTACACACACACAAGGAAGCAGGCTTCCTTGCTCAGCCCACCCAAACCTGCGATGCTATTGAAACCATCCTTTCCTGTCCCGCCCAGGCCCGAGGCTATCTGCTCCTGCTGTGAGGCCAGATCCTTGCCACTCTACAGATAGTCTGTCCCTTGCTCCACAAGCCACTCCCTCCCTGTGCCCTGTCTAAAGCTTCACAAACACCCTAGTCATGATGCTCATCAACATTGCACACTGGCACCACCAGCCCTGTTGGGTTAGGGTGTGTCATGAGAGACCTGGACACACCCTATGAGCCGACCGACCGGGAGGGACCCTGCCTGAGTTCTCTTGTGTCTCTGGAGCCTGGCACAGAGAATACGCCTGTGATGTGCTGTTGCTCTGTCTGTCTTCTGATCCTCTTCTAGGTGATGTTTCTGCATAAGGGGACGCAGTGGGGTTTGGGAGATGGCCAATGCTTCCTTCTTCTGGGCCACCAGCCGTGCCCTGGTCATCTGCTCAGATGTCATTCCAAAGAGCTGGCAGCACCCTGGAAGAATGTTCTACTTCCAGGCCCCCAGTAAGACAGGCAAGAGACGGGAATAGTGGGCATGTAAATAGCCTCAGTCACCAGGCATTTGGGCCCATGGGCCCCATTCTCGGCCCACCCCCACCTAGATCTGGCCTCTTGCTTTACTTCAGGTAGACCTAGTGGCTGACACTGACCTGAAGACAAGATGATAAATCCTTCCCCCATCTCCAGAAAGACTGCAAAGGTGGTCTCCTATATATATACTTTTTTTTTTAAGTTTATTTATTTTTGAGAGAGACAGAGAGTGCAAGCAGAGGAGGGGCAGAGAGAAAGAAGGACAGAGCCTCTAAAGCAGGCTCTGTGCTGACAGCAGAAAGTCCTATGCAGGGCTTACCTCACAAACCAGGAGATCATGACCTGAGTAGAAATTGGACACTTAACTGACGGAGCCACCCAGGTGCTCCTGCAAAGAAGTTCTTAAATCCACTGAAGAAGGTTCCCCTGGATCTTTTCCACATGAAACATAAAGAGACCAATTTTGAACACCTTAAGCAAAATAATCATATGCAAATGCTTATTTTCTTTGTTTGTTTCTAGGCTGTTCCCTCTGAAGAGCCTACACTTATCCCAGTGAGGCAGGTGCAGGTCAAGAGGGTTTGGAGTCCCTCTTCAGAAAGCCTTTACGCTGCACATGGAAACCATATTTCTTAGCTTGTCCTGAAATGTCTTCCGGCCCTTTCAAAAGCTATCTAGCCCACCCTCCCAGCATCCATATTTGCAACTTTTCAGTTTATTCAAAATTACACGCAGCACTATGATCCACGTCATCCAGAAAAAATAGTCACATTTCAAGAAAAGAATTTGAGTCTGTCTCTATGCCCTTGTTTCTTTTTTTTAAATTTTTAATGTTTTTTATTTATTTATGAGAGAGAGAGAGCATGAGAGCATGAGCAGGGGAGGGTCAGAGAAAGAGGGAGACACAGAATCTGAAGCAGGCTCCAGGCTCTGAGCTGTCAGCACAGAGCCCAATGCGGGGCTTGAACCCACGAACCGTGAGATCATGACCTGAGCTGAAGTCAGTCACTTAACCAACTGAGCCACCCAGGTGCCCCTCTATGCCCTTGTTTCTAATATAATCTTCATGCATTACAAAGTAAGGAAGACTTTGTCTCAAAAGTATAGCATCTGGAGAGATCTCAGAAGTGAAAGGGACTCCAATCCTAAGTGGTAAATTGATTACTCCTTCTAAGGGTACAAAGGAGATTTCTATAAGCCTATATATACTTTCGTGCAGGACTGCCACTAGGAAAATACGACCATTACACCTGAAAAAAGATGCTGTCTCAGTGCAGATACGACTGCTTTAAACTACTCAATATTCCAAGAAAGTGATAGAGCAAGAGCTTAGCTCACCCTATTCACATCTCTTTCATTTTGTTTCCTCTACTTGCTTCACCCTTATGTACCACACAGCCTGTGTTGTTTTTTGTTTTTTTGTTTTTTCCGTCACTTATTCCTATTTCCTTCCCTGTTTGCTCTCTTCTCTCTCTCTTACTATTACTTACTGGGCACCAGGGCTGTGCACACAGTTCTTGCACTCACATACACAATGACAGCACGGATTATGATCCAAGTCAGAAGAGAGAGGTACCAAGTGCTATGGCAGCATCAAAGAGAAAGCAATGACTTGAGATCAGGAGTGAAAGAAGAGTTGAGGAAACTCATGGAGGAATCGGGGCAATTACATCAATGGCCCCAGATCACCCATCCCTGAATCCATGCCCTTGGCCACATAGCTTTGCCCTCCATGACTCTGGGTTTAACCATGCAAGTGGCTTTGTCAATAGAATATTAGGAGGTATGATGCAGGCATGAAAAGAAGATATTGGGCTTGTTCTCTTGTGTTTCTTTCATTGCCCTGAGAAGGACATGCCCAGTGGCCCACCGGTGGCAAGAGAAGGCTGAAGGACACATGGAGCAGAGCCACTCCAGTCAAGGTGACCCTGGCAAACCCAGCCTAGAGCAGAGCCCCCACCTGCCCTGAAGATGCAAGAGCAGCCCAGCCCAAATCAGCCAGGACCCAGCTGTCCCAAAGACACAGGAGTGAAAATAAATGACTCACATTTTAAGTCACTGAGTTTTTGGGTGATGTGCTACATAGCAAATTGATGAAGCTCCCAGAGCTATTTCTGATATTTGCCTTTTTCTCCAACACAGCATGTCCCAGCCCCTTCAGTGTCCTAAGTCTTGACCTACCAATGCATACTTGCTTTCTCTGCTCGATTTTGGGGACTGATACTCTTGTTCTCACTCTGAATCCTTTGAAGAGTCTGCTCTTCCACTCAGCCAGAAGCGCCTAGAAGTAGGAGTCATGGCTCTCCCTTTCAGATCTCACAACCAAATCCATTTTCTCTTTGCAGACAGGCAGGTTCATCTCTTGACTGCTTTCTTTGGAGACTTTAGTCATCATTCCCCTCACATTCAAGCCACCCTGGAACACTCTCAGCTCCTGTCCTGTGGGAAGGGAAAAGCCTGGAAAAATAAGATGAGCTAAACTAATCAAATAACCCTGTGTCTGGCAAGTAGCCAGATACCCCGTCTCTGCCCCCTGCCTCAAACGCCTCTTCCTCTCTCCAAGGACCACAGAACAACTGACATCTGATGAAACCATACCCAACACTATCACCACACACATCATGAAATCTAGTAACCACAGACCTCAGAAGCCACAATGACAAGGTAGGAAGTCAACTAAACGTAGGTCCAATTGGGTGCTGCTGGCTTTGCATTCCTCATACCATCTGATCCTCATAAAAATCCTGTGTAGCACGCATCATTATTCCCATTTTACAGATGAGGGAATTGTAGCTCAGGGAGGTAACTTGCCCAAGGCTCCAAGGTTACAAACAGTAGAATCAGCATTTGAGCAGAGAACGGGCTCTGGGCTGCAGTGAGGAACAGTAAAGGCCCTCCCCTCACCCCATTCTTTTTTTAAAGGTTGATTTATCTATTTTGTTTGAGAGAGAAAAAAAGAGGGAGAAGGCACCCTTGCACGTATGGGTCAGGAGGAGAGGTGGGGAGAAAGAGAGAATCCCAAGCAGGCTCCAAGCCATCAGCACAGAGCCCAAGGCGAGGCTCGATCTCAAACTGTCACTGGCTCAATCTCAGTCACCCAGGCGCACCTCCCCCCACCCCATTCTTATTCCAAATCTATTTGCCATGCATCAGAATCATCAGAATCAGCTGGCATGTTTAGTAAAATGCATATTCTGCCCTCCAGCCCCAGACTTCCTGGATTAACNTGTAGGTGAATTTGATGCAGCTGGTCTCCAAGGCACACTTGCAGAATCCTTGCCCTGAATCTTGTTAAGACTTGAGATTGCCAAAAGACTTGAGATTGCCTCCTTTTTGGGAGGACATCATTTTAGCCTGTGCATGGGTAAGGCTGCCCAGCAGTACTAAGATCTTGACTTCTGAGCTCTGAGTTCCTAGGTTTAAGTCCTGACATGATTATTCACTAGCTGGTTGACCTTGGGCAAACTGCTTACGTATAAATGAGGATAATAATATCTCTCTGGGGTTGTTATGAGAATTATCTAACAAAATACATATATAGTGCTGAGAATCGGGGCACCTGGCTGGCTCAGTCAGTGGAGCATATGACTCTTCCTGGACTTGGGGTCGTGAGCTCAAGTCCTGCATTAGGAGTAGAGATTACTGAAAAAACAAAACAAAACAAAAACCAGCTAAATTAAATCAAAATTTAAAAATAATTAAATATAAAGTAATGTGCTTAGAATAATGACCCAGCACCTAGTAAATCTCAATATACATTGGTCACTCTCACTACTGTATTTAGGGGACAAGAAGTCACTGGGGATAAATGACAGGATTGGGATTTGAACACAAAGCCTGTGCTCTGAACTACAGAGCCCAGGAATCTTCATTTGGGACTAGTGGGTGCCCTCTGCCTTCCTCTTCTCTTCCTGAGCCAAACTTTCCCTCAGTCTTAACTGACCATAGTATGAAAGTTAAGTGTATGTATGTTGTATTCACCAAATAATATTTTGTTTGTTCTGTTACTCGTTAATAAAGTGTGTGAATGCAATACTTTCTAGTTCTTGCCTGAAAAACAAACACTCCTAAATGACGAGTACTTGGTGCTAGACATCCCCCTCAGCCCCCAAGCCCAAAGTGAGTTGGCTAGGGTTCCGGACGGCAACAAAATTGTTCTTTCCCTCTCCTCTGCTGCCACCGTGTGGCCACATCAGGTTATAACCGGCATTTCTTCATGCTTTGATGGGGATGACGGGGTTTTTTTAATGTATTTTATTTATTATTTTAAAAAATGCTTATTTAGGGGCGCCCGGGTGGCTTAGTCGGTTAAGCGTCCGACTTTCGCTCAGGTCATGATCTCGCGGTTCGTGGGTTCGTGGCTCCAGCAGGGAAGAGTCCATATAGGAGTGACCTTGGCAAAATTAGGATTAGCAAATTCAGTGCATTGCTTTGGGATACTGGATTTCTTCCTACAGGAGACTCTGTGGGCAGATCACTTGGCTTCTCTGAGTCTCAGTTTCCTTACTTGCAAAATAGAGATACCAACACTTATCTCTCAGGATTGTAGTGACAATTAACCATTTATTAAAAACCAATATTTTAAAAGCGTCGCCTCGGTTTCTGGCACTGTATAAATGCCTTACATGTATGATGTCATGGGAACCCGTATGTGTGATGTCGTCAGCATCGTGTATGTCCATCGTCAGAAGCATCCTGCAGGTATAATGTCATCTAGTCCTCACCTTATTCTTTCTCCTGCTCACTAAACAGGATGTATTCATCTCAACCTCCGAGGTGAATTTTGCCATTCCCCTCCACCTGAGTCCAGATCCAAGGTTTGTGTTTAAAAAGAGGCTTCAAGGGGTGCCTGGGTGGCTTAGTCGGTTAAGCGTCCGACTTTCGCTCAGGTCATGATCTCGCGGTTTGTGGGTTCGAGCCCCGCGTCGGGCTCTGTGCTGACTGCCAGCTCAGAGCCTGGAGCCTGTTTCAGTCTGTGTCTCCCTCTCTCTCTGACCCTCCCCTGCTCACGCTGTCTCTCTCTCTCCTAAAAATAAATAAAACATTTTTTAAAAATGTTAAAAAAAATAAAAATGCTTATTTATTTTAGAGAAAGAGAAAGCAAGTGTGATTGGGGGAGGCGCAGAGAGAGGGGACAGAAGATCCGAAGCAGGCTCCACACTTACGGCAGAGAGCCCTTCGCCGGCGCGAACTCAAAAACTGTGAGATCATGACTTGAGCCAAAGTTGAATGCTTAACCAAGCCACCCAGGTGCCCCAGGGCTGAAGGTTAACTTGAACTCGTAATCTGTTTCTCAGGGAGCATACATAGTACACCTCTGATCAAAGTTATGTAACATTTCTTGGGTGGTTCAGTCGATTGAGTGTCTGACTCTTGATTTCATGATCTCAGGTTGGTGGGATTGAGCCTCCTGTCAGGCTCTGCACTGAGTGTGGAGCCTGCTTGGGATTCTCTCTCTCCCTCTCTATCTGCCCCCTCCCTTGCTCTCCCTCTTTCTCTCAAAATACATACATAAATTTCTTTTAAAAAAAAAAAGATGAGTAACATTTCTGGAAAAGCAATATAACAGATAGCCTTCTGCCCTAATGTGAATTCCAACCCACTTCAGCCTTGGGGAATTTTCTTATTTAAGCAGCAAACATGCACTTCCATCAACTCAGATCAGAAACCAGAAATGATAGGATACAGTCCCTGTCCCCAAATACTTCATAGTATTCTGTGTAATCAAATAGTTACAATTCAACTGGGGCAACCACACAAGCTGATGATGGGGTTACCTGACAGGAGATGGAGACAAGATCATTCAAGCAACCAGGACTTCCATGTCTCACACTTAAGGCAAACCTTAAATTTTTTTATTAAACTGAATACAAAATGATAGCATGAAGACAACAGTAGATAACACACTGAGACGTTTCTATGTGTTGAGCAAAGTGCTAAGTACATTACTGGTATTAATTCATGAGCCTGTCACACAAACTCCTATTACCCCCTAATATTTGTGGGGAAACAAAGGTACAGCCAGTTTTTGCTGGAGTCAGGCTCTGAGCCCTCAAAACTTTTCCTAACCAATGTTGCCACAACTCATGGAAGCTTGTGCAATGGTGTGACTGCTTCTTCCTGAAGAGGCAGGAAAGACTTCTCAAGGATCCAGAGAGGATGGGAGATTTGAGCAGAGTTTTGAAGGATAAATATTGCCCATGGTGCCAATGGGGTTCCAGTGCCTTCAATAAGGCTCTTCTTTGATAAGTGCAATCAGGACCTTGTGGAGGATGGATACTAAAGAAACATGACATTTACGGGACGTTTACTATATGCACACCTTGTTAAGAATTTCAGCCCATTGGGTGAACTCTGGCAGCAGCCTTCCGACATAGTTAATATAATTATCCTCATTTGGGGACCAAAGCTCAGAGGGACTCAGAAACCCACCCAAGGTCATTCACATGAGCAAACATAAATTCTTGGGGTAGATGGAATGAAGATGGGAGCAAGACTTCTTTGAGGATCTTTTTATATAGTGTTGGCTTTCAAACTAGGTTAATGTTCTATGTGTTCAAAAACAGTTAAATCAAAAAGGATGAAAAAAGCAAGTCCTAAAATGGAATCCTGCAGAAACAAATGAATCTAATTCTTTTTTGCCATTTGCCATCTATTTTAAGATCCCCATAAAGCTATTTAACAATTAATTTATTTTTAGCACTTTCTATGTAACTTGTGGTATCTTTGGATTTGAAAGCCAGTTATTCACATAAATAAATCTATTTCTATACCAAGTTGATAACATAACCACCTAGGAAAAAAATAAATCAAATGACTTTTTAAATTCAATACTCTGTACGTCCTTAGCAGAATACGCTCTAAGAATGAAAAAAAAAAGGTGAGGAGGAAGAAAAGAAGGAAGAGGAGGAGAAGGAAATGGAGAGAGAAGAAGGAGAGGAAGGAGAGGAAGGAAGAAGAGGAAGAGGAAGCAGAGAAGAAGAAGTAAAAGGACTGCAAAGAAATCTTGAAATTTTTATTTAGGGCTGCTTGTTAGTGGCATAGGCATAATTATGATGCTATTTAGTGTGTATTATACGATGATAAAAATTAATAAATACATGGATGCTGGGAGTTGTGTTTCCACTGAAGTATCTATACGAACTCATAAAGTTTAGAAATCTCTATTTTTCCTCTGTCCACTGAAAGGATCTAATGGCATCCCACTAGCAATGAGCACATAGCACCTGGATTTTAGTTCTAAATGTCATTCTCCATAAGAGGAACCAGAGCCTCTTGGAAAATGACTAATTCTAAGGCCTTAGCAGAGAAAGTTCCATGTGATTCTGGAACATCTTACGCCAGAAAGAAGGTAAATACTCAAAGACTAATGGTTCATCTCAAAAGGAGACGGGAATTGGCTTACAAAGGCTACCAAAGCCCCAGAAAGAATGACAGCAGAGAGTGAACTTTTAAAACTCTGGGGCGCCTGGGTGGCTCAGTTGGTTGGGCATCTGACTTCGGCTCAGGTCGTGATCTCACGGTTTGNGTAATAAATGCAAAAGAAAAGACAGAATTAGAAAATCACCTTTCAACAAACTCCAGTGTAATAACTTGACTCAGGCAAGGATCATCAACAGATGTTAAAGCCCTCAGATAGTTGTTGGGAAAGAGATACTCACACGGTCTCAAAGTATCACATCATAGATTTACTTACGACTCATGAGGAGGGAAATAACTTTACAGTATGGAGATCTGGCATTGACCACCTTGACCAAGTGATTAAACCTAGGGTCACTGAGCTGTTAACACGTATTCCCTGACTTGATTCAGTAAGACCATGTAACATTACCTCTGGTCACATTATTATCAAAAAAAAAAAAAAAAAAGGAAATAATTGGAGAAATCAGAGTGTGGGGCATTCTGTAAGACAACTGGCCTCCACTCTTCAGAGGCAAGGAAGGGCCACCTGGGTGGCTCAGATGGTTGAGTGTCAGCCTTTGGCTCAGGTCATGATCTCAAGGGTGGTTTGTAGCTTTGAGCCCCGCATCGGGTCCTGTGCTGACAGCTCAGACAGAGCCTAGAGTCTGCTTGGGATTCTGTGTCTCCCTCTCTCTCTCTGCCGCTCCCCTGCTCATGTCGTTTCTCTCAAAAATAAACATTAAAAAATGATTTAAGGGGCGCCAGGGTGGCTCAGTCAGTTAAGTGTCCGACTTCGGCTCAGGTCATGATCTCACAGTTTGTGGGTTGGAGCCCCATGTCAGGCTCTGTGCTGACAGCTCAGAGCCGGGAGCCTGCTTCGGATTCTGTGTCTCCTCTTCTTTCTCCCCCTCCCCTGTTCATGCTCTGTCCCTCTCTGTTTCTCAATAATAAATAAATGTTAAAAAAATTTTTTAAATAAAAACTAAACTAAAATAATTTAAAAATAAATTAATAAATCCCCTTATTTTCTTCCTCCCAACTATTTTCTTCTCTACACTTTTTCTTTTTTAAGCTGATTGATTTTATTGTCACTTGATCATTTGCTTTCTCCACCCAGACTAACATGACATCATGGAAATGGTGAATATTCTGGAACTTACATAGACCTGATTTTAAACCCTGCTCTGTTCACAAGCTGGTATAGTCCCTTAACCCTGCTTGTCTTGGTTTCTTCACGTCTGAAAAGTTACTATTTATTTCCTGCCTTGAAAGGCTGCTGGCATTCAGTGGGCCCATGCGTTCATGACTGATGTTTATTGCTCATTACCAAGAGTCAGGCACAGCAGTGGGCACTGTCGGGATGATAGAAACACTTATTCGAAGGAAGGCTGTGTTCTAAATATTCTATATGGATTGATTCATGTTACTCATTCCCATTTCACAGATGAAGAAACTGAGGTACAGAGGGGTTCAGCATCTTGTCCACAAAGCTAGTAAATGTTAGCCCATCATCCCTGGAGCGAACGGTAGTTATGCCACGCACAGGGAGGAAAACAGTCTATGCCTTCATGGGACTCTGGTTCTGGAGGAAAATGAAATCTAGAATACTACAGGGACATAGTTTAGGAGAGAGGTAGCAGTTTCTTTCCTTTTCTCAATTCCATGGCTAACAAGGGGAATCACATAAACAGGGGGACATCAGAGCGTTCGCTGTCAACTCCTTCCCTCCCTTACTCGAGAACATAAGCCTGTTTTGTGATAGCTGCTGTCACTCACCTTGATCCTCACAGCAGCGATTCCCAGGCTTGCAGGCGCCTCAGAATCACCTGGAGGGCATGAAAGGCATCTGCATCTCAAACGACTTTCCCAGGGAAGCTGCTGCCCCTGCTCTGGGACCACAGGCCAGGAACCACTTCACAGAAGCGAGGCGGGCATTGTTGTCACTGCGGAGGTGAGGAAATTGAGCTTCTCCGGGGCTGGGCACCTCACCAGCAGCTACCCTAGTGAGTGACAGGATTCCAACCCAGCTCTTTCTGGACTCCCAAACCCATGCTGTTGCCACTACACCCGAATAAGAGATTTAATACTCAAGGATTTCCCCATTCCATGTCTGTTCATTTGATTCTGGAATCTGTTCCCGAAAGGCAAAGTTAAGGTTCTGTGAGTATTTTCATTTCCAACAGGAACAAGAGATGGTTTCTAAAAATTATTTTACAGATAGTTTCTACAAATAATTTCTGTCCATCCACCCAAGAATTCCTTTTCTAGAAATCTATACTAAGAGACCTATCCAAAATACGGCCCAAAAGACGCTAAGTGTTTCAGTGAAAAACTGAGACTCTAAATACCGAATAGTAAGGAACTGGCTAAATAAATCATGGTATATCCAAATGATGGGATATTATGAAGGCATTAAAAAGTATTTATTTAGAATTTTTAGAATGTGTCAAAGTATTTACAGCATATTAAATAAAATAGAACATGGAACTAAATGCTGTAAGTTCTCGATGTTATTAGAAATACTGAAAAAAGACTGAAGGAAATAAACAAGAACATTGACAACAGTTAATTTCTGCCTCTTCTATACTTTCTACAATGAGTTTTTTAAATCAGAAAAACCATGCACTTTCTTCTTGCTGATTATCTACAACACATATTTGCGAGACCCTTCTACGGTTAGTCAATTCCTGAATAAGCAGGAAAAGCAAAACTGAAGTCTAAAGCTAATCTTTTAATTCCAGATTACATTTTTCCTGACACCGTTATAATGTACACCGTTTTACATAAAAAAAGAGGAAAACACTCAAATGATAATCATTATTATAAAGACAAGTAGAAAAAAAAGACTAGAAAGAGTCCTATAAAAATGATAATGGGGATCATTTCTGGTTGGCAGAATTATAGGACTTGTAAAATCTCTTTTTCACTTAACAATTTTTATTACATTTTCTACAATGGACACCTTCGACTTCTGTAGTAAAAAATCTCTGCTGTTTTTCAAGAGACAACCATCAAGCCAATCACAGCACATCTACACAGTGGAATATCAAGAGCCAGTTTTAAACTGTGGCAGACTATTAATAACATGAAAGAAAGTTTGACATATATCAGCTGACCATACTATAAAACAGTATGTCAGAATGATCCCATTGTTTTGTTTAAAAACAAACAAGCAAAATGTCTATGTATACAGAGAAAATACGTTGGAAGGAAATATGCCAAAATATTAATAGTGTTTTACCATGGACCGTAGGATGGGACATTATTCTAACTATCTTATTTTCACTTCTGTATTTTGGCAAATTTTCTTCTGTTAAATATTACTTTTCCAATATGCCAAAAAGAGAGAGAGAGAGAGAGAGAGAGAGAGAGGCTTTTTAAAAAAGCTACATTAAACAAAAAAGTTACATTGTTAAATAAGAGAGGGACAAAGAAATGAGCAGGAGTATCTTATTGGAAGATCCTCCAATTTCAAAAGGCTTTCCAGCTCCAAGCCAGACTTGACTTTTTTTTTTTAAATCAAGCTGGCCTTTCAGCATCAAGAGAGCAGTCAGCCTCAATGCTTCCTCCTATTTAAGACTTAATAATGCCTCAGCAGGACACTGGCTCCCAAAACAAAGGTCACCCCTCTTGGTGCGGCAAACATCCATTGTATGGAACCTTTAAACAAGACCCTGGTAGAGAACATCTGATTACAAGTAAATACAATTTATAACCACTGATGAAGGAGACACACTATTTATGTTGCGAATAACACACTAACTATAGAATTATACTCCCAGGCCTGGCAGAGACCCCTGAGATCATCTGAAGACAATTTCCAGGACACTGTCCTTAGGATGTTATGTAAATATTGACTAGAAACAATAACAGAGATGTCATGCTACAGACTCTTAAGTAAACAGTTCAAAAGCCTGGCTTCCTGTTTATACAATTTAAAGTCGCTTTGTACTGCTAGCCACAAGGTGATTTAGCATTCCAATTTAATCTAAGTTCTTGACTTTACGTATAATAACAGAGACTACAAAGAACAGCTGAAAAGCCACATAACACTGGGAAGGAACAAAAATAAATACACAGCCATGTTGTCTTGCAGCCCAAACAAGGAGAAATCTATGCGGCTAGACTATCAGTTCAGTCTATTTCCAAGTCACTGTCCTCACTGTGACAGGTGGCAGAGTTACGCACGGATGTGAGCACCAAGACTTCTTTTTCTGGGAGCAATCCAAATTCCTGTAGAAAAGCCTCAAGGTCCACAGCAAAGAAATCTTCCCCCAACTGGTCAGTGACACGAACAAAATTGCCAATCAATTCACCCCCCTTGTAGATCAGCAGGGCCGGAAGGGCGTTCCTGGTGAAGCGACTGCTGGCCCCAATAACTGAGCTCTTCACCCGGCAGAATTTGACAGCTGGGTACTCGGCAGCGAGGCAAATCATGCAGCCGTTCATGGCTTCGGTCCCCGGAATGCCGTCCTCATAAATATGGACCATGATGAGGGTGCTTTTCTGTTCTTTATCAATCACATCTAAAAACCCTTCTCCACTGGGGATGTCAAACACCTGCTTGAACTGGGGCCCTTTGTGAAGCTGCTGCCGCATCTCTTCCATCCTCTGCTTCCGGTACTGCTGTAGAAAGTCCTCATCATCTTGGTCCTCATTCATCATGGCGAACTCCTTCAGGGTCATCTGCAGGACGACCAGCAAGTGAGCAGAAGAAACACAAGCTGACCTCTGTGATAACAGTTATCATGTACTGGGCACGTGGGTGGGTGGCTCAGCTGGTTAAGCAACTGACTTCAACTCAGGTCATGATCTCATGGTTTATGAGTTCAAGCCCCCCATGGGCCTCTGTGCTGACAGTGTGAAGCCTGCTTGCGATTCCCTCTTCCTCCCTGACTTGTGCGCGTGCTTTCCCTCAACATAAATAAAACTTAAAAAAAAAAAAAAATAGTTAACATGTGCCACATGTTTATGGTATGTGAGGTACCATGCTAGGTGCTCTGTATGCATTAAAGCTCACAGAATTCTGATGAAAAACCCATCGGGAGGGAATTTTTTTTTTTTAATTTTTTTTTTTTTTTTTAATTTCTAGGAGAGCGAGCGAGAGACAGCGTGAGCAGGGGAGGGTCAGAGAGAGAGGGAGTCACAGACTGAAACAGGCTCCAGGCTCTGAGCTGGCAGTCAGCACAGAGCCCGAAGCGGGGCTCGAACCCACGAACCATGAGATCATGACCTAAGCAAAAGTCAGGCGCTTAACCGACTAAGCCACCCAGGCGCCCCGGGAGGGAATTTTTATTGCCCCCATCTTACCATTAAGATTCAAAGACTTCAGATTATCTGCAGCAGTTCACATAAGTACAAGAGCAGAATTACAAACTAGATTTTTAAAAAAAATCTAGTCTTTTCGGGGCTCCTGGGTGGCTCAGTCAGTTAAGCGTCTGACTTTCGGTTTCGGCTCAGGTCACGATCTCACAGTTCATGGGTTTGAGCTACACATGGGACTCTGTGCTGATGGCATGGAGCCTGCTTAAGATTCTCTCTCTCTCTCAAAAATGAATAAACTTTTAAGAAAAAAATCTAATCTTTCAACTACTGTATTATAATGCTTCTCCCTCCAAATAGGCATCAGTTAGTATCACTTCATGAGCTTGTTTCTTGTGGTCAGTCTCGACAATGGGTTATTTTATCTACTGTTTCATTTCTGTTGAAAAGATAACAGGATATTAAGGAATTTTAAAAAGAACACTCGTAATTCTTGCTCTGTACCACACCCCCAACACATATACAAAAAAACACAGTCACACTTTCTAATACTGTATTTTGCTTTTTATTACCAGGCACATGCTGACATCCTTTCTGCTTTTTTAACAGGAGTTGTGAGTGTACCACCAACTGAGCTATAATCTGCTCTTGCCCCTTGGCATCATTACATCACAAAGATTTCCTCCTGTTTCTTAATATTTTTTACAGAATCACACAGAATGTGCCATATTTTGCTTGACTTCCTTTTTCTGGCACTGAGATGGTTTCCAGCTCTGCTCTGCGGTACACAACCCAGGGGACAGGGACAGAGCGTCTCTCAGTGGCCTCATGTGGTCATGTGACGTGTTGCTTCATCTGCTCTAATCTCCAGCTTGAGTTACAAAAGTTGTCTTCCTTCTCCAGGCCTGGTGCGGCAACACATCCCTGCACCCGGAACAAAGCCTATACCTTTGCTCAGTCTGGCACCGATCAGAGGGCGGAGGCCAGGGAACACAGTAGATCATCACGGACATTTCTGCATCACGGCCAGCACAGCACCATCCTCCTTCCCAGCTCTCCAGTCTAGCTCGGCCCACCAGAGTGCCCACCAGAGCGGCTCTGAGCCATTATGGGCAGAAAGTCTAATGCCCTGAACTCCTCCAGGCGAATGACTCCTCACTTAATCCTCTTATCTGCTCCCTGATCCTGGCCGGCATTCCCAGCCAAGAGCTGCTCTGGGCTACAGCCAAATGATCTCAGGCACCCCTTGACATTCATCCACGTTCAAGAGGGCAGGTGGAAGGGGAATTAAAGGGTTCTTTGGATACAGGGCAGGTAAGAGAGGGTCAGGGGCCTATTTCCAAATATCCTTCAGAGTGTCCATTCGCTTCTATTATATTGCCTTGTTAAGAGTAAATTCTCATGAATAGGCTTCAGGTGAAAGAGAGCAGCATCATGGAAAGAGCAAAATAAAATCAGGGTGAGAATCCCAGTGCCTATTAGCATTTACTAGTTGGATGCCCTGAGCCAAGTACCCTCTCCTCTCAAAGTATTGGTTTTATCGTCTGTAAAATGGGGATAAAACCACCAATTTCAGAGGATTATTTCTGGCCCAAGGTTAAGACTTCGATAAAGAACAGAAAACACACGTTTACTGAGCAGTTTCGATGGGCTGGCTGGCTTTGTACCCAGGCACTGGCTTTGTACCCAGAGAGCACTGTGAGGTTGAGAAACTGACCTCACCAGGCCCCTGACAAACAGGACTCAGAACAGAAGATACATCCCCACCATCTCCAGTACCAGAGCTGAGGTTCAAACTCCAGTGCGTCTGAGTTAGGACGTGACTCTACTTCCCCCCTCACTCTGCACAGCTCTGTGGGGGTCAAATCAAACACCCTGCACCTCTGGGATCACTGACGCCAGTTCCAACAGCCAGGAGCGCTTCTCAGAGAGGCCTGGGAGGGCTGGGGTGGCACGACTGCTAATTACCTTCCCACCGATCTTCTCCTGGAGCTCCTTCTGTCTGTGCTGCTCCTCCTCTTCATCCAGATGGGACGTGCAGGTCATTGACAGCTTCTTGATCAGCCGTTCCATCTCCCGGCACTGCTCCTCCCTTTGCTCCGTCTCCAGCTGTTTGAAGCGGCGCCAGTCATTTATCACCCCTTTTGGACCTGAGTCGGTGGCGAACGTGGAGGTGACCAAGAAGAGCGGGCAGAGAATTATGGACCAGCTCACATCTGTCTAAAGTTTGCTCCACCGACTGCACGGTAAGGCTCACACGGGGCAGTGTGGTCCACGTAGTGACCTCCGCTGCAGCGTGGCTTGTGATAATTAAGTGGCTGAGCTAAAGGCCCAACATTAGGAGGTGCGCTAAGTAAGTTATGATTCATCTACTCAAAGGAAAATGAGGCAACTCGTAGAAAGAATGAGGTAGCTTTAGGTTTCTTGCCACAAAAGATGTTCAAATACATTAGGTCAAAAAAAAAAAAAAAGAGCAAAATCATGGTATCATGGTAGGATCATCCAATTTTTAGAAAAGGAATTGCATGTATATATACAAATATTTACAGGTATTCATATCGGTGCACGTACATTTGTATGTTCATAGAACAAGGACTAAAGACAGATAAGTCAACTGTTAACAGAAGCCGTCCCTGGCTAGTGGGCTCTAAGGGGACTAGTGAGACAGAACTACTTTTTTCCTTTCTACATTAATACAGTCTATATTCCCTGGAGTTTTATAACAAGATTCTGTTATTCAAGCTACCTGAGCCTCCCTGCCCCTTGCCATGTGACCTGGAGGACCTCTTATGGGATGAGTACATGCATCCCCAGCCCACCCATGCTGGGCTTGGTCACGTGACTTGCTTTGGCCAATGGATTCTGAGCAAAAGGTTTATGAGCCATTACGTTTCCAACAGCCCTCTCTGGCTCCTACACTTGGTCATGAAAAGGCATGTCCCAGTCAGGGGTTGCTCTTCCAACCCTGTCCCTAGAATGACAGGACACATGAAGCAGACGCAGGGCTGCTGACCCACACGAGCAGCACCCAACACACTGGAGAAATACACCTTCACTGTCACAAGTCACTAAGATTTGGAGACCATTTGTTACTGCCAAAAAATATATAAAAATCTACGTGAAGAAAACTTTAAAATGCTACCAAGAAACACTAAGAAGGACCTGATTAAATGGAAAAGCAATACCATACCCCTGACTCGGAAGACCCAACATCACAAGGGTGCCAATAACCCCCCAAAACAATCTATATGTTTAATGGAGTCCCATATGTACAAGTTCCTAAATTTGCTTTGGAAAAATAAGAAAGCAAAAGTTGAGGGGTGCCTGGCTGGTTTAGTCAGTAAAGCATGCAATTCCCAGTCTCGGAGATCAAACCCCATGCTGGGGGTAGAGACTACTTAAAAAAAATTGGGGGGAAAATGATGACATGGAAGAGTACTGAAGAGAAATAGCCCCATTAGATACTGAAGCATGTAACACAGTAATTAAAAACAGTGTGATACAGCACAATAAAAGGCAAATCAATGAAAGACACTATAAACTAGAGCTAAAGATAAAAAATATCAACAGAAATTCAATACATGGTAAAACTGACATTTCAAAGCAATGGAGAAAAGATAGCTTATTTGATAAATGGCGTTGAAACAGTGGTTAAAATATGAAAAATACTAAGGTGGAGCCCTACCGCAAACTTTGCACCAAAATGAATTCCAGATGAATCAAAATTTAAGTATTAAAAAAATAATAAAAATACTAAAAAAAGCATGGGAGAATCTGTTTATAATTCTGGAGGGAAAAAAGACTTTTTCAGTAAGAAACAAAATTAAGAAACCAAAGAAACCATAATATATAATATATAATGCCTTCAAGTACATAAAAACTTTCTTCCTGGAAAAGAACACAAAGTC
>NW_027530625.1:434283-469752 GCF_008692635.1 Crocuta crocuta
TTTCTGCCTGTAAAAAAACACAAAATCAAGACAATATAATATAACTATATATAATTACTTAAATATATATAATTATATTATATTTTTATAAATTTTATATAATAATTATATAATTATAATTATATATAAATATTAATAATTAATTAATTTATATGCTATAAAGTCAAGACTTTATTTAGTTTCCTTAATATAAAGCTCCCTAAAAAGAAAAAGACAAACCACCAAATTTTAAGAATGAGCAAAGGATATGAAACTCTCTCTTAAAGTTATAAAAGACGGGGCGCCTGGGTCGCTCAGTCGATTTGGCGTCTAACTTCAGCTCAGGTCACCATCTCATAGTTCATGAGTTTGGGCCCTGCCTCGGGCTCTGTGCTGACCAGCTCAGAGTCTGGAGTCTCCTTTGGAGTGAGTGAGTGAGTGTGTGTGTGTGTGTGTGTGTGTGTCTCCCTCTCTCAAAAATGAATAACCATTTTTTCAAAATTTTTGTAAAGTTATAAAAGAGGCTCAATGTCCCTCTTGGAAAGGTAGAAAATAAAACTACAGTGAGTTACCATTTGTCATGCATTGAGGACGGCAGAGATGCAGAGATCACAAAATCTGATAACACAGTAGGAGTGCAAGTCTATGGGTAAAAAAACCCACACTGCTGGTTATATATAAACCAGTGCCACCTAAACTGACAGCAACTTGAAATATTAAAATGTAAAAGTATAAATATGCTATTTCTAGGAATTTACACTACCAATATACACATACGTATGACTCAAGTGACATCAAACAACTATTCATTTGAGAAGCCAGATTCAAAAGCAGGTCAGTCTGTGTTCCCTGTGTGTGTTTGGTCTGTGTACGCCATGCACACCAGTCTGCACTGTGCACGGAGATGGCCAGAGCACACACAGGGAAATGCCCACACAAGGTTATCTCTGGAAGTGGGGCTGGAATTAGAGAGCAATGATCAGTTGACTTCTAACAGATAGATATTTAATGGGCACTTTTTTAAAACCTGTTCCTGCAGCTCAGGGATTTCTGGTACCTGTGTTGACTGAGATGCCTTCGCCTGCCAACTCAGCATCTGCAGGCATCGAACTGCCGGCCAGAGCGCCCCTTCCTCTGTCCTTGTCCTCGTGGTCGCTGTCCTCATCCTCACTGCTACTGTAATAGTACTGGAGCTTCTCGCCCAGCAGTTTATCATCCAGGGTCGTCATGGTGCCTGAGAGAAGCAACGTATCGGGCTTTTTGCTGACATGAACCAGACAGACGTGAATTAGACAACTAGGGGCTCACTTATGTGAAGATCCTGCTATTTACAGGACCCCAAAAGTGACTTTTTCATAAACAGGATCTCAACAAATCCACACCATAACCCTGGTAACAGGGTTAATCGTGCTTTTTTTGTAGAAGGTAAAACTGAAGCCCAGATAAGAGAAGCTTCTTGGCCAAACTTCACAGCAAATGGTGGAGCTGGGATCAAACCCCAGGATGCGTGACTCCAGACAGACTGAAGGTGTGACTCACTGTCTTCTGTAAACCATACCCTGTACTAGTGTGTCTAGAAGGAATCTACTTACTGACTGGAGGTTTTACCTACACATACTTTTAGGTTTTCGTACCAACTAAGACTGCTGGGTCATTGAAAGTTGCGTAAGAGTCCTCAGAAAAAAAATCCAAACAGCAGCATCAAGAGCAAGATGCTGAGTCACTGTTCAAGTCAATCACTCATCTGTCTCTTGCCCTCAACTTCCCCAGTGGGGAGACGGGCTCTGAAAGCCCTACCAACTTTAGTTAAAAGAAGGGCCCGAGACAAGAGGTCACTAATTCCCAAGAGTTTAAAGGGTAATGGCTGGAACCAGGAGACTGCATTAGAAGCAGCCAGGGGCATCTGGAGAGAGAGGGGAGGCTCGGCCCCTCACAGGCCAGCTGCGTTTCCAGCAGGGAGAGAGAGGGACAGCCCTAGTCCTCCCTCTAAGTATCGCAATACTATGCTTCCGTCCCTAAAGACTTAGCACCAGGACTGTTGAACCCCGTTACAAAGTGGCTCTCCCACCCGGCAGCGGGGTCTTGAAAGCAGGGACCTCCAAGGTCCGGCACGGTCTCCGCACCATTCACTAAGCACTTGCGGAGACAGCTTGGATCGTACGGGAATGAGAGACCGCAGTAGAAGGACCGCAGAAGAGACCGCAGGGTTTACTGAGAGAAACGTGCAGGTACGTGGCGGGGGCGGGAGTGCCTAAGGACTAAACAAGAGGCATGGAGGCGCCGGCGGTGCAGGACCCGCAGGAAAACCAGGCAGGGATGTGCCCGGCGGGGGCGGGGCCTCTGAGGAGGATGGGGCTAGGGCGAGCCAGTGGGGAGGCTCCCGGAGGAGGCGGGGCCAGGGAAGGGCGCGAGGAAGGCGGGGCCTCCGCGGAGAGGAGCGGGGCTGGGAAAAGGGGAAGGGNTCCGCCACCGGCTTTCCGCCATCTCCCACACGTTATTCCATGCCCGCCGCTTCTCCCCGACTGACCTCAGTGCGATTACCCGGCCTAGTTGAGTCTGGATCCCTTCGGGCACGCAGCTCCCGGAACTCCGAAGAAGGAGCGCTCGGTTGAAGGAAGAGAAGTGGGTCGGCGCCTTGAGCTCCAAGAGAAAAGCCGCTGGAGTCCTGACTGCGCGGACCAATGAGGCCGCCTTCCTGCGTTCGCGCAGACACGCTGCCCAATTGGGAAAGGCCTCCTCTGGTGGCTGAAGGAAAAGCTACGGGGCTTCCTTTGGGACAAAACACCTCGACGACGATAATACAATTCAGTTTACTTTGTTTTACTTTAAACGGCAAGCTACACTGAATATACCTAGTTTTGAGTACTAAGAAAAGTTTTAGTTATCTTTGAAGTTTCTGAAACCATTTCACACGTGCTTATTGGTTCTTAATCACATCGCGACTCTTAAGACAGACTCAGACATTAATTTGCCCCAAAACACAGAGAACTTGCATTATTAAAAAAAAAAAAAAAAAGCCAGGTCCATGACAACGCTATGTGAATTCCTGAAATGGATCCTGGAACAGAAAAAAGGACACAAAAGGGACAACTGACGAAATAAGGCCCATTAACAATAGAAGCGTATCAGCAGTTTTAATAATTGTCCTATGGTTATGTAAGATGTTAACCTTTGAGGATTCAGGGCGAAGAATACAGGGGAACTCTATGCTACTCTTGCAACTTTTTTAAAAACCTAAAATGATTTCAATTTCTGAGTCCGTCTTAAGGTGTCCAGTACACAACCATAAAGTAGAAAGCTTTGTGCAAATTGAATCATTCAAAACATCCTAAAACAATAGGACTCCTAATTTGACGGAGAGATTCTCAACTTGCGGTTCTACAACCACCTGAAATGATCTGCAAATTAGTTACATGCGCCCATTTTTCTGAGAAGCCGTTTGTTTAGACTGTCAAGACTAAGAACTCCCCTCTCCAAATTTAGGAAAAATCATCCTGCGGACATCCTATGGTAACTTTTTGTATTTTTGTTTGCAGAGAGAATAATCATACCTTCATCAGATCTGTATGAACAGCCAACCAGCTGGAAGATGCTTGTGATCTGCTTTAAGAGACAAGCCAGCACCCAGCAGTAGAACCTCTGCATGGCCCATTCCCTGTAAATATCTGTTAAATGAATGCTAGATGGATGCTTCACTTTTAATATTGTTTTCTTGACATCTCCCTGAAGCAAGGACCTTCTTTATCCATGGATGATCCTTTGTCCTTCAAAATTCACTTTAAATTGAAGACTGTAATCCTCAGTGCTGCAGAGATCCTTGTTTCCCTGGGCAGGTTACCCTCCTACTCATTAAGAGAAGAAATTCACATCTCTTTCCTCAAATATGCAACACTCTCTCCCCTCTAATATACAACACTCTCTCCCCTCTCCTGGCTCAGTTTATGACCTTGATTGTTACTTTGCCTGAAAAACAGAAGAAATGAAAAGAGACTTGCACTCGAGTCCACCGTCAAAATGTACTGACAACTCTTGCATCTGTACCTATTCCATGTGGATCCTGTTCCTCCAGCCTAGCAAAGTGTCGGAGGCCGCGCCGGCTCCGACAGGTCCAGGGGTCCCTGAAGGATGGACGGTGTCGGCGAAAGAGAGTGAGAGGCGCCGAGATCCTTTCTGATCACCAGGCAGACATCTCTGTCCTGTCGGTTTTGGTGTCTTTATTTATAGGTCAAAAGTTAACATGGCATCAGGAAATGGAATGTTTACAATGGATAGCTCTTTGTGATAAGGTGTTTTTGGAAAATGTACAGAAACAGGTTTTACAGAAGTCTTCTTGCAGAACAGCCCCAATTATAGTGAAGTTGAGTAACTAAGAAAATAACAAGGTGTTCACATTATAATAACACTAAGATTAAGTCATAGGTTTGTAGATACTCTTATCCATCCTCATCACAGCTGCCAGGGTAAGGGAAGGTGTTTGTGGAAAGTAGGCCTAAGGGAAGGGGCTGCTATACACCATCAGTTAGCAAAGGTGTATGTACTAACTTATCTTCTGCCCTTATCTGTTCCTTCTCTCTAAGTTAGGCTCTTTGTCTCCGGGCAAGACTTGGTTTTCCAGTTATATGCTTTATGGCACCAGAGAGCCAACCATACCTTTAAAGAGTTTAGCTTATTTCCCATACATAGAATAGCCTCTTTGAGTGCATTTACCTTTGTGTCTACTTTTATGATTTCTAGAATAGCTAGGGCATGAGAGACATTTTTGGTTAGTTGATTTACATGTTGAGCTGTATGAACATCTTGGACTAATGCAACGGTAGAAACAGAATTGTACATGTAAAGGTCAATCTTTTATGACTAGGGGTCATTAGCCTGTTCATAGCTCAAGGGAAAGTATGGAGGGAAACAGGAGCTGCTGGAGACACGATGTCTGTTCCCATAATCAAAAGAAGAAGTTCCCACAATAAGTTCCTTCACAAGGTGCAATCATCATACCAGGGCCGGAATAAGGGGACAAGTCACTCCCGATATTGATCAACAAGGTACCTTAGGGGTCAGTGCTCAAGCAGAAATAATTGAGTGGGGGTGGATATCAGTCATCATCTGATTGGCAAGAGACCGTGCAAACTTGCTTTAACCTCACCAGGAGTTTTCTCGACTAGTGGGCTCAGAATGGCTCCCAACAGCAAAGGACTCTGTTCTTGGAATTAATTACCACCTCTCTGTCTCGCCTGCATATTCAAACTTTCTTTCTACAGTGTGCTAATATGCTTTCCTGGTTCTCATCCAAAAAAAAAAAATCCTCTTAGATACCATTTTCCACTAGATAGTTAAATATCAGAAACTTTGATAACAGCAAGACTGTAGGGAATGCATCACTGGTGAGGCGTAAATTGATACGACTCTTATAGATGAGAAATATCTGTCAGTATTGCAAAAATATATACCTTTAGTCCAGCAACTCCACTCCTGGAAGTCCATCCTACAGATATACTTGCATGAACATAGTATTTCATTAAAAAAAAAAAAAAGGTGGAGAACATTATGTATTAGTGTCTTGCGTTTTGCATAAACAATAAGGACAAAATGTTATTTGCTTATATATGCATAAATAAAAGCATTAAAGAATACACAAGAAACAAAATAGTTATTTTGGAGAGACAGAAGCAAGTCAGGAGTGGGAGACTTTTTAGATATGTTTATATGTGTATGTTCTAGAGTTTAAGAATAATTTTTTTGTAGTTAATACTACCTGAAATTGCCCCTTCTGGTGCCGGTTTTTTTTTTCCTTAAACTTTTTTTTTTAACATTTTATTTTTTGAGAGACAGAGACAGGGGAGGGGCAGAGAGAGAGGGAGACACAGAATCCAAAGCAGGCTCCAGGCTCTGAGCTGTCAGCACAGAGCCCAATGCGGGGCTCAAACCCATGAACTCAAGGTCATGACCTGAGCTGAAGTCAGACACTCAGTCAACTGAGCCACCCAGACACCCCCTTTCTGGTGGAGTTTTAAGACTGATTTCCATTGATGTCTCTTTTAATATTTTAATATATTCACTCTCCTGTTTTTATATGATGGAGGTTGTATCTAGTGGTTTCCTCGCTGGGAATATTGTTTGCATCTGTCACGAATATGATTGTATTTATGACTTAGTTGCCTAATGATATTCAACAGGACTGCTGCACTTAGCAGAATTTGGAGATGGTGAGTATTATGACATTTCTGTTTAATGGGAGTACCATGTGTAATTTACAGTTCTTAAAGGATTTTACTTGCAAGATCTGTGGGAAAACCTAAATCCATAGCTGTTTTGTGACTGTTAAAGCACTTGCATTTTTTTTTAAGAGAGAGAGACCATGCAAGCAGGGGAGAAGGGTGGAGGGATAGAGAGAGAGAGAGAGAGAGAGAGAGAGAGAGAGAATCTTAAGCAGGCTCCACACTCAGCACAGAGCCTGACAAGGGGCTCAATCCCATGACCCTGGGATCATGACCTGAGCAGAAATCAAGAGTCAGACGCGCAACCTACTGAGCCACCCAGATTCATTTGCCTTTTTTCAAGGGAAAATCTTGATCTAACCAAAAGATTTATAAACTATTGTTAAACATATTTGAAGTTTTGAAGTAACTGAATAAAATTCATATAAAAATGCTTAAATGCCTTGAGGCATGGGTTTCAAGGCTTGCTCTTGAACCCTTATAGTTTTTCCAGATTATGACAGAGGTAAGACAGGATTTGGTCTTCCACTGAGTTTCTCATCAATATTTTTGCAGATTTAGGACAAATTTGTCCCTGTCACTGGATTTTTTTCTTACAGAAGTATTAAAGGTCTACAGATGGTTTGGGGTGACATTAGGCAGTATAAGGATTGTTTCTTTAATTTCCTTTCTCTTTTTCTTTTCTCTCTCTCCTCCCCACCTCTCTCTCTCCCTCCCTCCTTCTTTTCCTTCCTTCCCTCTTTATTGGGTGTGCATGGCCAATTTGTGGCAATTGAGTGTCTTTCTTATTTCAAAATTAAACAGCCTTTTTTTGTAAGAATAAATATACAATGATAATTCCTTATATTTAGATACATGTCTCTTTAAGTTTTAAAAGTGTTATCTTTAGTGTGGGCTTTAATTTTGTTAACTGAAATTTTCTTTAGATGTTGGGAGCAATTTTCTTTCTTTTTTAAAATATTTATTTATTTTGAGAGAAGGTGAGCAGGAAAAGAACAGAGAAAGAGGGAAAGATAATCCCAAGCAGACTCCATGATGACAGTGGAGAGCCCAATGCGGGGCTTAAACTCACAAACCATGAGATCATGAACCTGAGCCAAAATCAAGAGTGCCACCCAGGCACCCCTAAATTTCTTTTTAAAGTTTTGATTGAGGCATTTGAGAAAAACCAGAAAACCTCTTTCCTTTCATAGATTTAGTAACTATTTTTCTTTAAATAGCTCACACACTTAAAATGTAAGGAGCACAGGTTTTTTAAAGAAATATTTGAGTTTTGGGGTGCCTGGGTGGCTCAGTCGGTTAAGCATCCAGCTTCAGCTCAGCTCAGGGCTTGGAGCCTGCTTCAGATTCTGTGTCTCCTGCACTCTCTGCCCCTCCCCTGCTCATACTCTGTGTCTTTCTCTCTCAAAAATAAATAAACACTAAAAAAATTTTTAAAAAAATACTCGAGTTTCTCTTATTTCATATATTTTTTAATCTCTGTAAGCCAATCAGAATGGAGCTCCATTGAATTTTGAGATAATAAGAGATAAAACCTTTATTCTGTTAATATGGTAGATTACACTGATTGATTTTCATACGCTAAACAAACTTTACGCTCCTGAGATAACACCAGTTGGATATACTGTACTGTATACACACACACACACACACACACACACACACACACACGCTCACTGGGTCTAGCAATGGTCTTCCCATGCCTTGTCAACGTGAAAACTGGTGCCGTGAAGACTTCCTGCCTGCATGGTCACTTAAGGTCTTCCTGTCTGTGGTGGTGTCAACTACCTCCACAGATTCCTGGGTAGGTCAGTTGCGGTCCAGAGACTTGCTTTCTGCTGGCTAGCAACCAGTACTAGCCTGAGCAGACCAGCAAACTTCTTTGCTGTGCAGCGGGCTGAACTTCACCTTCTGTGCTGAGGTCTGAACTATGGTCTTTGTAAGGGGGGGCTCTTTCCAAGTAGGGAAGGGAGCCATGTGGAATTTCTCTAAGCCACACAGGGTAGCATATGGCATTTCCTTTTATTTTATGGTCACTTACTAGATCTTAATAATTCTTTGTATGAAACTTCCCCTGTATGGTTTGTGTCTCCTGACTGGAGATAAAGAGGTCACTAGGTCTAGTCCACATTGAGGGGAAGGGGATTACTTGCAGCATGAATAACAGGAGGTGGGGGGGCTTTGGGAGCTGTATCAGACCCTGACAGTGGTCTGGACCAGGTGATTTGCTTCTAGGTAATAATGACAAAAGAGATGGGATATTGCTTGCTTCCAAGATTAGGTTACAACAGATTGTAACATCTTTATAGCCACCACCCTTTCCTCCCTACCCTGGCCTTATAGCCTCCCACCCCCCCAGCCTCAGTCTCAGCCTCCTCTTGGTTGCTTAGATGAGCCTAACCACCATATTAACTGTGAGAGGTTCAGGTGGCAAGGAACTGGGGGCAGGCTTCAACCAATAAAAAAAACCGAGGCCCTCATTCCAACAGTTCAGGAGGCACTGAATCCTGTCAACAATCCAGGGAGTGGGTTTGGAAGCAGAACATTCCCCAGGTGAGAAGGGAGATGACTAAGGCACCAGACACCACCTGTGAGACCTGAAGCACAGGACCCATTCATTGAAGGTCATATGCAGATTCCTGACCCACAGCAACTATGAAATTATCAATGTTATGCTAAGCCACCAGGTTTTGGGGTAATTTGTTATGTGACAATAGGTAAGTAATTCAAGAGTTATTCCAATTTTCCTTTTGATCTTGTATGTTCTGGTAAATTGTACTTTGAAGGGAATTTGTCTATGTTTAAG
Source organism: Crocuta crocuta (assembly GCF_008692635.1). Taxonomy (NCBI): domain Eukaryota; kingdom Metazoa; phylum Chordata; class Mammalia; order Carnivora; family Hyaenidae; genus Crocuta; species Crocuta crocuta. The sequence goes on from NW_027530625.1 coordinate 443,281, forward strand.
TTAAAACTGTGTAAGTCCAGTTTATCCATTTCTTTCAGAGGTAGACCAAGCACATGAATTCATTTACTCATAAAATACTTGAGAAACAAAAAACTTATGTCCACACAAAAATACGTATACAAATGTTCATAGCAGCTTTATTTGTAATAGTCAAAAATCTGAAACAACCCAAATGCTCTTCAATGGGTGAATGTTTCAACAAACTGTGGTACATTTACTGCTCAGCAAGAAGAAGGAACAAATTACTAATACATGTGACACTATGGATGGGTCTCAAGGGAATTAAGCTGAGTGAAAAAAGCCAATCTCAAAAAATTACATCCTATAGAATTTCACTTACATAACATGCTCAAAATGACAAAATTATAGAGATAGAGAATAGATCGGTAGTTGCCAGGGGTTACGGATAAATGAGGATAAGGAAAATGGATGGATGTGAATGTAAAGGAGTAGCATGAGGGATCAATGAGGTGATGGAACACTGTTGTTACCTTTTATTATCCAGTTATCTTGGGAGTAGTGGTGACTTCACGAATCTACATGTGATAAAACTGAATAGAGCCACACACACACACACACACACACACACACACACACGGACGCGCATGAGCAAATGAGTGCACGTGAAGCTTGTGACATCTGCATAAGATATGTAGATTGCTACAAATGTCAATTTCCTGGTTTTGGTATTATGCTATAGTTATGAAAGATGCCGGCACTGGGGAAATGGTGTGAAGGGTGCATGGCTCCCCTATTTTTTGCAACTTTCTGTGAATCTGTAACTATTTCAGAAAACAAAGATTAAAAACAACAACGGTTGAACTCATCCAGTCTCTTGGGTTAAAATACCTATTTTAAATAGGCACCCTTCCCATCCCAACTCTCCATCCAGTTTTCATGAAGGTTGACTTTTCAGTAAAGATCTTAAGAAAGGGAATATCTAGTTATGAAGACATCTGGTGAGGTTGAGGGAAGAAACCTTGATCATTATAGATTAGCAAGCATAAAGGCCCTATGATGCGAACATGCCTGGCATGGTGGGCACATGTGGATGAAGCATAGGAAGCACAGTGAGCAAAGAACCAGAGAAAAGGCTTGGGCTTTCTTTCATTCTGATGATGATGCATTTGAAAGGTTTTGAGCACGAGTCAAATAATCAGACTTAGCAGTTTAAAGAGATCACTCTAGCTGCTGAAGGAAGGTGCATAAGCAGTGGGAACAGGAAGCTATTCAGGCCAATTAGGGTGAAAGATAGTAGCGGCTCAGGCCTGGGTGGTGAGAAGTGGTCAAATTCTGAAAATATTTTGAAGGTAGAGCTGACAGTATTTGCTGCTGGACTAAGTGGGAGGGACAGTGATTGAGGGGGAAGTATCTGAAATGGGGAAGAATGGAGGTATAGTTTGGGGAGTGGGGGAATGCCAGAAACTCAGTCTGTGACATGTTAAGTCTGAGATGTTTCTTAGGACAGGGATGTCTGGCAGACTGCCTTATCTAAAACTGTCCACGGTGCTAAGAATTACCACTCCCACCTTACGAAATCTCATCAGTGGGTTACATTTTATTCATTCTGGTTGTATTACTCCTCATTATCTAAATTCACCTTTTACTTCTTGTCTGTCTATCCCTCCAACTATAATTTAAGTTTCCTGAAGTTAGGGACTAGTTCGTTTCTGTATCCTTAATGACTGGTACATAGTAGATTCTCATAAAAAATATTTGTTGAATGTCTCTGAGAACCATACGGGCCTGAACATTTGAAAATGGATGTTATTTAATACCTCAGCTAAGACAGGTCCCAAATCTATTTTCATTCATTATAGCAGTGGTGCCTAAACTCTTCTGCACATTGGAAGCATTCAGGGAGCTTTAAAAGTACTGACACCTTAGTCCCACCCCCAGAGATTGTGATTTAATCAGTCTTTGCTGTGTTCTGGGCTGTGGGATTTTTAAAAGATCCTTAGATAACTGCAATGTAGCAGGTAAGTTTGGAACCACTGCACTGTGGACTTTTTAATTAGAAAATATCTTAATCTTTGTTAAAGTGCATAATTACTCTAGTAGATATTAACTATAATGGAGATAAAATCTTCCTGGAATTTCATTTCCTTAAGTTTCCTCTCTTTTGCTTGGATCAACTATCCATGGTTCTTACTCCTCTTCCTGATCTAAACTGTTCCTCCAGGGCACACACAGGATTACATGTCTCACAAACACGGGTCTGTTCTAAGCAACGAGGTCGGGAACTCTGAGCCAAATCTAATCCACTGTAATGTGTAGATGTCTAATGTCTTCTCTCTACAATAAATCCTGTCATTGGCTGTCCCCTGCCTTTCAGATCTGCCCCTCTCCCTCCATCCAGGCGTGGCCATGGTCTAAATACCTCTTACCTAGATTGCTGACCTGGGTTCTCTGCTGGTCTAGATCTAGCTTCACCTCACACTACTACAAAAGTGACCTTTCTAAAACCCCAAATTGTTCAGATCACCTAACTTCCGAGACTCCCTAACATTCTTTTTATTATGGTATTTCATGTCCTTCATAGAGATCCCTACCTACCTCATCTAGCCATGTGAATTCAGGCGAATTCTCTGCCTTGGTTTTCTTACCCATAAAATGGTGACAATAATGGTCCTAGATTTTAATATACCTGTTGCACTTAGCTGTGTCTGGAACATATTAAGTGGTCTAAGACTTAAAACTCCTTGTACTGTAACAAGCAGAGCTAAAACAGGTTCCAAACTCCACCATCAATCATTACCTCTGGGAGGTAGAACAGACTTGAGTCTGACTCAAGCTGTGAGTCTTGGGCAAGTTACTTAACAGCTCAGATACAAAATAGGGATAGTATCTACAGTGAAGGACTGTTAAGATACAGAGTGGGTTGTCGTGAAGGTAGGGTAGGTGCTTGGGGTGTTTTCTCCTCTATCTCTGCCTGGTGACATTTTATTCAGCCTACAAAGTCTAGCCTGGGATCATTTCTCAAAGAACCATCTCCTCTGGCTTACCACAACTACCATCTGCTCCATAATATACCTTTTGGAGTTTCCATACACCCTACATTAGAACATGGCTCACTGAACTGGTTATTCAAGTCTGTCCTCCCCATTTTCTACACTGTGAGCTTCTAGAGGAAGAGTTTGTGTTTTATTGACCTTAATGACCAGCACAGACTGGGGCTTATATTTATGTATTTGTCCTATTTCTTTCTTCACCTACACTGTGAACTGCTAGTTATCATCTATGCCCTCATTTCCCATACTGACGGTACTTTATATATATTTAAATGATGGAAGTGACTGGATTACAAAATATTTCAACCCTTCTGGTCTATTCATTCTTCAGATCCTTCTCTTCCCAGGAACATATGCATGAGGCAGGCGATTACTTATTTTTAAGAGTTTTTGGGGCTCCCAGGTGGCTCACTCAGTTAAGTGTCTGACTTCGGCTCAGGTCATGATCTCATGGTTTGTGGTTTCAAGCCCTGCATCGGGCTCTGTGCTGACAGTTCAGAGCCTCGAGTCTGCTTTGGATTCTGTGTGTGTGTCTCTCTCTCTGACCCTCCCCCACTCAGGCCACTCTCTTGCTCTCTCAAAAACAGACAAACATTAAAAAAATTTTTTTAAAAAGATTTTTAGTACAATCTACCCCTCAACATAGGGCTCGAACACATGACCCCAAAATCAAGAGTCACATACTCTACCAACTAAGCCAGCCAGACTCTCCAAAGCAGGTGATTATTTAAATCTCAAGGAGTATCCTGGTAGCTTAATTAAGTCAAAATGTATACCAAGGATATCAATACAACTACAATGCACCATGAACTTTAATATTGACACTAAAACAACTTTTAAGGTGGACAAATAATTTTATTTTGTGCATGCAAATACATGTCAAGTACTGCAAACTTTTTCCATCAATTTTCTCTCAAACACTGAAAATCATGATGCTCTATTCTGTGAACAGCCAAAGCTAATATCTCTTCACTTCAGTGCTACAGCAAAAACACACAGAATTCACTCTTTGCTATTCACTATCATCACAACCCTCATTGTTCCATCTCTGCCCTCCCCCCATATACAGGCCTTAGAAATCCTAGCCTTCCCCTATTAATCCTATTCCTATAGCACAAAGGGAAACATTACAATTTGGAAATTCAAATTGAAATAAATGGAATAGAATTTATTCCCATATATATTCCCCATTTCATTGTACAGATTTTAAATTATAGTTTTAAATAGAAGCTGAGTATATGCCTTAAAAATGAGCATTAAATCCATCTTAGAGATGGTGCCTGCTTTTTACATGATGGGTGTACACCATCTTTAATTTCATTTACATTTCAATCGAACAATAGATTTGCAAAGAAAATGTCTAATACAGACGTAAAAATATTCACACTAGAGCTTCACAATCGGTTGTACAATTGACAAACAGGCCTCTTTTCCCAAACTTTCCAGCTAAGCAAATTTATAAAATGTAATCAATGCAACAAGAAAAACATTTCTCTTTCACTTCCAGGGAAAAGAATATGCAATAAACAGTATAAATGCAGACAGCAGTTGCTGCAAGCTAACCACGATACTCCCAAGTGGCTGTACAGTGGATATGTGCAGTACAAATAAAAGCCACATGTGTTGTATCACAACTACAGTATAATTGTTTGCCCAGCTAAGAGAATGCATGCACTTCCATGCCTTGGGTTATAAAGTGAGGCCTAATTCTCGACAGATTGATGGAATATATGCAAATGACCTTGGCTTTTGGCAGTACTAAGTGCAGCCAGTGTCTATGTTCCACTGGTTTGAGGATATTTTTAAAATTTTATTTAAAAAAAGAAAAATTGCCAATTTCAGATTTGGGGGAATAACTGCTCTTGGAGTAGAAATAAGACTCCACTCAAATGTGGGGTGTTCTGATCAGTGGCCTTGACTCCTTGTATTCCCTTGCCAGCAAAGGGATACAAAGAAACTGCTAGTATAAAGGAGCAACTAGCAAATGTATTCAATTTATCCAGAAAATGGGATACTCCTTGAGCATGTTCATTTGTGTTCTGCTTCTGCTTGCAGAAGGGGTTCTCATGAAGGAGTTACAGTAAGTGATCCCATCAACACTCTTCACTCACTAAACACAAGAAAAGTTCTTCCAGGAAACGAATACATAGTTGCAATGCAACTTTTCCCTTTAATCATAGTTACCAATACTGGTGACAGTCTGCTCAGGAAATGACACAAAGAAGCTAGGGAAGAAACATTCAGATTCAAAGCTGAAATCACATGCTGAATCTGATCATTACAACTGCACCCCTGCTAACAAGACAACACAGGCTTTAACATCTAAAATGCAAGAGCAAGCTAGATGGTTTTTAAAACAACATTTTCAAATGTTTAAATGCTCATATTTTAAATTCCCAGAAATTGCTGTGCATCCTGTTATTGTCTCAAGGCAGCATATAAAATTGGGATGTGCTTTATATACTTGGAATCAACTTGAAATTTGAGTAAACAGGACTAGATGCATACAAATGGAAAATTTCAGTTCTCATACAGGAGGTGAGGTTTCTTTTACAATTCTCTTGGGAGAGTAAGTAACTACTAGGAAGAAATCAGTGCCACAGACCCAATGAAGTACTACCTTCTCTTGAAAATTATATGCACAACCTCCATGCATGACACTGGCTTATCAGATGGTACTGAAAGGAAGTCATGGCAGGAAAGGCAAGGGAATCTGCTCTGGTCAGGCACCAACTAGATGAAATACATACATAATCTCAGAATTTATAAAATGAAATGACACTACAAAAGAGAACTACTGAAGTTAGATTCACAGAATCTGAATGAGGCACATGGACTTCAGAATGGGACTCAGAAATGGAAAAACAAAAAGTAAAACACAAACCCACCATTTTCCCACTTTCCAGACCTCAGACTACTTTTTCCTAATTGAATCATAGGCACCATATGCAGTTTAATTACCAACATCATACATTTCCTCTCCTATTGCCTTATATACTGATTTCAAACGTATGTACGTTACAACATGTTGGTAAAAGGGTCAAATGACAGGGAATGCACCCAATTATAAAAAGTCACATCCTAGGTCTGATTTATAATTTTTTTCCTCTTTGACATAAGGGAGTAACTTTTTGAGGAAGGATCAGAAAGACTGCTCTTTCTTCTAAAGTGGCAGAGAACCAATGTCTTTCCCTCACATTAAACAGAAGATGGCTACTACATAAAGGATGCAATACAGAATAATCCCAACAAAGAAACAATTCCTATGTTGTTAGTGAGAATGAGAGTAAGTTTTTAAGAACAGGGAGTTATTGTTTTATGGGATCACCTGCTGCAAGACAAGCATTATTTTAATATAAATGTTCTGAGACATACCAATAAGGTTGGCAGGTATATACATACACTGATGCAAATGTAATTTCACTGGACAAGTAGGCAAACACCTAAGCAGTTTATCCCAAACCCCTCCAGCAGAGCACAACCAAGTTTCAAAATTTCAATTTTAAAATTAAAAAGATAAGGTTAAATACACAAGATCAATTTATGTAGTATATATTCACCCTCAGAACGTGCTGAAGATGTTTTGCGTAGTTCTGTTGCACAGAGGGTTCTTTCCCTGAGGGCACATAAGGAGCTCTCAAACTGTTAATAGGTCTCTATTTTGTAACAAAATAGCAATTTTAAAATCTTAAAAAAAAATACATTACCTTCAACATGGAAGATCTCACTATTTAAATATCCATGAAATAGACATACTGGTTTGCATATCCTTTTTGGAAATACAAACAGCAAATAAAGTACATTGGAAGCATTTTAATGTAATAAGCGCATATTTATAGAAGGGTTCTGATATAAATTATATAACAATCATGTTCCTGTAATATCCTAGGCTAATTTATAATGTCAGAAATAAGTTAATGTAACATGGTTTAAAACTCTTGTTCCTATTCACTTCAGGTTACAGAGTGAAATAAATAAAAGGTCTTTGTAGGGATAGGGAGCACTGGCCATGGCAAAAAGGTACAGTACTAACCGAAGGAAACGAAGTCAAGGCTACTGTGCTGTTATGCTACAAACAAACATCTTCATACATCTGAATATTAAATAAATGTGTAAGATCTTCCATACTGACACCAGAATATCAAAACTACCCCTTTGTTTCTCAGGTATATTTACAACTTATCAGTCACCTTATGAGCATGTTCATTAAGACAGGTATCAAACACCAGTATTTACTCATTCTGATCAAGAAATTTCAGGGAAATGTCAACCCTCCCGCCCCTGGAAATGTGCACAAAACTTTTTATCAAAATCTTATCTGATACAATGCTGTGGTTTTGTAAAACAACTAAATAGCTCAGACGACCAATAACATGATCCTGTTTAAGCATCTTGCTAGCAGGAAAAGCCCTTACATACAGTACACCTGGTGAAAGATCAGCTTGGCTTAAAATATTCCAGTACAATTTTCAGAGTAAACAACTTCACAGAAGTTAATTAAAAAAATAATAATAAAAGTCAAACTAATCTTAAAGAAACCGGGGAGAAACAAAGACAAACTATAGGTGAGATCACCAGGAAGGAATGCCCAGCTTTTGTTTCCAAATGCCGACTGAAGTTTAGGTTTCAAAAAATACCTCCCCCAAATCTGAGGCATGGCTGGTTGAACATACTGCATGCTTCCAGATTCCAGGTCCAAACACTTTTCAGTCACATTTAGCAGGGCAGAAATTAGTCGTGTTTTTAAGTACGAATAAAGGTTAGCCAATGTTCTATTATTACATGGTTCATAGTCTTATCAACCTAACGGTCAGAAAACAAGGAAAATTAAACCCAACGTGAAATAACAATAAACAATACTTAACCAAGATATTGCAATGAACATCCAAATTAATTAGTTTAAATAAAAAAAACCCAGCAATACCATCTTGTTAGTCAGTGCAAACGCTACATACAGGGTTTTCTCAAGAAAGCTGAAAGCACCTGATTCTTTTGCCAAGTCATCAGATTCAATAATGTACAGGCTTAAATCTGCATTTTAAAAAACTGCCATTACATTAGTGCATAATTTATCAAAATTGTAAAAACGATTCTGCATAACTTAGGAGAATTTAATATCTAGTACATCAGCTGAAAGACTTAGGCACTTGGTTATATATTTAATTACTTACTTCAACAAGTAGCCTGTGTATAAATATTAACAAAGCAGAAACTAGTCTTGAAAAATGGAAAATTAAAAAAAATTTCAATGCTACAGATAAAAGCACTGCACCACACTCCTACATATAATGCAGTAAAGAAAGCTAGTATATAACCCTGTAAAAGTCTATGGTAAGAACATCTAACTCNAAAAAAAAGAAAGAAGAAAAGAAAGAAGGAAAAAAAAAGATCCATGCAAAGTCCCATGAAAAAGATAAATAAAGCAGCTGGAATGAGATGGAAATTCTCTCAGCAAAACATAAAATAGAAATAAATAAGTTAATTAAGTCTACTTTCACTAGATGTATCATTGTAGGATCCTGCTAGTTTAATAACTGAGTTGTTAATTTTCTATAGAAGCCATTTAAAATAGGAAATGGCTCAGTTACTGCACCGGATTGCTACAAACTCATAAAAAGCTGCTTGAAGCTTAAGTTAAATGTCCAAATTCCAATCACCTCTGGAAAGTGAACGTGTTACCCTAGTAAAGTAAATTTTCTTTTTTTTCATAATGCTAATGCAAGAGGGCTTGAAGTATCAAAGAGTCCACAGGAAATGGATGCCCCCAGTAATATCTTTTTTAAAAAAAATATACATTATATAATATATATTATATATATAAAAAGCTAATGTAAATGCTTCCATGGTATGGTCACAAATTTGAAAGATGAACCTCCTTTCAGCTGTTAACCATCTTCCCATTTGCAACAGGTTTTAAAAAGTCGTTTTTGTCTTCAGACATAACATGAGTTTTCAGAATGAGGTTGCCAACACTGACAGACGTGGTGATGGGGAGGCAACTTGCATTGCTAATGGACACTGGGAGTGGCTGGCTAAAGCAAGAAGTTACCGGCAGAATTGTTTTTTGCTCCTCCCTGGGAGAAAATAAAGGACATTGAAAACAAATTAGCTTTAAGTGAAAACTTTAAAGAATAACCCTTTAAAGAATAACCATACATGCTTAATATTAGTCATAACAAACTTCAGAAGTCCCTGGCAATGGCATGTCTTGATCACTAAAGAGTATCAGCAGTCACAAAAAGTCACATTTTCCAAAAATCATATTTAAAAAATTAAAATTCTGGACGGGGCACCTGGGTGGCTTGGCAGTGAGCCTACTTGGGATTCTCTCTCTCCCTTTCTGCCCCTCCTCCACTCACGCACTCTCAAAAAATAAATAAGCAAACTTAAAAAAAATTAAAATACTGGCTAATTAAAGGCCAATAAACTATTAAGTTCGAGTCTAACCCATATTTTTGGCAGTAACTATATAAAATGGCAATATTAAATCTAAGAATACCTTAAGATGATTTTTAAAAAGGGAAACCCCTCGTCTAGATGTTAATTCTCCACTTTGCAGTCTAGAAGCATGCCGACCAGACTGTGGAAGTATAACCTGATGCTGGGCACGAGGACAAACTTCTATTCCAATAAAAAGCAAGTCTCAGGCTACTCAAAAATGGCAAAATTGCAGTTAACACTGCATCTATTTCTCTTTAAATATTCACACCCTATGTCCACTGGTTATGAATTGTCTGTCTAACACTCACAGAATCACATGGTCTTCACCTAAACTCTGTCTCTTCTGCTCCAGTGGCTCCTTTTGGTGCTGTTGGACTGGATGTCCATTTTCCACTGCTGTTCCATTCAGCAACTGATCATTTTGAGAACTGATACCCAGCTGTATGTCCAGGATCTCCTAAGAAAATAAAATAGTAATCCTTCAGTATGAAAGTATTTTATATTTTAGTTCCCAATGGAATAAAGCCTCCTAAATCTCTAATTGTGGTACTTACTTCAATTTGTTCACCTTGTCCATCAGGTTCATCAGTATCAAGTGCCGAAAGCTCTAACTCAATATCCCTATCAGGCTTAGTATCGCTTGCATCTTCTGTATAATCACTCTGTAATGAAAAAAAAACACGCCGATTTTATACCTGGGGAAGCTGGGGCTTCCCTTTTATTTTTATTTATTTTTTTAATATTTTTATTTATTTCTAGGAGAGAGAGAGAGAGAGACAGCGTGAGCAGGGGAGGGTTAGAGAGAGAGGGAGTCACAGACTCCGAAATAGGCTCCAGGCTCCGAGCTGGCAGTCAGCACAGAGCCCGATGCGGGGCTCGAACCCACAAACCGCGAGATCATGACCTAAGCGAAAGTCGGACGCTTAACCGACTAAGCCACCCAGGCACCCCTGGGGCTTCCCTTTTAGATTAAATTAAGAATCCCAGTGATTGAAATAAAAGATTATATAAGAAATCTGGTGCTGCAATTTTATTTCTGAGTTTAAAAAACAATCATCCACCAGAAAATGGAATGCTAACATACACTAGGTAAAGGCATAAACTAATGCACAGCAGCAGCAAACAGCAAATACATTAAGCATGAAGCTGAGAGGTTCAGTTTTTTTTACCTCTCCATTTCTCAGTTCAATTTCCTTGCTTAGAAGATTTAAGGTAAGGTGGCGGCCTTCATCCAGGGAATTCCACTTCTGCTGCATGGCCAGAGCGTTGGCTTCCCTCTGAAGAAGCNAACCATAGCTTTCAACTGCCATTTTATATTTTAAGAATTCAAAGCTGAGGGACACAGAGACTACCTGCTGAAGTTCAATGCTCAAAAGGTCTCCAGTACTGGAATGCTTTCGATGACCAGATAAATCAGTAACAATGAATCTGTCCCTTTAAAGAGAAATACATTTACAGTTATAAAACTGAAAAAGCTGAAGCAACTAAAGCAGTAATGGCCATATACTATATACGTTTTCTGTAACAGATCAACTCTGAAGGTTTCAGTCGTCATTCAAATGTTTCTTTAGAAATGTGTTATTCAGCTAAAATCATTAAAGCACATTTCAAGAATAATTGGGGGTAGGATCTGTACTCTTGAGGACACATACAAGTCTGAAAATAGAGAATCCAAAAGAAGTAAGAGTAACATTACCGTTCAATATAGTGTGCTGATGACGTGGCCTCATTACCATACGAACTCCACCTTGAATCGACAGCATTGACATAAGGAACATAATCTACAGAAATGTAGAAAGAAACAATGATCAGAAAAGAAAAAAATCAGTATATAAATGTGAACATACACTTTTTAAAAAAGATCCATATTTTATCTAACGAGCCATGTTCTTTTGGCTAAACCATTTAATTCTGAGCTCCTGTGATTGTTAAATAGAGGGAAATGTGGCGTACCTCACAAATGAGGATTAAAAGGTACAGTGTTAGAACACAGCAGGTGAAGTATTAGTTATGGGGATTACCTGATACACTGATAGGCTTAGTGGCACTTCCTTGGGAAGCAGTGGCCTGGACAGGATCTGTGGTATGGTAACCTGTGCGTGAAGATCTGGAAATTGCACCCCATTTTGAGATGATAGGTCCATCACTGAATGGAATTATTGGGTCTTCTTCTTTTGTCCTTCTCTGAGTTTCAAATAAATGCACTCTTCTCTTAACATCTCCACTATCCAGGTCCTGCATAAATCAAAGGAAATCAATAAAAGAATGGTTGGCAATTACTTCAGCTAGTAATACAGGTACATGCTTTCAAAAGACATGTGATCAAATTTTCTGGTAAATTTAACACCAGCAGTACATCTCGGTGATAATCCAACATCCCTCTTAAACCACCAAACTAGCTCAAATAATTTAAGCATTAAATGCAATTTGTTTCAGACTTACCTAAATATAACTCTGCTGTTTACAGAGGAGTTATATAGCAATAATATGAAGATGAAAGCATTCAATCATTCTAAAACTTGAGTCAACATGCATGATATCCCCCCAGTCGCCCAAATCATACCATTAATACAGCATTTGAATTAGCAATTACATCTCTGGGCTCTGAATCGATGGCATTTATACAGGAGCCTATGGTGCCACAAGACCAAGGAGAATAATGAGAAAGATGATCTTCTTCAAACTTTGTACCACTCACACTCTCAGAGAACTGATTAAGAAAAAAAAAAAAAAAAAAGGCATAGTCAATTAGTGCAAAACAGTTAGGCTTACAAACTTATAACTAGTACAAAGTAACTACTATAGAATACACAGGACTTCATAATGAACAAATAATATAAAAACTTTCAATAATATAAAAAACTGCCATATAGAAAAAGTAATTCTTACACTATTTGTATTTACATTATTTACTACTGAAGACAGAATAACTTCTCCTTTTACTTTGCTCTTTCGGTACTCATAAGGAACCCCTGGACTATCAAAACCAATCAACAAATATTTGCAGCATGTCTCTAACATGGTATGAAGTACTCCAAAAATGAAAAAAAAGCAAAACACACACACACACACACTACAGTCCATGTCCTAGAATAGTTCACAATTCTGAGAAAAGACCAACATGTAAACATGGGAATATAACTGATAAACAATGCAGGATCAAATTTAAAAAAAGAACTCAAAGAAGGCTCTCTGGAACTAGAAGAAAAAGCGGACAAATTTTAAAAGGACTCTGTAAATTATTATAGGATCAGAAGAAAAAAATTGTCAAAATACTTAAATCTAGTGTACTAATTGTACAGATACAGAAAGCCAATGCCAAAAAAGGTGAAATTACATATTACAAGTCAAATTACTAGCAAATAGTAGATCTCAGTCTCAGGGAAATACTTTTTTTTTTTAAGTAAACACTACACCCAATGTGGGATTTGAACTCACAACCCTGAAATCAAGAGTCACATATTCTACCAACTGAGCCAGGCTCCCCAGGGAAATAATTATTTCTTAAAGCATAGTATAAAAAAACAAATACATTTTTCTATCAAGCAAGTGGCAACTCTCTCACTCTGTTGTCAAGGTGTTTAACTGCTTTGAAGAAGTCTCGGTTTGATGAGAAATTTGGATTTAGTTTAAAAATTCAATGGTTTATTGAAATATTCATGGATGAAAAAATAAGTTATCTAGAATTATTTCAAAATAATCCAGTGGGAAGAGGGGGTACAAATGAAACAAGACTGGATGAGTAGATAACTGAGGGTGATGGGTACATGCGTTTATTATACGATTCTACTTTGGTGTATGTTTGAAAGTTTTCATAACTTTTTGAGAGTGAGCATGCAAGTGGGGGAGGGAAGAGGGAGAATGAGAGAGAATCCTAAACAGGCTTCACACCCAGCATGAAGCCTGATGCAGGGCTCAATCTCATTACCCTGAGATCATGACCTGAGTCAAAATCAAGAGTTGGACACTTAACTGACTGAGCCACCCAGGTGCCCCTTATAATAAGATTTTTAAAAGTTTTTTTTTATGTTAGAGCCCATAGGAATTGAAAACAAACCAAATTAGGGGAATTTAAAAAAATAATCGTTTGTTCTACACACACAGCTGAAAACAACAGGGTACACTGAAATGATCCTGGTACAAAAACTTGTTTTGTAACAAAAAGACAATTAACAGTGATGCAAAACTGCACGAATAAAATAGTAGGCATTATTGCAACTCCTGTGAAGTAGGGAAGAAATGCTTCTGCTAGACCAGGATTTAAATTCCAGCTACTTACAAGATGAATTTATCACTCTGGGCAAATTACTTAATTTCTCTGAGTAGAATTCCTAAAAAACATAGATTTAATACCTGCCCCCTAAGATTTTTGTGAGAATTAAATAAAATAACATTATGCAATGCTTAGTGCCTGGCACAAGTAGGTGCTCAATAAATGATAGACCTAAATCTTATTACTGAGAAACAGAAAAATAATGAGAACTATACTGCTGGAGAGAATTTCAATTCTTGGTGGAAAAAGGTCTTAAGTAAAAACTCATTGGTCTTCAGTCTCACAATGCCTAATATTAGTGATAATCACACAATGTTCACTGAATTACGTAACTCAACTTCATGCTAACCCACTGCAAAATACCCAATACAGCTAACCCTGGTTGGAAAGAGTGCTCTGAAGTCGGGTGTTTGACCTATGTTTGCAACATCAAGTGATTAAGACCTTTCTTACATCAGTGCGAAAGTCTACACTGAATAGAGGAGAAGGTGGTGTTGGTGACTGTGTTGCCACAGGAAGAGTTGAAGAGACAAGAGGTGCTTTCTGAGTGTGGTACTGTGCCCACTGCTCTGGCTTTCTTCTTATCTGCTCCTCGCAACTGGTCTTCAAATGACCACAAGGTTCCTAAGGGGGGATAAAAGAAACAATCTTAATCACCTAGGGAGCAGTAAATAAATTTATCTATTCTCTGTGGAAATAACGTAAACAGTTTATTATATCGTTGGGACAAAAAAATACAGTAGGGAAGTCACCTTAGCCTATTCTCCACACATTTAAATGAAAGGGTTAATGTTTAGTCAAGTGAGCACTCCGTTTTCTGGTTTAGAAAAGTCATTTGTATCTATGTGGGGATACTGAAAATAGGCCCTGTCCTTGCATTTTGGAGATTTCTCTATACCTTCCCATCAGTTTCCTATCCAAGCATAACATTTATTGAGCATTAATATGTATCAGGTCCAGTTCCAAGGGCTTTGTTTTTCTGATTTAATCCTCACAACAGCCTTATGAGGTAGGTACCATTATTGCCACCAAACATGAAAAACCTGACATAGAGAAGTCAAGTAACTTCTGTAAGTCACACTATTTCCAAGTAGAGGAGCTAGAAACCCATACCTGGGTGGTAGGACACCAACTGACAGCGGGCTCTTTACCCACTACGCTACAGTAGTGTATTTCCACTGTCACTTACCCTTGGTAAAGGCACACTTGTCCTTGGCTCACTTGGTGGCTGACAAGCCACTGAATAGTACCCATCTAATGAGTTATATCTTTCCCGCAAAGATGTCTGATAAACAGACGAGTGCATCACATCCATTGGAGGTAAAGAATTACTTCTAATAATGTCATCTCGTTGGTACATAGGTGGGCGCCAGATGCGCCTGCTGTCGTACACAGGAGCATACATTCCAGAAGGTACTGGTGGAACTGGTCCATACGGCTGCGGAGGAGGAGGCTGGTAAGGAGAAGAATTCATTCGATCTCGAGGGGAAAATGTACTGTAATGATCGGCATATGGCATAGAAGCAGGTGGGAGGGAGGACTCTGGAACATTATTGGATCTCACAAAGCGAGGAACACAGGGAGCCACACCAGCTGGTACCGTTGGAGGTGGTGGGTAGTATCCTTGAAAATCAGAAAGAGGAATATTTAATGTAATCTTAGTAAAATCTAACATTTTACAATGATTTAACTCTAAATCAGCCTTTAATGTGGGAAAAGAAAATGAGCTTTGAACGTTAATTACCTTTGCTTCAGAAAGAAATTACACTACTATAGGAAAATTGTTAGTGTTCACTACTATGTTAAACTGCTCCTCAAAAACACAAGACAGAGCTATTGAGAGATGGCTGGTAAGTTTCCTTGAAGGGCATCTATTCCCACAGGTTTTGGATTAAGTAATCAGTTACATTATTGAGTCATAGCTTTGGGGGAGCAGAGGTTAAAAAACCCCTCTCAAACTCTATGTAAGTTGTGTATTGTTTTTCCAAAATTATACATAAGTATATATAAACCACACATTCCACAAACTATTTCAAAGGATTCACAGAACTCCCTGAAGCTCATCCATGGACCCTATATTTGATGTAAAGCAAAGAGAATCTTAAAACTATTGGTACTACTTAAAACTACTGGCCCCAATTCTTAGGGCAGGAAGAAAACTTAAGGGTCATATGGTTTAAAGGATTAGTTTCTTAACATAGATATTTTAGATAGATATAAGTGAGTCACTTATGTATAACAATAAATGTTATATTAGTTTTTTTTTTTTTCCTTAGAATTGTCTAAAATTACTTACCTGTCTGGGGGTACTGTGGGACTTCGAAGGGTATCTGAGTCCTTGGATCTTGAAAATACTGAATATTTTCAGAATGCTGAGGATATACTGGTACTCTAGTTATAAATGGGCTGGATTTTGGAGGCACAGAATTCAGGTCTGTTCCAACATTAGAAGGCCCAGCTGAGGTAGCCACGACATTACTTACAGGAGTCTTGGGTGGAGAGCCAATTTTACTGGAGAGATAATTTATCAAGAACAAAGAACAAATTACGTCTATAACTGCTGTCTTCCTCAGTAAAATTCTTCATAAAATTATATAGTGAAACCACTAATAGAGAAAACTTTAGACATTTCCATAGTGACAAATAAGGCAATGAATTTCACTGCCACCTTACACTGCTAATTCACAGGATCATAGTAACAGATCTCATATTCTGGTGAGGGGAAAAAGAAATGAAAACAAAGTTCAGGCACTAATATGTTCCATCAATCCCTTTTTAATCATTCTATAAACAAAGATTTTTCCTAGTGGAAATTAAAAAAAAAAATCCCATTCAGGGGCACCTGGGTGGTTCAGCCAATTGAGCGTCCTACTTCAGCTCAGGTCATGATCTCATGGCTGGTGGGTTCAAGCCCTGTGTTGGGCTCTGTGCTAACAGCTCAGGGCCTGGAGCCTGCTTCAGATTCTGTCTCTGTCTCTCTCTGCCCCCCCCCCCCCACATGCTCTGTCTTCCTCTCTCAGAAATAAACATTAAAAACATTTTTAAAAAATGCTATTTGGGGCACCTGGGTGGCTCAGTCGGTTAAGTGTCCGACTTCGGCTCAGGTCATGTTCCACGGTTCGTGGGTTTGAGCCCCGCGTTGGGCTCAGTGCTGACAGCTCAGAGCCTGGAGCCTGTTTCAGATTCTGTATCTCCCTCTCTCTCTGACCCTCCCCTGCTTACGCTGTCTCTCTCTCTCAGAAATAAATAAAACATTAAAAAAAATTTTTTTAAAATGCTATTTAATAATTCCTATTTACCAGAGAATTCTGGTAGACTACAGTTAACCCTTAACAACACAGGTTTGCACTGCACAGGTCCACTTATACGCACTCTTTGTTCAATGAATAGTACTGTAACTGTATTTTCTTTTTTAAAATACCTTTTATTTATTTTTTCAAGTAAACTCAACCCCCAACCTGAGGCTCGAACTCACATCCCCAAGATCAAGAGTCGCATGCTCTACTGACTGAACCAGCCAGGTGCCCCTCTTTGTGTTTTCTTGATGACATTTTTTTTTCTCTAGCTAACTTTATGGCAAGAATACAGTATATAGTACATACAACCTACAGAATATGTGTTACCTGATAATGTTATCAGGAAGGCCTCTGGTCAATAGTAGGTTACTAGAAGTTACATTTTGGGGAAGTCAAAAGTGTCCCCAACCCCTGTATTGTTCAAGGGCCCACTGTAGTTGACCAGAATTCTCTGGGACAAAGATGACAGACATGTAAAAGAAGTGTTGTTCTACTAAGAGGCAGATTAAAATGTAAACTCCCTGAGGAAAGGCCATTTTTGTCCATTTTGTTAACTGCTGTCTATCCAGAGTTTTGTTAACTGTTACATCTAGAAGAGTTCCTGACACACAGTAGTCACTCAGTAAATATCTATTGAACAAATGAAATAGTTCTTGCCACACAATAGGTAGCCAGTAAATAATAAGTGGATGAATGAAATGCCAATATATGGTTACTCATTCACGAGTAATGAAAATAACCAAACTTTTTCTCCTTGTTAACCAGGGATTTTTTTTTTTTTTTTAAGAATTTTTTTAATGTTTTATTTATTTCTAGGAGAGAGAGAGACAGCGTGAGCAGGGGAGGGTCAGAGAGAGAGGGAGTCACAGACTGAAACAGGCTTCAGGCTCTGAGCTGGCAGTCAGCACAGAGCCCGACGCGGGGCCCGAACCCACGAACCGCGAGATCATGACCCAAGCGAAAGTCGGACGCTTAACCGACTAAGCCACCCAGGCGCCCCTAACCGGGGATTTTCTTTGTTGAGTCACCAGGCAATCAGCTCCAGAGGATCTCACCATGCCTTTCTTATGCCCTATTGAGAAGTCAAACTTTGGCAGAGCCTAGCCTTGTGATAACTCCAGTAAAGGAACTTGTTAATGATGCAGGAATTCAGTATGCTGCATCCCAAGTAGATGGGTTTTTCTCAAACTAGAGAAACCCTTTTAAAGCTAGAATATAAACAAGGAGTATGGGCTGCTTTTAAGTCTAGCACAGATTAGTCTAGCAGATGTTTACTTCTATGTGTAAAATGGAAATAACTAAGGAACTGTGGGTAATAATAGCAGATACAAATTTACTGACTTACAGTTTAAAGATATTTTAGGGTTATGCTTATTCCTTTAGGCAACAAGGAAAACAATTAGGATTTCCTTGTAACAGTAATATAACTCTTATCCGGCAATTACAATTACTGAGCACATTCCAGGCTCTATGCTACATGCTTTACATAGATTATCTGGTCCTTTCATATAAAAATGTTATATACTATAAAATTTGAGTAAGTACTTTGAAATGGCAAATTTTAGGGAGCACCTGGGTGGCTCAGTCAGTAAAGCATCTGACTTCGGCTCAGGTCATGATCTTGTGGTTTATGAGTTTGAGCCCCACATGACTGTCTGCCGTCAGCAGAGCCCCCCACTTCAGATAATCTGTCCCCCTCTCTCTGCTCCTTCCCTGCTCACACTTTCTATCTCAAAAATAAACAAACATTAAAAAAAAAGGCAAATTTTTAGATGTGTCAGCAAGGAGGCATCAAAATTCATGACAAGATTTATAGCCTCATGAGATCATGCAAGCTATCCACAAAAATCAGACTTAAGGAAAAAGCTAACCTTCAGCCACATTCCCGACACACAGCTAGATTACTACAGCTGTAGCCTATGTGGCTCTCAGGATTCCAGGCTCTCCTTTGCAGCATCCCTCTCCCATCTACCTGATTTTGCTAGGGCTGCTTCCTGTCCTGATGAGGTCCTTCCTTCCCAACTATCCATACTTTTGGAACTAGCTCAGGTCCTCCTGAGCTCACCTTACCTCTAAGGAGTCTTCCGTAATAACTCTCTACAGAATATTATTATTTTTTGTGTTCCAATAACACATGGAACACCACTCCATTATAGTACCTATCAGAATATATTATATGATATCTGTTTACATCTACCTGCAAACCACACTGTCAGATCCTTAGAGGTAGGGAGTAGTATTAATTTAGTTCATTTTCATTACCTCTACTAACTGGCTGGTGTTGGGCACTTCGAAGATCCATAATTTTTGAATGAATAAATAAATGATTTATTTAAATTATTTTTTCAAGTTTTTCCCTTAGTCTATTTTTTAAGAAACTGAGATAGGGTTTACTTTTTAAGGTGTACAGTTCAGTGATTTTTGGTATATTCACAAGGTTGTGCAACAACCATCATCACGGACTCATTCTTCCTCAGCCCTGAGAGAAATCTCTCCTCACTAGCAATCACTCCACAGTCCCTGACAACTACTCATCTACTTTCTGTCTCGATGGATTTGCCTATTCTGGATACTGACATAAACAGAACTCTAATATATGGCCTTTTTTATCTAGCTTCTTTCACTTAACATAATTTTCGAGTTTCATCCACATTGTAGTTATGTATTCATACTTCACTCCTTATATATATATAAAAAACAGTTCTATGTTACCTTGCTAAAACCCTTCAAAAGCTCATTTTCTAAACATATATGTAACACAAAGTCTCCATAATCTGGTGCCAACCTACCTATCTAATCTTATTTTAACCAGTTCCTAACATAAACTTTCAGTTCTAAAAGGCTGGTTTCTTCAGTATTCCAAATAATTACCAACAAACTTGACCCATATTATGCTGTTTCTTTTTCTGAAATCCATCATATTTTTCCCAGAAATATAAAATATTCTTGTTCTTTCATCCAACTCCAATATTGCTTCATTTGTGTATATGCTGTCTCTACAATTATACTCTCGTAAGTTTCTTAAAGGAAGAGAGACCTTACACATCTCCTGTACTTTCAGGTGTGCCAAGAACATAGCTCAGAATGGATGCTCAAATACCATTTTGCTAACTAGACAATGTTCTCTGACATCTCATTTCTAAAATTCTCTCTCAGGGAAAACCATAAGGATTCTCTAATAAATAAATTCCCCTATCATATGCTACCTACAGAAATAAAGAATATAATTGCTTACTTATCCACTGTTTATTGTATGAAATCACTAGCAGTTTACTGTGTGTCTAGTATAATACTTTTTCCTAGAAGGCATATAATAAACACTAAATGGCTACTTAAGGGCAACAAAATCTAAACATGCTCTATTTAACTCAGATTGTCAGAAAGTTTTAAAACTTTTTTTTTTTAAGAACCAAAACCCTTTTTTATACTGAAACCCAAAAATATTGGTAATGATAATAATGATAACAACAACAGATATTTATTAAGTGCTATTCAGCAGGTACTGTTCAACGCACACTGCAACAGTGATTCACTTAATCTGCACAATCAACATATGTAGTAGTTACTATTACTGTATGAATTTTATGGATGAGTACACTGAGGGTGGCAGATTAACTGGCCAAGATCAAACAGCTAGAAAACAGTGAGCCAGAATTTGAACCCAGAGAGTTTGCCTTCCAAGAGCCCCCCTCTTAGCTACTACACATCATTCATCATTATAGAATATACCGTAGACTATTCTGAGTGAAGCAGAGGCTGGGGGCTTAGCTTCTCACCTTGCTGAGGTTTCTAGTCCCTTCCTGGCAATTCTCTTGACTAGATCCTAAAGTTAGTAAAGTTCAAAGATCTAAGTGTGGAAAAAACCCAATGCTGGTCCAAACTCTTCAGTTTACACAAGGAAAACAAAACCCAGAGCTGAAGTGACTTTCTAAGGTCACAGAGCTGTTCAATTGCAGAGCCAGGACTAGAACTCAAATTTTGGGGGATTCAGTGCTTTTTCTGCTATGTGAAAATCCTGCATAAAAATTCTAATTAGTTCCTTTTCCTTAGGATAAATTAAAATACTCAGGTATTTCACAAAAAGCTGAGTAACTCTCAGTAACCATTTTTACCAAATACTTACTTTTCAGTTACAGACTCTGCAGAAGGCCCAGTAGCATTCTGACCATTAGTGCCAACCTTCCCCACTTTCTTCACAGTCTCCAGAGCTCTTAATGTATTGTCAGTACTACGTGGGATTAGCTGGGAAACACTGTTTTCTGTATTTGAAATTCCATTTGTACTTGGAACAATTTTCCCCGTTGTTTCAGTACTTCCTATGACAGAAATGACATTTCCGGCTGTGGTTGTGACAGTGTTGTTTACACCAACTTTATTTAGAAGAGGAAATGTTCTTACAGTTGCATTGATCTTTTTGTTCCTTAATCGATACCTGTTTCAAAAACAATCAACATATATTGGTGAATTTTTCACTAAATTTACCCCGAGGGCGGGGAAAAAGACAACGGGAAAAGACTTAAATAGGAGGAAACAGCTTTGAAAAAAAATTTCATCAGCTAAATATCAAATACAGTCTACACCAAACTCTGCTGTGATAGATGCCACATGAAAATCTCTCTCTCTCACACACAAGTATACAAGTATATGCAGACATGTAATTAATATAGCAAACAACTACACATGTATCCAAAGAAGCCTGTTGAGTGAATGGGAAGAGATCCTTTTGAAAATTTTATATAATTGGAATAAAAAGTACACTAAAAAAAATGAAAGGAACAGTAACAAATTTATTTAGGAATGTAGAATCAAGAGGAAAGGTAGGCAAGAGTTAGCAAAATTCTGTCGTTACCAAACTGTTAGAGCATTATATAAATTAAAAAAATTACAAAACCAAAATTCATTCTTAAACACTACACCAGATTAATTTATATCTAATATAAAAAGTATTTGGATTAAAAACTTACTTAAAAACTTTATTTATGGTGGTCAGATATAACACTTCTAATACATCTAGCAATTTGATCTTGAACTCCATTTAAGACAATCTATTTCCACTTGTACAAGAAAAACTTCATTATAATGCAGTCCTAAGTCAAGCTTCCCTTTAATACTTTAAAGTTGTGAACAACTGTTATATGAACAAAAAAGTCTACACACATTTGAAGTCATAATTACATATGCCCAAATTAATCTGATATTAATGTTATACATAATCAAACATATGGTAATTAAATATAAATAGTGTTAGTGATGAGCAATCCCTTCACAACAGCCTCCCTTTTAGTCCCTCAGTATCTATAAAAACCTCATTATTCAATCCTGCTCTTCTCCCTGCCTCCCTCCCCTCTACTGCCCTCCCTCTCCCTCTCTCCCTCTCTCTCACATACACACAAACACACAGATAGAGGCAGGTGGAGCTCAATTAAAGAAAAGTGTCCCCAGATCAGATCAGACTGGCTGAGGGTGAAGTGAGCGAACACGAAGTTAAAAAAAGATGACAGGTTATGGTCAGTTTACATACATCATCTTAAGAGATTCTGGGGAGCCACTGATGACTTCTTTAAGAAGGTGGGGTATGAGTAGACCTATATTTTAGAAAGGGAGTTTGGTGGTATGGAGGGGTCTGTGTTTTTTTCAACATGCTCTCTAAAACCTGCTCTTCATTTTTCACCTCAAAGGTTCTTGTACAAAATACCCAGCTGCTCTTTGCTTTCCATCCTCAAAGGACAAATCTCAACTATGCTTCAGATTACTCTGGGAGGCAAAAAATAAGGTTTTAATTGCAAGTACCTTTAAAGATAAGGAGTTATAAGAAGTAAAACCTTAACTAAGAGAGGTAAAATAAGTGGCAAGTAGGGATACATACTGGGTTCCTAGCATCTAAGCAGCTCAAAACTTGGACTTCAAATCTAGACCTCACATTTAAAAATGCCAATTACTTACTATTCTTTTAAAATCACCTTTTGAGGGGCGCCTGGGTGGCTCAGTCGGTTAAGTGTCCGCCTTAGGCTCAGGTCATGATCTGATGGTTTATGGGTTCGAGCCCCGTGTCAGGCTCTGTGCTGAGAGCTCAGAGCCTGGAGCCTGTTTCAGATTCTGTATCTCCCTTTCCCTCCGACCCTCCCCTGCTCATGCTGTCTCTCTCTCAGAAAAACAACAACAACAAAACATTTAAAAAAAAATAATAAAATCACCCTTTGAGCTCCCTCAAGTCCTCACTCCCTGCCTTACCCAGCTTAGAATCCACTCTCCACCATTCATCCCTCCCTTAGAAATACCCTCAACTCCCTTGGGCCACCCCCTGTGTTGAACTCACCTGGTAAAACCCTAATCCAGTTCTTCATGTATTCTCTTATTCTCTGCCTGCTCCCAGGCAGCTGAACGTTGGTGGAAAAAACCATGCAATCATGCTCTCTAGATTCTCTTCAAAATTCTGATCAATTATTTAAAATGGCCAAGCAATACATTAATACACTTCTCTACTAAATTCCCTTTCCCATCTCTAAAATCCTTTCCACCTCCACTCGCCACAGCCCCTCCACAGCTGATGATATTGCCTCCCACTTGACAGAGAAAACAGACGAAGCCAGAGGAAAATTACTTCTTTCACCACCAATTCCAGGAAGCTTCCTGAACTGTAACTATATACTCCTCCTAAAAAGAGATAAAGAGCTCCTGCTCCTAATCCTGCCACTTGGGTTTTAATGAGGGCCTATCTCCCCACTTGTGTCCCAGGTCCCAAGCCCATTTGCCTTTCCAAAGACTTCACTCCTGTAATTATCTTTTTTATTCTAGTGCACTAACACTTTATTCAGGTGTCTGCTTACATTCCATAGCCTCTGATATCCCTTCCCAGACAACCTTATCTAAAATATCTCCCCTTTCCCAACCATTCTTTCTCCATATCTTGTGTTATTTTCCTTCATAGCACAAATCAGTACCAGATATTATGGTTTCTATTTATTTGCTTTATGTCAATCTCCTCTACTAAAAGTAAGCCCCATGAGAGCAACTATTTTTGCTTTTCTGACTCACCTCTCTATTTTCAGCACATAATACAGTACCTGGTCCACATTGTGTTTAATAAATATTTGCTGCATGAATGGGAAGTAAGCCTCTAACTTCCTATGGCCAAGAGAACTAAGTACTGATTTTCTACCTACAAAAAGCATTTCCCATCTAAATTAAAATACTACTTGGTTACACAGGTCCCAAACCTTAGAGTCATTCTTGATTCTTCCCTTTTCTTTATAGTCCATATTCAACCTATCATTTCTGTCAGCTTTACTCCCAAAATAGACTCCAAATCTGAACACTTTTCATCATTTCCATTACTACAGTTCTAGCACCAAGCTACCAATCTTGTACCTGAACCACTGTAGTAGTTTCATTGGTCTCTAGCCATGCAGACTCTCAGGTGACATTTCTTTTTTTTTTTTTTTTAATTTTTTTATTGTTTTTATTTATTTCCAGGAGAGAGAGAGAGAGACAGCGTGAGCAGGGGAGGGTCAGACAGAGAGGGAGTGACAGACTCCGAAACAGGCTCCAGGCTCTGAGCTGGCAGTCAGCACAGAGCCGGATGCGGGGCTCGAACCCACGAACCGCGAGATCATGACCTAAGCGAAAGTCGGATGCTTAACCGACTAAGCCACCCAGGCGCCCCATCTCAGGTGACATTTCTAAGACAAAGTTAAAATTTCATTGTTGCGGGATGCCTGACTGGCTCAGTCAGTGGAGCATGACTCTTGATCTCAGGATTGTGAGTTCTAAACCATGCTGGGCATGCAGCTTAAATAAATAAATAAGATTAAAAAATCTCATCATTGCATTTGAATAAAACCCAATTATGTCTTCCAAATTCCTTGCCAGGGTCCACAAAGCCAGTGTGATGTGGTCCCTGCCTGCCTCTCTAGCTTTATCTTTTGTCATCCCTGTCATTCTTCATCTTCCAAACACACTGGTCTTGTTTCCAGTTCCCAAGCATGTCAAGCTCGTTTCCACCTCAGATTTTCTTTATAGCATTTTATCACTAACTGAAGTTGTGTTTACATGTTTACTGTGCCTCTTTCCCCAACAGAAGCACCTCAAAATAGTACCCAGCACTTAACAATCATATTTATAAATGTTTGTTGAGCTGGTTGATTACAGGCTTTTGTCATTCTCCAGAATGCAGCAATTCTTAGAAACAGGATTCTAATATTCTACATTCTCAAATATATTCACCTAAATATTTATCTTAGGAGAAACTACTAGGCATTTACATTTAGTCTGGTTAGAGAAATGCAGAGTAGAGAAAACGGGCTGGAGTTAATTAATTTAAGTAAAATAAATGTTTGCTGCGCTCCTGGTGTATTATGTGAAGTAAGGCAAAGGATCCACCCTCAAAAAGCTCAAAGATAGGTAGCAACAAAGTATTTTTTTGATCAATAGGATAGTGACATCTCACTTTCTTAATCCTTTGTATCACTGATTTTTCTTCTTCTGTTTTCAAACAGTAACAGAGAATGTGAAGCTGGTTGGAAAAATGAATTGTAGATTATTTGTTCTTTCAACATAAATATGTTAAATTTACATCAGACACCTACTAAGTGCAAAAAATATCAAGATGAATTACTCATAAGATAAATGAAGTCTGGTGAAAATAAACACATGCAAATTAATAACTGCAACATGACAAGAGAACTGGACATTATCAAGTGACCATGTACAGAGCACAACAACAGCTCAGTCAAGGAAGCAACTCACACTGGCTGGGAAGTTAGAGAAGTCCTCAAAAGGAAGAGGACATCTGAGTAGGACTATGAACAGCAGCTCTCCAAACAGAGAAGAGATAAGCATATGATACAGAGGAACAACATGTACAAGGGAAAGAAGAATGGAAGAATTTGTGCAGTGGTAAACAGGGATTAACTAGATGTACCTTAAAAAAAAAAAAAAAGACTACAAAAGGTAGAGTAAGGCTAGAAAGTTAAGACTAGGACTAGATCCTTTGCTACACTGAGGAACCAATTAAGAATTTAAAGCAGACATGGACATGCTTAGATAATTACCTGCAAAAGAAAATCTCGGTAGCAATGAAATAGACAGGCTGAACATAAGGAGGTGCCAGGTAAAAGGCCTGAAGAGTATTAACTGATAAACTAGTTCCCATCTGCTGCTAAGGTTTCAGGTAGAGATGCAAGAAAAAAGTGTCCTCGCGCTTTCTGTCTGGTTGTGGCAGTTAAGATTGAATGGGGGAACACAGTGCAAAAACATGGGAGAGAACTCCTGCAAGTCAGTAGTAACCCTGTCAACAGTGAAGACCTTGTTCTACTCCAAAGGATCTAAAATGTGAGTTTACAAGAGAAGTGTTGGAGAATGATTGTCCTGACCCTTGCCCTTTGATTAATTCCACTTTTATAAAGCTTAAGGGTTAAAACTAAAAAAAAAAAAAAAAAAAAAAAAAAAAAAA
>NW_027530625.1:469830-482585 GCF_008692635.1 Crocuta crocuta
AAAAAAAAAAAAAAAAAAAAAAAAAAAAAAAAAAAAAAATTGATAAACTAGGTAAATACATGTGAAACACTAAAAATAGTACCTGACACAAAATGTGACCAATTAATTTGTTTATAATTTTTTTTACTATTAATATTATAATTTCAGGCAAGAGGTAATAAAATTCTAAAGTAGGCACAAGAGATGGAGAGTAGAAAGCAAGCTTGAAGATACAGGAGGTAAAATGGATTTTCAGCTGGGGTACCAGTTATAGGTGGAAAGACAATGAAATCATAGTTTCTCTCTTTTTTTTTTTGAATAAACTTTTTTTTAAATATTTATTTTTGAGAGAGAGAGAGAGAGAGAGAGAGAGAGCGAGCACACGCGCAAGTCCAAGTAGGGAGGGGCAGAGAAAGACGGAATGAGAGAGTCCCAAGCAGGCTCCAATGCAGAGCTCGAACTCAAGAACTGTGAGATCATGATCTAAGCTGAAATCAAGAGCTGGATGCTTAAGTGACTAAGCCACCATGTACCCCTCCTGTGACTTTTTTAAGTCTAAGTACTTCCAAGCAAAGTCCCCAAAAATGTTCTACTTTAGCTAAGAAGCTCTATTTCAGGTATGGGCAAGCTCAATAGATTTCCTAAAGTCTCAAAACTCATCCTGAAGTAAAACTCTGTAGAGAGAACTCCTTAGACTGGGTGCAAACAGCATTTTTATGTCTTAGCAACCCTGTAGCCTCACCAGACTGTTTCAGTAGGGGGGAAAAACAGAGAAGAGAAGCATGTTTCTACTCTTCTTTTTAACGCACACACACATATCTTCTATCATGTTGCTGCTGCTATGTAGCTCATTATTGTACAGGACCCAATGCTAGCAACTGAGGAGAGGAGTCCGTAAAAAACAAGATAAACGCAGGCCATGGAGCTTACTCCACAGTAAGGCAGACAGTAAACAGAGCAGGGGCCAAAGTTGCCTGTTTGTTATAAGTAAAGGATATAGCCATGCCTGTTTTATTTTATTTTTTTAATTTTTTAATGCTTTTTATTTATTTCTGAGAGAGAGAGAGAGACTGCATGAGCAGGGGAGGGTCAGAGAGGGGGAGATACAGAATCTGAAGCAGGTTCCAAGCTCTGAGCTAGCTGCCAGCACAGAGCCCGATGTGGGGCTTGAACCCACAAACCGTGAGATCATGACCTGAGCCAAAGTCGGACACTTAACTGCCTGAGCCACCCAGGTGCCCCGCCCATGTCTGTTCTATGCACAATGGTGGCTTTTTTTGCTACAATGGCAGAATTGAGTGGTTGTGACAGAAATCACCGTATGACCCACCAAAGTGAAACTATTTACTTCCTGGACCTTTACATAAAAGTTTGCCATCCAGGGGCGTCTGGGTGGTTCAGTTGGTTGAGCGTTTGACTTGGGCTCAAGTCATGATCTCACGGTTCATGGGTTCGAACCCCCCTGCGTTGGGCTCTGTGCTGACAGCTTGCTCAGAGCCTGGAGCCTGCTTCAGATTCTGTCTCCTTCTTTCTCTGCTCCTCCCCTGTTCACACTCTCTCTGCCTTTCAAAAATAAATAAATGTAAAAAAAAATTTTTTTTAAGTTTGCCATTCACTATAACTTACCGTAAGTTAATCATAATTTTGATTGGCAGGACAAAGAGGAACCTAGTTTAGTATGCAATATTGGGAGGATACCACTGAAAAAGTGAAGGGTAAGGTAGGCAAAAGAAAAGTTCCAAAGGCAAGGCCAGAAGGAAAAGCATTACGTAGAAGACCTGAGATAGGAAAAAGAATGGTGCATTCGAGGCAATGACAGAAGATAAGCGTGGCCTCAGTGTAGAATACAATTCAGGAGCACTGTGAGATGAGATCAGAAAGGTAGGTACACAGATGATGCTGAATCCAAATCTAGATTTTATAACTTTATCCACAGGATAAATGAGAAACTACCTGTTTCTCATTATCTGCAATGAGCCTTATATATAATGTTCTCCCTGTTTTGTAGGGAATAATGGTATTGGGGGTGGGCAACAATAACTGTAAGATGACTAGGAAGCAACAGTGGATTGAGAAAAGGGGATGATAGCTTGGACTATAAGGCTGGAAAGAAGAGTTGAGAAACAAAGATACTGAACTACCTTGGTGACTAAGATAAGCAGATGAGGGAATGGTAACAAAGACGATTCCTTTAACGTGGTATTTAACTGACTGGACAAAGTACACTGGAGGATAGCAGAATGGAAGGTGGGAGAGGATGTATGGGAGAAGAAAATAAGTTCAATCTGAGTTTGAAGTGTAAAACGAGGTGCCTGGGTGGCTCAGTCTGTTAAACATCCAGCTCTTGATCTCAATTCAGCTCTTAATCTCAGGGTCGTGAGTTGAAGCCCCATGTTGGGCTCCTTGCTGGGTGTGAAGCCTACTTAAAATATAAAAAATAAAAAAAATAAAGTGTCTAAAAACAAAAGGGAGAGGTCTATTAAGAGTTGATACATAGGCCAGGTATTCAAAAGAAAGGCTGGAATCAATTTTTTGGCAAGATCTCAATGATGAATGTTTTGATTAAAAAAACAAAATCTTGGACAGTATATAATATAGCTTATATTAATTTACTTCTATGTGTGGATAAATGGACGGAAAAAAGAAGGATTACCCAGAGGACAGAGAAATGAAGATGAAGAAAAAAGAACATTAAAAAGGCCAAAAGCCATATAAAGAAAATGTATCTGCAGTAAATGTATCTGCAGTACTGTTTTACCTGGGATTTTATCTTCAACTGAACCTGACCAAGTAAGATTGCAGAGGGGTACTTTTGTTCTGTGCAGGTGCTTAGCAAAAACATGGATTCTAGCTATATAATGGTTAGAAGTATGACCCTTAAATAAAGCTGTAAGTCATTTATTTTAATCTTGTTTCCAGAAGCGAGAAGGTAGAGTTTCAAAAGATTATCTTGCAATATAAAGAAGTCTACAATATGAACTTAATCACATCTTTGAAACTCACCAGAAACTTTGAGACTACATACAACACTTTCATAATGACCCAAAATTAAACCCATATGAAAAACAATTCTGTAACTTACTTTTCAAGCTCTTCCTGAGAATGGGCAAAAGTACAATTTGTTCCTCGGGGACACCCTCCTTGCTGACGCAGATCTCGACACATGCTAGTCTTGTATTTGCTGTTTGGTTGAGGCTACAAAACAGAAAAACAATATGTGGAAAAGTGAGGACTCTTGGGATTTCAGATTACCCCTTTAATTCTTTTTCACATCAGAAAGGTAATTCTTGTGCTGAAAACAACTGCCATTCCACCGTTTCCTATTACACATCACACAGTACAATTTTATATTGGTATTTCAGACATTCTTTCTGAGGACTATCTGAAACTGGTTCAGATGTTATGTCTGTTTATTTGACAGACAACACAATGACCACAAAAATAAAAAATTTTCTCATCAATTAATTTCTGTCTTAAAACTGTGGTACAAAACAAGCAATTTAAAAAGCAGGGCACCTGGGTGGCTCAGTCAGTTAAGCATCCAACTCCTGATTTCACTCAGGTCACAATCTCACAGTTTGTGAGTTTGAGCTACACAGAGCCTGCTTGGGATTCTCTTTCTTCCTCTCTCTCTGCCCCACCTCCCTCTCAAAATAAATAAATAAACTTAAAAAAAAAAAAAAGCCATAAGTTTTGTCCATTTAAACTTTCCCAGAAAGGATAGAATATAATTTCCCTTGAGAGTGAAAATTTATGAAACCAATTTATTTGTCAGCTTGAGAGTACCACACTCTCTTTAGGCTCAGAGCCACTTAAATTCACAAAAAACAGTAAGGCAAATATAAAAACCTCATCATATCTGCTATACTTGCATCAAGATTTAAGATGCCATTGTTATTTCTGTGACCTTAATAAGATGAAACATTTATCAGCATATCTAGGTAGCTCAGTTGGTTAAGTGTCCCGACTCTTGATTTCAGCTCAGGTCATGATACAGTTTGTGGGATGGAGCCCCACATTGGGCTCCGTGCTGACAGAGTGGAGGCTGCTTGTGATTCTCTCTCTGTCCGTCCCCCACACAAACACTCTCACTTGCTCTCTCAAAAATAAATAAACTTAAGAAAAGAAAAAAGATAGGGGTGCCTGGCTGGCTGGCTCAGTCAGTTAAACATCTGACTTCGGCTCAGGTCATGATCTCACGGTTCATGGATTCAAGTCTTGCATTGGGCTCTGTGATGACAGTTCAGAGCCTGGAGCTTGCTTCAGATTGTGTGTCTCCCTGTCTCTCTGCCCCCGCCCCTTGCTCATGTTTTTTCTCTCTCTCTCAAAAATAAATGAACATTAAAAAAATTTAAAAATAAATAAATAAAAAGAGAAAACATTTCTCTTCCAGTTAACATTTGAATATTATAATGTTTTCTAGTAGAATAAGCGTAGAAGAGTGGAAAGATCACTTTGGAGAAGATTTGATCTCAGCTCTGTCACTTATTGCCACAATGGCCTTAGATATGTTATTTAAGCTCTTTAAATTTCTTGGGAACAGCAATTATCTTGCTGTGAAGATTAGAAGTAATGTATGTAAAATACTGAACACAGGAACTGACTCACAGTAATGTAATAAATGGACATCATTATTAGATTATACCTTAAACAATTCCTTCTCAAGTATATTGCAAATACTTTAAAAATTCAAATTCCACACATTTACAAATAGAAATTCATTTGTATGAGAGCAATGGAGAAAAAAGTGACAATTTTCCTACATTAGAAAAGAATTAGACAAAACGCCTAGAAGGAATCGATGATCTATACTTGGTCAAAAACATTTGGGTGCTATGCTATGAACTACTTATCAGATGTACTAAAACTTGAGTTTCTCCTAAAAGAACAGAGATAAGAGAAACAGAAGAGTCACATAAGAAGTCCATTAACCTTGTTCAAGTTGTTCA
This sequence comes from Crocuta crocuta, assembly GCF_008692635.1. NCBI lineage: Eukaryota > Metazoa > Chordata > Mammalia > Carnivora > Hyaenidae > Crocuta > Crocuta crocuta. The sequence continues at coordinate 474,759 of NW_027530625.1, forward strand.
CAATGAACCCGTTAGGGATAAAAGCAGTCAGAAGTGCAATGAATATGCTTGCTTACCTGAGGTGTCTCATGGCCTTTTCTACTGTAATTTTGTATGAAGTCCACAAGGCCATGAACCACTGTTTTAACAGCTACCATTGCATTTTCTAGCTGCTCCCAAGTTGGTGAAACAGCATCTAAAATAAGCCACCAAGGTAACGGGAAGAGTTTGTTAGCAGTAACTCTCTTGTGTTGTTTACCTCAAAGATGGTAAAAGTATAAAGCGAGTATTTTTCCACATACCTGGGTTAGGGTCTATGTTTGCAAGAAGCTCTAAATGAGGCCTCAGTCTATTTAAGTTAGCTGGGTCACCTGTTCGTTGCAAAACAATTGTCAATTCCTGGACACTCTTTGCAAATGATTCTGGAGACTGCAGCTAACAAACAAAAAACAGAACAGCTTTTATTCTGGTTCTTATGACAAATCTATATTTGAATGCTTCATTTAGCCAACATACTAAACAGGTTTTCAAGTGTCTTCAGATTCCATAGGAGTATCACTGATGAATGAAATTTTCACCTCAGAATCTGCCCTATGAATTTCATCATTAGACACTTAGAAAACTTATTTATAAGCTGTATTAGCTCTCTGGGGTCTGAATGCAGGCAAATAACAGACTTTGTAAGTCAGCTGCTTTTATGCTAATATCCTATATTTGCTTCCCTATGGGCTTCCTTCATTTATTTTGAAAAGTTTGTAAGTTTATTTGAAAAATTATAAAAAGAAATAAAGATAAAACAATTTAAAGAGCTAATATGTGAGGCGCCTGGGTAGCTCAGTTGGTTAAGCATCGGCTCTTGATTGTGGCTTGGGTTATGATCTCATGGTTCATGAATTTAAGCCCTGAGTTGGGTTACAGGCTGACAGTATGGAGCCTGCTTGGGATTCTCTCTCCCCCTCTCTGTGCCCCTCCCCACATGCACCCTCTCTCTCAAAATAAACAGATTAAAAAAAAAAGGCTAATATTTAAAAACATATGAATCTCTAACTAGTTGTCTCTTTAGTTCCTTCAGAAGACTGCAGTGCTCTTCAATGGAACAGCAACGATCTATAATATACATTACTAATTTCACAAACCTTATCAATGATAGACTGCATGTGTGATTTATGTGCCAAGTCACCATACAGAAGTGAGGACCACTGCTCAGGTGAAATGCGGAGTCCTGCTTCCATAGCAATATGAACAATTTGGGCATCATGTTCTCTGCGTAACGCTTCGTAACTCCGAAATTCCTCTTTTAGCTGCATCAGGGAAGAGTCTTCATCCCTTTTGGTAACCTTTAAAAAAAAAAAAAAAAGGAGGGAAAAAAACAAACATCAGAATTGGTCTGCTCTCCTCCCCTTCTCCAATCAATTCTTTTTGGGGGAGGATTTGACTGGGGGCACCTATTATGAATCAGATACCACACAAAAGAAAGTGCAAAGAAGATAATGTCCTTATCACAAATTCTTTTTGGAACAAAGCAGAACTTACATAACCCAGGACATAGTTTCGCCTTCCTTCAATGAGCTCAGCAGCTAATAGAGAAAACACTTGTAAACAGAAAATTGTAGTACATGTGCTATTATAATGCTCCATGGCAATACAAAGGAAAAGCAATTCAATCTGATTGGTGGGAGAAGGAGCAACAGAGAAGGTTTCCCCCACTTGAATGCTGAATGAAATGAGTCTTGAAGAATGAACAGGAGTTTCCACTTGAGAAATAGAATCCTAGAATGATAGCAAGTGGTAAAATAGAAAAATGAAAGGCAGAGCACAGAGAAAGGCTAAGATACAGGCTGGAGAAGAATCACAGAGGCCTTATAAAATACAGTGAGAAATTTGTATATTATCCTGAAGGGAATGGGAAGTCATGGAGGACTTTTAAGCAAATGAATGATAATTCACTCTGATCAACAGGTAGACCTATATTAGAAATTTTCTATCACCACAAAAACAATCATACAGGTTTAATTTATACCTGACCTAAGCGATTTAAAAAGCATAAATTCAAAAGTTTACAGAGTTTCATATATCCTACTGAAACTAATTATCCAAACATGTAGGTATATGACTAGACAATTTCCACAATAAATGACTACACAATGAAATTTGAAACTTGGCTAGGATTCAGAAGACCTGGGACTAGTAGAGATTCTAAAACAAAACAAACTGTTCAAAATCATGATTTTCTCATTGGTAAAATGAAAACTTCCTCAGACCACTGGTTATTCCTATTGTTCTATTGTTCTATTGGCATGAGGCAGCAATAATATGACTCCAAGAACATGAAGATGGGAAAATTATGTTACCATCTGAGAGTTATTAGCATCAGTTCACAATTCTCTGTGGGAATATATAAATACATTATAGAAAAGTTTGGGATACAAGGGATACAGGAGTGCTGATGCACAGGGGCACATGTACCCCAATGTTCATAGCAGCACTTTCAACAATAGCCAATTCATGGAAAGAGCCTAAATGTCCATCAACTGATGAATGGATCAAGAAGATGTAGTTTATCTATACAATGGAATACTACATGGCAATGAGAAAGAATGAAATCTGGCCATTTGTAGCAATGTGGATGGAACTCGAGGGTGTTATGCTGAGTGAAATAAGTCAGGCAGAGAAAGACAGATATCATATGTTTTCACTCATATGTGGAACAGGAGAAACTTAACAGAGGACCATAGGGGAGGGGAAGGGGAAAAATAATTAACAATAAATAATAATTAATGAGAGGGAGGAAAGCAAACCAGAAGAGACTCTTACTAAATACTGAGAACAAACTGAGGGTTGATGTGGGGTGGGGGAGAGGAGAAAATGGGTGATGGGCATGGAGGAAGGCACTTGTTGGGATGAGCATCGGGTGGGTGTTATATGGAAACCAACTTGGCAATAAACTACAATAAAAAAAGGAGAGAAAAGTTTGGGATACCCACAATTCTAATCAACACAATCATAGGTATAATAGAGTATATAACTTAGAAGTCACAAAAATCTATATTTTACCCAACCTTTAAAGAAACACTGAGGAAACAAAAGGATTACCAACCTAAAAAACAGTAAAAAGAAACCCAAGAACCAGAGGATGGTAGCACTCTTCCAAATAACCATGTACCAGGTACAGGGTGCCTCTTAGGCAGCAAAAGCTTCTATCCATCTGAGTAGTAAAAATGGAGACAGGTGGCTAATAGAGCCTGGTCATATTAAAGTTCTTACTAATATGCATCAAAATCACCTGGGAAGTATTAAAAAACAGAATTTCAGGTAATCACAATTTCCGACTTGGAAGACCACATAATTAAAAAGTATCTATGAATGTTCAAATCCCATATCAGGTATACCAAATCAGAGTATCTGGGGATGGGTATACTTTTAAAAACTCCACAGATAATCCTGATGCTCACCTTCAGTTGGAAACCATTGCATCACACATTAGAATCATTAACTCCCCTTGTTCTGACTCCATGCTAAGGAACCAAAGGTTTGATACTCTTCTGCAGGACAGAATCTACAATATGATCATTTAAGTCATATAAAAGTTGCACTTCTCATTACGAATTAATAAAATTCATCATCTATTGTATTAACCTTGGTTAGGGTGGTTCTGTAAACCAGTTAGGGGACTTTACTAGAGTAAATGACACCCAAGAGAGGTCTTTTGGCAGTTAAGTCAGCCTGATACCCTTTAATTAATCCAAACACTGCTTTAACATGTTAAACTACAGGGCAGTGAGGATAAAATGAGAGAATAAATTGAAATCACTTTCACCAGTGTGATTCAATAATCACTAGTATTACTCAAATGTCAGTTATTAGCAGCAACTGTAGATGTAGGACTGTCATAAACCACAAATCAGTATGATACCTATGAGGGGAAAAAAAACCCACATTAAATCAGGAATAGAGTGTGAGAACCCACATTAAATCAGGAATAGAGTGTGAGAACCCAGTTAGTCACATTAGGATGACAAATGATCTCTGTAATGTGGTTGCTTAGCCAAAAACATAATGTTTGAGGAACCAGAGATTTATTTCTATTGTTATCCTAAGGGCACAAAATCAAGCACTGTAACTATCAGGCAGACAATGTCCAAGCCTCATTAGTGGAGATCACTTGAGGAGATCAAGTGAGGTCACTTGAACGTATTTTCATTAGTAATTACTTGCTATTTCAAACTAAGCAGTCTTCCATAATTTTTTTTTCTATTTCTACTGTTTTCACTCTTGGGCTATTAAAACCAGCAAAACAGCCTCAATGAGCATTGGCTTCAAATTTTGATGTTTTACTTTCATAGAAGCCAATGGGCCTTTCCAGTTCCAAGTCTCTGGGCCTTTCTCAAGAGCCAGCCAGCAACCTAATCTCTTGTAACATGAAGAGATTTTTAAGAATTCAGCCCACTTTCCACTTCTCTCAGTACCTGTGACCACCCAAAGTCTATAAGACAACGAAACTACATTTCTAAATATCTTGGGGTTCTTCTTTTTTTTTTTTCAGTAATATATTTTATTAACCCACTGTATTCACAATATTGTAATTTCAACATGTACATATAAAATTAGCAACTTTACATTTTTTATACTAAGTTTTTCAAAGTCAAGTATTTATTTTACACTTCTAACATCTCAGTTTGTAATAGCCACATATCAAGTCTTCATTAGATACTTGTGGCTAATGACTACTATACTGGACAGTTGAATATTTACTTATTTTATTTTTCTTAAATAGTTTATTGTCAAGTTGGTTACATATAACACCCAGTGTTCATCCCAACAAGTGCCCTTCCTCATGCCCATCACCCCCCTTCCCCTCTCCCCCACTCCCATCAGCCCTCAGTTTGTCTTCTGTCTTCTCCAACAAGACAAAACACACAAACACGACATCATCTAAATGCAGAGTGGGGCAAGTACCTCAACTTTTCACTCTCTTGTCCTGAAGGCAACATTATAGGCCATTTTCAGATTAAAGACCATAATCTAATTACAAGAGGGAATAAGATAAAATACTGGGAAGTTGAAACATTTACCAACTTTTATATACTGTTATGTAATTTTCCCTTTTAAGATGGTAAATTCATTTGAATAAGGCTTCTTTAGTCTCCTTTCACTATCCCGAGAATTAAGTTTACCAAAATGTTTCCTTATGCTGGTTTGTGTTTCTGACACCTTCACATGTTTTTTCCCAACAGGTAGCAACACATGCAAACAGTGCAGAAGGAAAACAAAGTTTCTTTTGAACTTTTGTTAGCATTCAGCATTTCTGGAACCTCTAGACCATTCTAGAAAGCCTCTGTCTCACACATAGGCATGCAATATCTAGACGGTTGCTTGCTATTTACCTTAAAACATGAAGCTCGGTACAGTAGTTGCACAACATGACCAATACTTGTTTTTGATGCCTGAGGAAATCTTGGTTCTAGTCTTTGAACAACAAAAAGTACCAGTACTTTCCTTGAGAGAGCAGAACCATCTTCTAATGCTAGCAACACCAGCTTCAAGGCCTCTTCTTGCATAGCTAGAAATAAGGAACATGAATTCATGGTAAGTGAGAAAACCTGCAAATCATGTCTATCAGTCTTATCTGGGTGTTAGTTTATGGCAGTCCATTATCCAGTCTGTATTTCATTAGTACAAAAAGAGGACATCCCACATACAAAAATACAGTTTAGTTAGTAAGTAATCAAACAAAAATATAATTTCTACTGACTTTCTGGAACACAAGTCAACAGAACTTAAAATATATCTTCTTAGGTATTTAATAATCAACTAGATAACAATAATGTTACAGCGCAAAGAAAAAAGTCCTCATTTACAAAATACATGGAGATACTCTGACATATTAAACAACACGTAAAGGACACACAGGACTCTCATGATAAACGGCAATTTTTCTTTAATGCATGAGACTTGTTACTTTGCCTATCAAAACAATTTTGCATATAATTTTAAAGTGGTATTAGATGCAATACCTGAAGAAGGTATTGTTTTCCAGCCAGGAATGTATGTAGTATAATCTGAATTTAATCATGAGGGAACAATAAAACTCAAATAAACTCAAATTAAGGAATTTTTTAATAAAATAACTGCCTATATTCTACAAGAATACCAACATCAGGGCCACCTCGGTGGCTCAGTTGGTTAAGCGTCTGACTTTGGCTCAGGTCATGATTTCATGGTTCGTGGGTTTTGAGCCCCACGTCAGGCTCTGTGCTGTCAGCTCAGAGCCTGGTGCCTGCTTTGGATTCTGTATCTCCCTCTCTCCTCTCCCCCATGTGTGTGTGCTCTTTCCCTCTCTCTCTCGAAAATAAACATTAAAAAAATAATCAAAGAAAAGCTAAAGAATGGTTCCAGATTAAAGAAGACTAAAAAGAGATGACAAATATAGTAAGTGATAACATTATGAAAGAAAATAAATTCCATTAAAGACATTTTTGGAATAATTGAAAAAACTGGAATGTGACCTAGATTGTAGTACAGTATGTAGGTTAAATTCTCTAAATCTGATGAAGATACTGTTGTTACCTAAGATGGTATCCTTATTTTTAGGAAATACACTGAAGTATTAAGGGGTAAAGGGTCACTGAAACATGCGAACTGTTCTCAAATGGCTCAGAAAAGAGCGAAAGAGCAAATAATAAAATAAACATAACAAAATATTAAAAATTAATGAATACAGATACTGAGTATACAGGAATTCTCTGCACTATCCTTGCAACTTTTAGGTAAATCTGAAATCATTTCAAAATTAAAAGTTAAAAATGTGTTGATTCTTAAAACAGTGCAACTTTCAGAGCTGAGAGGTCATCTAGAATCTGGATTAAAACAGAAACCCCTCCTTTTCCAAGTGAGGCATTGAGGTCAAGGTTCACAACTAGTAACCAGCAAAACTGTACTTTAACCAAGGACTTTTTAAAAAAAAATTGAGGCAAAATTTATGTAACAGAAAATTAACCATTAAAAAAATTCTTTTAATGTTATTTATTTAGTTAGAGAGAGAGAGAAAGAGACAGACAGATAGAACATGAGCAGGGGAGGGGCTAAGAGAGAGGTAGACATAGAATCTGAAGCAGGCTCCAGGCTCTGAGCTGTCCACATCTGAGCCTGATGCGGGGCTTGAAGTCACGAACCATGAGCTTATGACCTGAGTCAAAGTCGGATGCTTAACCAACTGAGCCATCCAGGAGCCCCTAAAATTAAACATTTAAAAACACAGAATTCATATGTACAACCATCAGATGTCTGTCTAGCTCTAAGACACTTTAATCAACTCAAAGGAAACCTACACATTAGGCAGTCACTCCCCACAGCCTCTACCCCCAGTCTCTGGCAATCACTAGCCTGCTGCCTGGTTCAATGGATTTACCTTTGTGGATGCATCATATAAATGGAATCATAGAATGTGACCTTTTTTCTGGCTTCCTTCACTTATCAAAATATTTTTGAAGTTCATCTGTTTTAGCATGTATCAGTATTTCAATCCTTTTTAAAAACTTTTTATATTAATTTTATATAGAAATGAAAATATTTTACGTATTTCAATTCTTTTTGTGGGTGAATAATATTCTATTTATTGATATACCACATTTAGTTATCCATTCATCAGCTGATGGACATGTGGAATGCTTCCACCCTTTGACTATTGTGAATAATGCTATCAATATTTGTGTATAAATATTAGTTTGAATACCGGTTTTCAGTTCCTTGGGGTACACACACCAAGGAGTGGGACTGCTGGGTCATACAGTAACTTTATGTTTAACTTTCTTTTTTTTTTTTTTTTTTTTAATTTTTTTTTTTTTTTTT
>NW_027530625.1:482922-494199 GCF_008692635.1 Crocuta crocuta
GAGAGGGAGTCACAGACTCCGAAAGAGGCTCCAGGCTCCGAGCCGGCAGTCAGCACAGAGCCCGACGCGGGGCTCAAACCCACGAACCGCGAGATCATGACCTAAGCGAAAGTCGGACGCTTAACCGACTAAGCCACCCAGGCGCCCCTGTGTTTAACTTTCTGAGGAACCACCAAATATTTTTCATATTTGGTATATAGAGGCTGCACTACTCTACTTTCCAAATTTCCCCACATCCTCATCAACTCTTTTTATTTTCTATTTTTAAGTTATGGGAAGCCTAGTTGGTGTGAAGTGGTATCTCAATGAGATTTTGATTTGCATTTCCTTAATGACTAATGATACTGAGTACCTTTCCATGTGTTTTTTTTTAAGCTTTTAAAAATATTTATTTTTGAGACAGATAGACACAGTGTGAGCGGAGAAGTGGCAAAGAGAGGGAGACACAGAATCTGAAGCAGTCACCAGGCTCTGAGTTGTCAGCACAGAGCCCAATGCAGGGCTTGAGATCATGACCTGAGCTGAAGTCAGACACTTAACCGACTGGGCCACCCAGATGCTCTTCATGTGCTTTTTAAAGGTTATCTGCGTATCTTCTTTGGAGAAATGTCTACTCAAGCCCTTTTTACATTGTGTTGTCTTTTTGTTGTTGAGCTGTAGAACAAAGGCTATTTGATAACCTAGTCTAATGCTTCTTGGTAAAGACAAATATGAAGAAATATCCAAAGGCAGCATTCTTAAATTACACTTAAATGTGGATTTTAAAATTATTTTTTCAATTGATCTTTGCATTATGGAAAATTTTAAACATACACAAAAGTAGAAACAACATGAACCCATAGTATAGCTGTTGCCAGTTCTTGCCCACTTTTCTAGTTTGTTTTGGCTGGAGTGTTTTGACGTAAATCCCACACATAGCATTTTACCCTTGAATAATCCACTATATATTTTTAACATATAAGGACTTCAAATTTTCTTCTTATAACTGGCCTCTTTGAATAAGTATCCAAATAAGGTCGATACGTTGCTTTTGGTTAATATGCCTTTGTGATTTAAAAATAAATCTATACTAGCTCCTCACCAACCTCCACCCTTCCATTTAAGAAAAAATTCGATTAGTTTTTGAAGAAACGATCATTTTTCTAAACAATTTCCCATTTAGCTAATTTTGTAGTGTTTCTAAATATAATCATTTATCCTCATGATTTCATGTAAACTACAGGCTTGATTAGATTCAGAATGAGTTTTTGTTTTTTGAGGTTTTATTTCTTTTGTTTCTTTTTCTGCCAAGCATACTTGTTATTCCATATGTTACAGTATGGAATACTGTAACATAAGGAGATACTTAAGTATCTCCTTAAGTATCTTAAGGAGATACTTAAGGCCCAGTTGTCTCACTTTTAGTAACATTAAGATTGATCAGTGGGTTCAAGCTCATACATCTATTGTAAATTTTCCCAACAATCTTTTATGTCATGGTTTAACAGCTACTAATAATTCTTGCCTAGACCCATTAATTCACATGAGGTTGTAAACGTGTGATTTTTCTCATTTTGATGATTGTTTTCTAAATTTATTAGCTGGAACTCTGCTAAAAGAGGAACCTAAACTCAACAACCTGAGAAACTGTCCTTAAAAACACTTTGTGAAGGATAGGCAAAAAAAACATGCTTGACTTTTATTCTACTCCTTTTCCAATTTCCAGAATAATATGTTGGCATTATTTAGCAAGTGCCAAAGATAACCAATTAATTTTTCCTGTCCCATCTTTACAAAATCATGGATTTTTATATATTTTATGTTTCAATCTACTGTAGTGATTATTCATTTTGATGTTCCAACTGTGCCATTCATGCCCAATGGGAGCTCCTTCCAAAATACTTCTATGACCTTTTGACAAGATGCCAATAATCTTTGATAGCTTTTTTGCTTTGCAGCCCAAGAATTCCCACACTCAACTTGTACTTTCTTATCCTAGAACAGGAAGTGGCATTTATCCAAAGAGCCCTGCTTCTTTTTAGTGGCATTGTACTTATTAAGGGTCATAATCTGGTTGCTATGGTTATTCATTGCTTCTAAGCCTTTTCAGAGGATAGATGTTTGCTGTTACAGATAGTGCTTTATAACTATGCATTCTGTATTTTTTGCTGTTTCTTTGGGATAGACGTGTAGAAATGGAACTGCTAGGCCAAAGGGTAAGCACATAGCTGATTTTGCTAGGTATTGTCAAATACCTCTTTAAAATGTGTACCACTTAGTATTCCTACCATTACTGAATTAAAGTATATACCTGTTTGCCCACAGCCCTGACAATAAAATATACTGTCAAACTTTTGAATTCTGCCAATCTGATACATGAGAAATGGTCAACATAATTTTAGTGTATATTTTTCTTGATATAAGAAATAGTATATATGTTTGAGGGCCATTCACATTCCTTTTTCTCATGTATTCTCTGTTCATATCTTTTCCAATTTCAGTTGGGTGGTTGGTATCTTCTGAGTTTTCAGGAGTACCTTATATATTAGTTATATTAGTCTTTTATATGTGATACAATACATTTTTCTAAGTTTATCATTGTTTTACTTTGCTAATGTTTTCTGTGGTGTAATTAAAAAAATATATAGTCAAAAATCAGTCTTTTCTGTTACTGCTTCTGGATTTGGAGTAAAGAAATGTGTTTCTTATACGAAGTTATACAGGAATTCACTCATATTTTTTTATTAGTTGTACGATGCATTTGTTAAAAATAAGGTATTTATGACCTATTTGGAATTTAAGTAGATAACGTATATAAAAAATATATCCAATTTTATCTTTTTCCACATGTCCATTCAGTTGCCCCAATGCCACTTATTTATAAAGCTTCCTTCATGGGGCACCCAGGTGGCTCAGTCCGTTAAGTGTCCAACTCTGGATCTCACAGTTCCTGAGATCGAGCCTCTCATTGGGCTTAGGGAGAAGCATGGAGCCTGCCTGTGATTCTCTCTCTTCATTCTCTGTCCCTCCCTGACTTGAGTGCTCTTTTTCTGTCTCTCTCAAAATAAACATAAAAAAATGATTGTAAGTATGTATATGTGGATGTATGTTTATGTATACATATACAACTTTCATTTACACGTATGTGTAACAACTTTATTTTTCCTTTACTTACAACCTATATAATCTTTGGCCTAACTCAGTTTTTTAATTTGTAAAATTGGATCTGTGTCACTTCTTTTGAAGGCTCTGAAAGATTAAATGTGAAATGCATTCTAAAATACTACAGTACTAATACATACATTATGATTCAAAAACTGATTTATCTTTAATTATGTCAAGATTTGTATGTGTTAGTAAACTTAAGTTGAGGGGATTCTCAACCAACTCTAGAGATTGGAATTCTCCAGCCTTAAGCCAGTAAGAAAGACAAGATAGTGATCTATCCTACCTGGCCCTAGAAACTGGCATCCTCGAGCCCTGACAGCAGCCCATAGGTTGGCAGACAATTGCTGGGGATTCTGGTGCTGTAATATTAGTTCTGTTACAGTTCTTTCTCCAAGTGAACGGGCTGCTCGCATGGCTCTTACACGACCTTCTTCCTCCACCAGTTGACAGTTTACAAGTGTCACCAGTTTCCTTTGCATTGGACGGCTCAGTGCACTCTGGTTCAAACTAGCTACACCTTTAAAAGAAAGGAAACAAAGTAAAGTTTTTTCAATTAAAAAAGACAAGTCAATTTTCATTACCTGTATTTAACTGTGAAGCTATAATTTGTAATGAGTCCTCTGTAAGATACTTTAGCATGACTATTCTGTCTCTGTTTATTACTATTTTGTGGTAACGGGAGTCTAATTTTTAGTTACTTCAAATTTTATTTAGGTATCCTATTCTCTGGGTTGTATGATGTCCCTCAAGAGAGTACTTTGGGCATATTTAGTCTCTTCTCCAACCATTAATTAATGAAAAGTTTAATAATATAAAAACAGAGAGGGAGACAAACTAGAAGAGACTCTAAAATACACAGCATAATTTAAAAGTAATGATTAGTAACAGCTCTAATTTTATCGTATACACGATGTTTAGACCATAACTTAATGGCAAGCTCTTAGATCATCTCTTTTCCTGACTCGGATATGCCCTAGCAATTCTTCCCTCTCTCCCACATCATTACTTCTTCCATTTCTTCTTGACAATTTCCATCAGATTCCATAAAAACAAGCATGCTGAAAATAAACTTTCTTCTTTAAAAAAATTTTTTTTAACATTTATTTTTTTGAGAGAGAGAGAGACACACAGTATGAGCAACGGAGAGGCAGAGAGAGAGGGAGTCACAGAATCAGAAACAGGCTCCAGGCTCTGAGCTGTCAGCACAGAGCCTGATGCGGGGCTCGAACACACGAACCATGAGATTATGACTTGGGCTGAAGTTGGCCGCTCAACCGACTGAGCCACCAGGAGCCTCCCTCTCTGTTTTTTTAAGTAGCCTCCACACCCAGCATGATGCCAACATAGGGCTCAAACTCATGATCTGAGATCATGACCTGGGCAGAGATTAAGAGTCGGACGCATAATCAACCGAGTCACCCAGGTGCCTCATAAATCTTTTTATTCGTCTCTCTTCGGCTACCAGCTCTGCTCCTTTCTTCTCTTTTGTAGCAAATTCCCTAGAGTTGTCTATATTCATAATCTCCAAATTCCTTGCTTCACAATCTTTAAAACCTACTTCAATTAAGTTGTTGCCACTGTTACTTCATCAAAACTGCTCTTCTCATAACAACAATTACCTCCAGTTTGCTAAATCAATGGTCAACTCTGTCTTTACCTTACCTTACATTTCACCAGCCCTCAACAGAGATGACCACTTCTAATTCCTTTAAACATATTCTATACTTGGCTTCCAGAACACTCCATTCTCTTGCCTTTCTTCCTTCCTTTTTTTCCCACTCTTCTTTACTGATTTTATCTTTTCTTCCTGACTTAATGTTAAAAGGCCTCAGGGTCCAGTTTTTGTTTTGCTTCCTACCTGCATTCACTACTTAGAAGATCTTAGCCAATCTTATTAATTGCTTTAAATACTATCCATATGTTAATAACTCCTGAAGGTACAACTTCTATACCTCATTCCTTAACATACATCCATTCAATTGCATCTAAACGAAAATTTGACATCTCAAACATAACTTGAATAAATTTAATTCCTGATCTTCCCATCTAAACCTGATCTACTTACAGTGTTCCTTGTCTAAGTTGATGGCAACCTCTCTTTCCAGGTGCTCAGACCCTAAAATCCAAGAGTCCTCATGATTCTGCTCTTTCTCTCATACCCTATTTCCAATAATTTAGGAAATCTTCTTGACCCAATCTTCAAAATATATTCAGGCAATATATTTCAATATATATATTCAAAATATAGATCTACTTCTCACTACTTCCTCTACTACTAACCTTGTTCCATTAGCTTATTAACCAATACTGTTCTCCTAACCTTGCCTTCTACACTGAATTCTCAGCAGAACACTTACAGAAATCCTTTAAACATTAGTCAGATTGTCACTCCTCTGCTTAAAACCCTAGAGAGACTCCCCAATTTTACTCAGAATAAAAGCTCAAGTCTTTAAAATGGCTTGGAGGTCTGTACATTATCTGGGCTATTTCTTTTCATCTGTCTCATACCCCTCAGTCACACTGCTCCGGGCACACTCTTCTTTTCTTCTTTGAAGATGCTAGGCATGCCTTGAGGACTTTGCTATAGCCTTTGTGTGGAACAGTCTTTTCCCAGAAACCTACATGGCTTAACTACCTCACCTCTTTCATCTCAAGTTTAAAACTACCTTTTTAATGAGGCCTACATTATTCACTTATGTAAAATTGCAATCTGCCCTTGTCCCCTCACTGACATTTCTGATTGTTCTAACTATATTATTTTATTTCCATTACAATTATCAATTATAACATACTGTATTATATAAGCATAATATTATATACTACACTTATTGTTTATTATACTTTCTCCATTTTCTAAAATGTAAGTGCTATGAGGGCAAGCATTTCACTACTGTATGCCAAGTACCAAAATAGTACCTGGCACATAGTACATGCTCATTAGATATCTGTTCAATGAATGCATGAGGTACATAGACTAAGTTTCTCAAGGAAGTACTGTGTCCAAAATATTCAACAGTGCAAAGCAGAGAGCAAGTATAAAATACTTGATTGATTCATTATGATGTGCTGGTCACTGGGTATGAAGTCATGAACAAAACAGAATTACATTTCTGTCATCACACTTAAAATAACTTATTGTATTTACATGTCTATCTCCCCCAATAGACTGACGGTTCTGTGAAGGCAGGGACCCTAACCACCTTAAGTGCAAATAAAATTGAATGAATAACATGAAATTGTCTTAGTAGGACTTATTAAAGTTAATATTCTGCTATAAAACTATTAATGAATATAAATACTGTATAAATCTCAATATGTAGTGTCTGATGAATTCTTAAATTAATAACAATATTGGCTATTTTCAGAAAATAATACAATGCTCTCCATCAAAAAGTTTTCCCAAGAATTCTCCAAACTCATTTTTTCAAACTTAAAATTATTAATAGGGTATCAACATCAAGTCTTTTATTTTTATTTTTTTAATTTTTTAAATAAACAAACTTTTATTTTATTTTTTTTAATGTTTTATTTATTTCTAGGAGACAGAGAGAGAGAGTGTGAGCAGGGCAGGGTCACAGAGAGAGGGAGTCACAGACTGAAACAGGCTCCAGGCTCTGAGCTGGCAGTCAGCACAGAGCCCGACGCGGGACTCGAACCCATGAACCGCGAGATCATGACCCAAGCGAAAGTCGGACGCTTAACCGACTAAGCCACCCAGGCGCCCCAACATCAAGTCTTTTAAAGAAAATGTATTAGCAAGTCCTGCTTACCAGTAAAAACACTTTTTATGAACTTACCTTTACCTCCACTTAGTGGTTTTAAGTAGAGTGCCAAATCCTCAACACATTTCTTTGCAACCTCATAGTGTTTGTTCTCACCTAGATTACTTAACTTTATTGATTGATGATCTGGTACCTAAAAACAAATAAAAATAGAAGAAATAACATTTATCCAGTTAATGGAACTTTTATTTACATATTTGATAACCATCTTAGTGTGTATAAAATTATAATACAGAGACAATACATCAAAATAGTTTAAGTAAAATTAAAGCCAAACACCTATCCAAACTGCTTTCTAAGAACCAAGGTTATCATACTTACTAGTGGGGGCTAAGTGTATTAATAGATGGAAAAAGAAGCAAGTAGTTAATAGTATTATATCAATGTGTATTTCTTAGGGTTGGTAACTGTGGTAGAATTTTGACAGATGTTAACATTAGGGGAAGCTGCAGAAAGTTATATGGGTTCTCTGCTTACTATTTTTTGGAAGTTTTTAAAAAATTTTTAATGTCTTTTTATTTATTTTTGAGAAAAAGATAGAGAGCGTGAGTAGGGGAGGGCCAGAGAGAGAGGGAGATATAGAATCCGAAGATAGGTTCCAGGCTCTGAGCTAGCTGTCAGCACAGAGCCTGACGCGAGGCTTGAACCCACTAACCATGAGATCATGACCTGAGCTGAAGTCGGACACTTAACCGACTGAGCCACCCAGGTGCCCCAATTTTTTGGAAGTTTTTAAAAAAAATTTTTCAAAATAAAAAGTGGGAGAAAAAGCCCTTAGCACCTTTTCAGTATATTATTTACTTATTTTATTTATTGCTTGTGGTCTGTCCCCTTGGTAAACAGAAGCACCACAAGACACAGTATTCTTTTCTTTTCTATGTAATCTCCACCACCAACCTGGGGCTCGAACTCACAACCCCAAGATCAAGTTGCATGTTCTACCAACTGAGTCAGCCAAGCACCCCACAAGACAAAACGTCAAAACTTGGGACATAAACTGCAGCTCTGCCACTTCTACGAGTGACCTTGAATAAATCATTTAACTGCTCCAAGCCATGGTTATCCTATCTGAAAAAATGCAGAAGAAAAATCCCTATTTCATAGTGCCATTGTGGAAATTCAGTTTAATCCAACAATCATTTGTATTTGTGGAGTGCTTAATATCCAAACATACTTTCAGGCACTAGACATATACCAGTGAGCAAAACAAACTTTCTTGCCCTTCTTGTAGTAGCTTACATTCTAGTGAAGAGAGGATGGAACCAATAAATTTAAAAACATTAACAAATAAATAGGTAATATGACAGAAAGTGATAAATAAAAATTACACAGCAAAGAAAAGAAGGATTGGGAGTGACGGAGAGAAGTTGCAATTTTACCAGAGTTGGTCAGGATAGGCTTCCTTAGGAATCATGATATTTGAATAAAGACTTGAGAGAGGTAATAAACATTCTAGGCAAAGATAAGTCACTACAAAAGCCCTCAGGTGGGAACACGTTTGGCATATTTAACAATTGGCTAGGAAGCAGTATGGCTTAAGTAAAAAGACTGAAGACAGTACTAACATGTGGGGCTTTAAAGGTAATAGAAATCACATTGTGTAGGCCTGCATGCTATTAAGGACCAAATGAGAGAACATTTATTAATGACAAAACATAATAACTGACCAACATAGCAGACACTAAATGGTAGCTAGTATTATTACAAAAAGTCTCCAATATTTTACTGGATCTAAGATGCCACTGTTTGCAAAAGGCACCGTTAAGAAAAAAGGCTACCAGTGCTCGCTTCGGCAGCACATACTAAAATTGGAACGATACAGAGAAGATTAGCATGGCCCCTGTGCAAGGATAACACCCAAATTCGTGAAGTGTTCCTTATTTTTTCTTGGTTTCCTTACATGTAAAATGAAGATAATGCTAATATCTACCTCGAAGACTTGTTGTATAGATTAAATAAAGTAATATAACGAAAGTAAAAAAAGAAAAAAGGCCACAAATTATGATATACTATTAATTACACATGCATGTAGATTTCAGAGTGTCTAACTGGAATATGAACATTGAAAAGAAATGCACTTTAGGGCCGCCTGGGTGGCTTAGTCAGTGGCTTAGTCAGTTGAGCATCCAACTTCGGCTCAGGTCATGATATCTTGGTTTGTTAGTCTGAGCCCCATGTTGGGCTCTGTGCTAACAGCTCAGAGCCTGGAGCCTGCTTCAGATTCTGTCTCTCTCTCTCTCTCTCTCTCTGCCCCACCCTCTCTCTCTCAAAAATAAATACACCTTAAAAAATTAAAAAAAAAAATGCTTTAAAAGAAACACTTCAAATACCAAGATACTAAAATAATGGAGTATTTTTTAAATTTAATTTTTATTTTCAAGAGAGTGTAGGAGAGAGAGAGGGCATGAACAAGCTGGGGAGAGGGTCAGAGGGAAGGAGGGAGAGAGGTGCGGGGTGAGGGTGGGGCGGAGAAAGAGCACACATGCAAGCTGGGGAGGGTCAGGGGGAGAGAAAGATTCCTAAGCAAGCTCCACGCTCAGTGCAGAGCCAGACGTGGGCTCAATCCCACAACCCTGGGATCATGACCTGAGCTGAAATCCAGAGTCGGTCATTCAACCGACTGAGCCACCCAGGTTTTCCAAGAATGGAGTATTTTTTTTTTTTTTAATGTTTTTTATTTACTTCTAGGAGAGAGAGCGGGAGCAGGGCAGGGTCAGAGAGAGAGGGAGTCACAGACTGAAACAGGCTCCAGGCTCTGAGCTGGCAGTCAGCACAGAGCCCGACGTGGGGCTCGAACCCACGAACCGCGAGATCATGACCTAAGCGAAAGTCAGACGCTTAACCGACTAAGCCACCCAGGCGCCCCAAGAATCGAGTATTTTTAATTCACTGATTTTTCTAAGAAGTGATTAATCAGAAAAGTCCTTACTTTCTTGTTTTAACATATAGCTCATGACGTACAGAATTTCATCTTCTTCCTCACCTGTAAAATGGGGATAATAACTATCTAAAGAGCTAAGATAAGAATTAGTAATGACAGACATTTAATATTTACTATCATATCTAACATAAAACAGGTCCTCATTTAATGGAAATTAGTACTAATCTAAGGTCTTGGTCTGACTCAGTAAGATAATTATAAACAAGAAATACTGATTTTGTAACACATGAACCGAAGAAATTATGCGGAATTTGTTACAGATACTCTGGAAATTGTTTTTTTCCTCTCTCTCTCTATCCCTAAATAAACCTTATTTTCTCATTTGTAATATTATCTTAAAAGTCAAGTAAAGTTAAAAAGAAAATCCCAAAACCTCCATTTGAGGGTCCTAGTTGGTTGATATCTGAACATTTCTGATTACATTTCTTTTCGTATGACATAATAAATGCATGCTTATATATGATTATTTAAAAATGTTCCTTGGAGGGGCGACTGGGTGGCTCAGTTGGTTGGGCGTCTGACTTCGGATCAGGTCATGATCTCATGGTTTGTGGGTTTGAACCCTGCATCAGACTCTGTGCTGGCAGCTTGGAGTCCAGAGCCTGCTTTGGAGTCTGTGTCTCCCTCTCTCTCTGCTCCTCCCCCACTTGTGCTCTGTACCTCTCTCAAAAATAAATAAACATTAAAAAAATTTTTTTTAATGTTACTTGGGGCACCTGGGTGGCTCAGACTGTTAAGCGTCCAACTCTTGATTTCAGCTCAGGTCATGATCTCACCGTTTTGTGAGTTCAAACCCCATGTTAGGCACTGCACTGACCATGAGGAGCTTGCTTGGGATTCTCCCTCTCTCTCTGTCCCTCCCCTTGCTTGCGTTCTGTCTCTCTCAAATAAACAAACAAAAGAAAAATGTTCCTTATCCACAAAATCACTTATTTTTAAAAAATATTTATTTTTGCAAGAGCGCAAGGAGGGGAGGGGCAGAGGGTCTGAAGCAGGCTCCATGTTGACAGGCTGACAGCAGTGAGCCCAATGTGGGGCTTGAACTCACAAACTGCGAGACATGACCTGAGCTGAAGTCAGATGCTCAACTGACTGAGCCACCCAGGTGCCCCACCACCAAAATTACTTATAAACAAAAATTTTGACCACGCATTGAATACAATGAAATATAGAACTATAGTGGAATTTATGGTTTTACCTACGGATTTATGACATTATCTAAAAAACATCTTTTGCAGAATACAATCATGGTATCAGGCACGCTGAATATTTTTTATATCTCAAGTATCACTAGACACACGTTGTACCCTTATATGAACAAAGTTCTATGATTATTGCACATACCAAATTATTAAAACCCTATCTATTTATTTATTTATTTATTGGGGGGGGGGGGGGCATGGGGAC
>NW_027530625.1:494250-534662 GCF_008692635.1 Crocuta crocuta
GCTATTGCACTCAAGTGAGCAGGGGAGGGGCAAAAAAAGAGACAGAGGAGTGAGAGAATCCCAAGCTAGCTTTGCTCTATCAGCAAAGAGCCCAATGTGGGGCTGGAACTCATAAACTGTTAAGATCATGACCTGAGTTAAAATCAAGAGTTGGACACTCAACCAACTTAGCCACCCAGATGCCCCCGAACTTAATAAAATCTTGAAAGCTTACCTGGGCTCCAACTAACTGGAGAAGTGCGAAGTTGACAGGAAGCACATCAATGTCTGTGTTGATGGCAGTCTGGTCAAAAGGACAAGCTTTTCGGTGAAGTTTATTCAAGCAGGTCTTGCAAACAGTGTGTGAACAACCTAAACTGATGGGTTTGTGCACATTCTCATCAAATTCATTATAGCAGATTGGACAGGACAGAAATTCTGTCCATTGAGCTGCCTGCACAGGCATTGTGGAAGCTGGATGCTCGGGTTAGCAGTCTAGCAGATCATTATTTTGCTGTGTAGTGTTTTGTGAGCTGGAAATGGACAAAAGTACGAATTAACCACACATTCATCATTTACCTTTTAAGAGTTAATTAACTGCTTTAGTCAACCATCATAGCTTCAAAACCTAAAACATTCTGAATAATTTTATGTGCTTTGGATCTTTTTATTTAAATCTATTTGCTGAATTTGTTAAATTTCTGAAATTCTGTCCAGAAACAGTATTTGAATAGTGTCCTTTTCAACTAAACATATTTATATTGGTTGCTCAAATAACAGTTGACTATCAAAGCTTTCCATGTATTTTTCTTAACAAACATATCAAATAAGTGGATTAACTTACCACATTTCATTTTTAGGAACACAAATTACTTTGCATTGCTTGGGTGTTTAGGATAGCTACTACCCCAAAACATACAAAGAAATTGATCCAAAGAATACTGTAGTGAGTCAAGTGTGAAAAAAAAAGCCACCTCAATGACAAAGTCAGTTAAGGGTATGTTCAACTTGGCAGCTTCACAGAAGAGGAAATCTCTGGTCAAGACTTGACTAAGAGGCTAACAGAGGAATCAAAATCAAAGTATGTGAGATTATGATGATAGAGCAGTCTGTCCAAAAGAAAAAAGTCTTACAAATCTAGAGTACTTCTGACAAAACACACCATTTAGTAAAATACATATATACAATCCCAAACTGTCAGGTCCAATGACTAAGATATAGAAGAATAAATATTCTAATCTAATAATTCTAAGCAGAAAAAAAGCAAAATATAAATAATCTTTATATATGATTAAAAGGCACATGGAAAAAATTATTGAATTTTTCTTTTTCCTATGATTATAATGTTTATACCATAATTTTTAATAAAATAAAGTATCTGGCACGAAACTATACTGTACTCTAATTTGAAATCATTAGATACCTAACGAACATTCTGCATTTCACAAATTTTTCATATAATCCAATTCAAAAGTTACATAAGTCTGACAAAGGCACTCTGGTGAACAAGAAATCCAGGTATTTAGGGCAATTAAACAGCCAATACTTTATTTCATAAGAATGTTTACCAACCCAGATATCTTAGTTCCATAGAAATTAGATGTTTAAGACTATAGTCAGAGTCAAGACAGGAAAGTAAGTAACTGGTTCTCCAGTATCGCCACATCCAAACGAAGAATTCTGTTAGCCTTAAGTGTGCTTTTATATTCACATAAACTAAGGTTTTAAAAAAATATCTTGGTAAATGAATCACTGGGCTTGTTATATAAAAAGCACCCTGTACAAATTTCTCCTCAAACAGCTCTAATGCAAAGTACCTAATATCTTTATTTTTAAACTAGTCAAATCTTGCAAGTTATATTCATTTCGTATTTTTTACCCTTCCATTGCCACACCTATTAACGCCATCAATCTTAAAACCAGTTTGCTCTCATCTTTAGAGATGAGCACTAAACAGGTGAACACATCATTTTCTGAAACTATTAAACGTTCAGTTTTCCAGGCTGCACAATTATACAAGGAAAAGGCCTCTGAGGAAGAATGCATCTTATCTTAAATCTACTACTGAGAACCCTAATTTAGTTAATAACCTGAACCGATAAAATATTTATCAAAACAAGATACTGCATCTATTTTTTCATAATGGTCACCTGTTTGGAAATGGTAATTTTGTGGGTTAGGGTATCACAGCCACTGGGTAATAGGAAACTAGTAGCAATTACTCTTTCCTTTTTTAGTTTTCTAAGATCATCCTGAAATACTTTATATTAGTAAATTGGGGGCGGAGGCATTTAAGTTTGAACTAAACATAACACTCTTTTCCCTCACCTCTTAGTTTTCAGTATTTCAAACTAGTCCAGAATACACTTGATAGTTTTAGGTTATAATATCCCATATATTTCTATATCTATGAACACCAGATGCCTCAGTATTATTAATACTGAAATTAATAGAATTTCTAGTAGAAATTGAACACCTTAAAAAAAATTCTGCCCAAATTTGTCAATAATCCTGCCAAATTCTGCTATGTGTCAGATTCTAACTTTCTGACAAGAAAATAATTACTAAAATGTCCTTATATAGTAAGGCATAAGGAAAGGCTTTTTAAAAATGTTTTTCTTAAATGCTGTTATCAATAAATTCTAGATTCCTCAATTAAGATAAAGACAAAATTTTATCTAAGACACTGAAACAGCTTATATAATCCACCGAAATGTTTAACTGGTGATGGAAGAACTTTTATTTATTTAAAAAGGCACTCTGTAAACATTTACCTAGAAAGCATTTTTATAGCCAAAATTATAAATAATTAGCTCACTGTCTTTAAATTTATTTTAAATGTTTTTTATGTTCATTTATTTTTGAGAGAGAAAGAGAGAGAGAGAGGGAGAGAGAGCGAGCACAAGCAGGGGAGGGGCAGAGACAGACAGAATGTGAAACAAGCTCCAGACTCTGAGCTGTCACCGCAGAGCTCAATGCAGGGCTCCAACCCACGAACCATGACCTGAGTCAAAGTTGGATGCTCAACCAACAGAGCTGCCCAGGTGCCCCTCTTTAGCATTTGTTTTAAAAAGAATCTAAATGCACCATGGCTAGCTAAGAATATATACCAGTGCGTAAAACTTCTAGATTTTTACTCATAATTCTAAAGTAACTTAACTCTACAGAAGTCTAAATTACTATTAACATTTAGTTAATAGTCAAGTATCCAACCTGAAGATACTTCCAAAATATCTCAAAGTGAGATAAAATGGACTAAAAAGCCCATAACTCTAGATACATAGACACTATTTAAGAAAAACATTCTAATTAAATTACTTATATTAACTAATTTCAGTCATTAGTAAATTTGAAGAAAGATAGTAAGATAAAGCATAGAAGAAACACAACATTGAAGGTAGACAGATTTTTCCTCAAGTAATTTTTCAGGCTCTAAGTTCTTTGTTATAAATACTAACTTGTAAAATAGGAAGAGTAATTAATAGACATCTCTCATATGATACAAATTACGCATTGCTTTATTAAGAGCAAACTGCATACCAGCTAAGTACTTTCATTTTTTATTAGTCCACCAAGATATTATGCAGCCAGTTCTGGACTATGTCACCAGATTTTAAAACGCCAGAATAAAGTATATGCTTCTTTCACTAGTGTATAATAAAAAAAATCTGATATTTTACAATTCTCATCATAAAAATATGAACATTAGGGCTCAAGTCTGTTAATTAAGACATTCATCGTTTTCATTTTAGTTCACTCATATGAAGAGTTTAAGCTATTGAAATGAAAAGCACTTCTCAATTCAGAAACCTTACAAATAATTAGTTTTGGACCTCAAAAACTATATTTAAAGCATCTTAGATACAACTGAGACCTTAACCTATAAAAGAAGCAAAAAAAAAACAACCAATGGAAATAATCTGCAAACTCTAAAACTCAGCACTCAAACATACTAAAAGCACTGGAGAAAAAGGAACTGAGGTACAATTTTAAAGACTGCTAATATAAATGACTTTAGTATAAGTCAAGAGAGATACAAGACTCAAGTTTTTTTTTCTTCTTAAATCCACTATGAAGTTGAACTCAGTTTTTTAATCAGTATGAGACTTAACTTTCTGTGTCTTCTAATAGAACACTAATGCATTAATTTTCTATTTTATTTTTTTAATTTTTATTTATTTCTAGGAGAGAGAGAGAGAGAGAGACAGCGTGAGCAGGGGAGGGTCAGAGAGAGAGGGAGATACAGACTCTGAAATAGGCTCCAGGCTCTGGGCTGGCAGTCAGCACAGAGCCCCACGTGGGGCTCGAACCCACGAACCACGAGATCATGACCTAAGCCAAAGTCGGACGCTTAACCGACTAAGCCACCCAGGCGCCCCAGTAATTTTCTATTTTAATTAATATAGCCAATAAAGTTTTGCATTAGTAATGACAAGACATAAACATTTATTTTTGAGACAGAACTTACTCACTTCTGTCTACCAAATCATGGCCACTGGATAAATTTATCCTTCATATTACCAAAGTCCTTATTAGCCTTTTTGATTATTCTGATTGCAAGATGATACTCTGTCAGGAAATTTTTGGTTTTCATGTGTCTACTTTGATTCAGACAATTTATTTCTCAGAAGAGCAGTGATGCTTTAAACAAGTGCTAACAGAAACATCATGTGAGCTGCCAAGTAATTTAAAGTTTTCTAGCTGTCATATTAAATAAGGGATAAACACATGAAATCAATTTTAATAAATTAACCCAATCTTTCCAAAATATCATTTCAACATGTAATCAACATTAAAAATTACTAAGATAGTTTAAATTCTTTTTTGGTAGTAAGTCTTTAAAATCTAGTATGTAGCTTATTTTACATTTACACCTCATCTCAATACACACTAGTCACACTGCAAGTGTTTAACTGTCACATGTGGCTACTGGCTTGTACTGGACGATGCAAGTCTAGAGTACTTAAATTTATAAAATAATACTCAAAACTAACTTTTATTAAGAATTTGAGGTTAAAGTCACAACTACATGTAAGAAGTTTTCATAAAACTAGAAAACCCAAGGAATATAAAGATGTGCCTTACAACATTTATAAGATGGGATGCAAAACATTACTTCTAATTTTTAGCTAGGTTTATTTTACCACATGCTTCCTTTTTCCATAACTAGAAAGTGAAACTTCAACACAGTCGGACCAAAACAGTTAAGTGCTTATTATAATAAGTCCTTGCCATCTATAAATTTATCATTCTTAGATACTGCATACAATGTTGTTGAAATTCTATCTTTTTTTTAATGTTTAATGTTTTATTTATTTTCGAGAGAGAGACAGTATGAGCAGGGGAGGGTCAGAGAGAGAGGGAGACACAGAATCTGAAGCAGGCTACAGGCTCTGAGCTAGCTTGTCAGCACAGAGCCTGACATGGGGCTTGAACCCATGAACCATGAAGATCATGACCTGAGCTGAAGTTGGACGCTTAACTGACCGAGCCACCCAGGCGTCCCAAAGTTCTATTTCTGAATACAAAATTTTGTGTTAAAAAAATGCTTCCCCCCGCAAAAGAATTTTTGTTAGCTTTTTCAAACTGGAAGACACAGCAAATTACAAAAGCAGAAAGTGAAATAATGAAAACATATGAACAAAGGACGTTAGGTCTCATATGTCAGGTCAACACAACAGTAATAAAAGATCAGGAGTAACTCAAAGGATCCACTAATGATCAGTACTGCAATTAAATCTTCAAAGAATAGAAGGCAATTTGAATTTTAACATCTGCTTTTCTAAACATGTTTGGAATATACATTTAACATTTTGTCCTAGCAATTTTCCAAACTCTAAAATTTGGAAAATATGAATTTCCAAATTAACAAAAATAGCAACATTTAAAGATGGTCTTTGATAGGATTTATGGCCTCTACTTCTTCAAAAATTAAATGTGGAAGAACACAAGAAAGAGATGTTAGGAAAGTGGTGTAGCTTTTTAGATAGATTAAAAAAAAAAAAGGTAATAATGACAGAATCCATGAACTTGTCTTAATGTCTTCGAAGAAGCCTTTACTAAATTTGTAAATTTAACTAGAAAAAAAGCTGCCCAGGCTAACTAAATCATTTGTTTCTTTGCTATTGGGTGAAATTATTATCAGTGTAGCGAAGCAACATTAGCAATCTCAGGTTAATCAAAAGTTCCTATTGAACTTAATAGTTTGACTAATGCAAAAATGGAAAAAAGACTACTTAAGCACTTCACCTGTAATAAAAAAAAATCGTTCTAATCACAGCGGTTTGGGGGAGAGAAGGAATTAAAAAGAAGGGGCCCAGGTAAGGGGAGAGTAGGAACTAAAAGAAGGGAACCTAGGAGGTTATTTAAAAAAATAAAACAGGCTGGGAATCACGAGATTAGATCTACTTTATGTCAGTGATTACTTGAGACTATTTTGGTGTCAAGGTTCTACATGCTGGTATCTTAAACTCCTCTGTGATTAGAAGGATGGAAATGACAGCTACTCTCATCTTCTCCCTTCCTGAAAGCTAAGGCCAGAGAAAAGTAGAGCTGCTTCTGAGAAACAAAGATGCTTTCTACCATTCTTCTAAGATGGTGGAAGAGTCTCCTTAAGAGGCTTCCCCAAGAAGGAAAAATAAAAGGGGGAAAGAAGAAAGCCACAGCAGAATTCCCGGGCCATATTTCATGCCATAGGACCGTCACATCCACTGTGCAACCACTCTGGTCCGACTATCTCCCTCCCAGGAGGTTAAGCCCTCTCAGGGCATTGTTTGGCCGTGGTCCCTATTTACCACTCAGATCGCCTCCACCATCCCTGCGCTGGGATCTCAGTAAGCCCCAAGACAGAAAGCCGAAAAGCTAGGAGAGGACTTGGTTTCGAGGTCCTCCTCCAAAACCCCCCTTGCTAAGTGGTGTATAAAAAGGAGAGACAACCCTGGCCTTTGCTTGGGTGGGTTCCTTTGGGGTCAGAGACTTCCCCTCGGCCGGTGTCGAAGGGAGGTGGCCATTTGCGCCGGGCGCTCGGTATTGAAAAAGCCCTACCGAGGAAAGGGGCCTCCGCAGGCCCCGGACTCCGGGCCCGGTCCGAGTGTCAGGTGCGGCCCTCAGTTCCCAACCCTCGGGGCACCGACGACGACAGCACAGAGGCCCCAGGCTGCGACCGGTCTCCCGCCCGACCGCCGGGGACTTAGGGACCCAAGCTAGGGCCCGAGAAGCATCGTGCCCGCCCCCGCCCTACCTGTGGGGGCCCGGGCGGGGTCGCTAAGGGCCGCTCCCGGGAGCCCCGCGACGGCGCGGCTTGGCGACGGAGGCGCCTCGTCTCGCCGGGGCAGAGCTCGGCGGCGGTTTCACGACCTCAAACTCCATCGGGAGCTATAGGGACAGCCCCGTTGGCGGCGGCGGAGGCCGCGACGGGGCCTCCTCCTCCTCCTCCCTCCGCCTCCGCCTCCTCCTCCTCCTCCTCTCCAAGGAGGCGGTCCTGGAGGGATCCCGACCTAGATCTCGCGAGAAGATACTCCCCCTTTAACGCGAGATCACGCAAGACAGGGCGTTAGGGAGGTGGAAGGAAAGGGTAGTAGCCCCCGCCACCTGGACTGCGCATCAGCTTCCCTCTGGTCGAGCCTAACCACCCCCGTCACGTGACTGGGGAGCCCCGGAGCACTGTGGGAGGTGCTGTTAGGAGGTCTAGGCGAGCCGAAAGGGTTGATGGGAAACTCCCTGCACCTTCATCAGCGCCCTGAACTAGCCTTATAGACAGTGCTGTGAGGCAGTGGCTGACTCACGTCATGCAAAAAGTGGTCTCCGTTGAGCATAATCTGATACATCTATATCTACGCACTCTCCCATAATTATATAGTGACTCATTCCCCCAATCCCTCCACATATTTGCCCATTTCCCTATTAAAACAAAACAACAACAAAACAGCATTTGCTTGCCAGGCACTAACATATCTAATACAGACAAATCTGAGTTCTTAACAAGCTGGCAGAAATCAAAATTTAAGCAGAAATTCTGGCATTAATATCTCAATAAATATTTGTTGAAGGATTTTTCACAGCAAGCTGTTAAGTAGAAATTATTCCTATTGTATTTCAAGATGAAGAAACAGACTAGTTAGTATTAGAAATAAGGGAATTAGGGGCGCCTCGGTGGCTTAGTCGGTTAAGCGTCCGACTTTCGCTTAGGTCATGATCTCGCAGTTCGTGGGTTCGAGCCCCGCGTCAGGCTCTGTGCTGACTGCCAGCTCAGAGCCTGGAGCCTGTTTCAGTCTGTGACTCCCTCTCTCTCTGACCCTCCTCTGCTCATGCTGTCTCTCTCTCTCTCTCTCCTAGAAATAAATTTAAAAAAATATTAAAAAAAAAGAAATAAGGGAATTAGCATTTATGAGCTGCTTACCAGGTCCTGTGTTAGGTAATAAAAATTTCATTTTTACCACTTATTTTAGTTTTATTTATAGTTCATTCATCAACATAATCCTAAAAATTTATACTATGTACTCTCTGTTACAGAGAAACTGAAAAATACAGATTAAGAAAATGGTCATGAACTGAAGGCACTTTCCAATGTGAACACAGATGTCCAACAAAGGCATGCATGAAGGTAAATCCAGCACAAATTTAGACATACGGACATGTAGTTTATAAGCTACAAGCTTAATATATATGTATACATGTGGTTATTACTATTATATTGCCAGCATGACAGGGAAACGTCAGTGTTTTTCAAAAAATATTTGTTGGCCAAATCAAGGACTTTTCTTCCATGCATTTGTATCCTTTCATTCTCTCCTATGACATAAATGCCAATCCAAGAGAAAGGTTCTCAGTAATGGTTCATTTGTTCCACTGTTTTCCATTCAACTAGATAGTAATGGATACATATATATGTAGGTTTTTCATTCTGCTGGACAGTGTATACGACACTCTGCTAATATTTTTCACAGGTGGCCTAGCCATCACATTTAATATTACAATCCCAATTTCTGTTTCCTGGCACTCCCTATCCCTACTTTATTTCCTCCAACTCTGTTTTTAAAATCTGATATATACTGATTTTACTTGTTTACTGTTTTTCTCCCTCCACTAAAATATAAGCTTCATGAGAGCAGGGAGTTTTGTTGGTATACCTGACTTCCAGGACTACATAAGGACTCCATAAATATTTGTTGAGTGAATGAACAGCCAGAAGAAATAGTTTCATTCCATAAAATTCACAGATGTAGACAAAACACAAAGTTCTCCATTCACATCTCCAGTTTATTTTTTCTTGTGTAAACATATAGAATAGTTACATCCAAGGAAAACAGCAAGGATTTTCTCTTATACCAAAGCAACAACTACGTTACCAAATCCTTTATACATTAATGCAGTTAATGAAAAGGCTGAATTCAAATATGTTGCATTTTTACCCATCACATCAGAAACACAAACAACTAAAAGTTAATGTTTTAAGTGAATAAATTCAACACTTTACTTTGCCATACCTGCATTTTTCAAAAGATTCCATTTTCCTGGAATTGTTTATATACATCATGCAAACAGACACTCTCTAGGAATGTTCTGAGATCACTGTGTGCTACTGGACAGGAATAAATAAAAATAAATAACAACCATCACTTTCACAAAACCCTTCCCCCCAAGCAAATATCTCAAAGTGCTTACCAAAAATGTCACAAGAATCTTACAAGGCACACATAAAACTTAAACATAATTCAACCATAATTTTTTTCAAACATCAAAGATAGTAGATACTGATTCCTAAAAAAAACAGTTTATGACTATTCTTTTACCCTTCCCTCCCACCTCCATCCCTGCCCCACAAAATTTCATCCTAGGAAACAAAATAAGAAAAGTACTTCAATCACAAACTATTTCTGAAAGAAAAATGTTTTCATACCTACAAATGGCCAATCATAGGTTAAATGGGAAAGAAAATTAAATGTTGTACTAACATATTCTCCAGTGGAAGAAAAACACTATTTACTTTAGAAAAATTTTGTCTCCAAAGTGGTACTCAAATAGTAACATTCACAAAGACACAAAACTCTCCTCTCTTGCTTTCCCCTCTTCTCTGTTCTTAGGAACGCAGGAAGACTTAAATATAAAATCACAGAATTTTAGACCTGGAAATGATTTTAGAAATTACCAAGTTCAAATTTATTGTTTTACATATAAATTTAAGAAACTGATAGAGACGTGACCTGTCCAATGTCACTAAGAAGTGACGTGGGGGCAGGTTTATGCAGTTGGTTTTCTTATCAAAGATGAGAGCTGGACTCTTTAAAGTCTCTCCTGGAGTTAAAATCCTATGGAGAATATATTTTTCCCAAAAGTATCACGAAAAAGGATAGTTAACATTTACAACAATCAACATGTGATCAATCACAAAATTCTTATAAATGGTACAAAGTATGTTACATTTTCAAATGTGGAAGGGTTTCAACAGAACCTAAATAAAGCAGAAATTCTACATAAAGCTAAGGTGAATAGAGGAGGAATAGAACATTCTGAAAGTAAGATGTATCCAGTCAGGCTTCTTTACTAAAAGTAGTTCCTGCATTTTAGAGTATGATTTCCCCTGCAACAGATTTTAACCTTTGTTATGACAATTAAAAGTTTTGTGTTATTTGTACACAGGGAGAGTAGAGAGCAATGGCTCATACACAGTAAAAAATACTACTCTCACTAAAATATTCATACAGTCATGGTTTTGCTTTTGGCACATTTCTGGAAAGATAGAATAAAACTCTAGAGATGGTTAGGATTAACTGAAAATTGCATTAATGTAAATGAGGTTATTAATAATTAAGAGAACACTAGTAGCTAGCCCTATTTAAACTATTCATCTAGTGACAACATAATATACATGGCCAATTTAAAGTAAAAAAGGGAAGGGCACCTGGGTGGCTCAGTTGGTTGACTGTCCAGCTCTCGATTTTGGCTGTCCAGCTCATGATCTTGCAGTTTGTGGGATTAAGCCCCGCATCAGCCCCGCACCTTTGCACGGACAGTGCAGAACCTGCTTGGGATTCTCTCTTCCTCTCCCTGCCCCTCCCCTACTCATGTTGTCTCTCTCAAAATAAATAAACATCAAAAAAAAGTTTTCATAAAAAATAAAGAAGGGAATAAACTATTAAACTACACACAACAACATGGATGAATCTCAATGTCATTCTGTATGGTGAAAAAAATCATCTCACAAGGGAATACTAGAAGATTACACTCTGACAATCCAGAAAAGGCAAAATTACACAATGGGGAACTATTGCCAGGGTTTAGAGATAGGTGGAGGAGTTTAATACAAAGGGACATCCTTAGGGAGTTTTTAAGGATGATGGAATGTTCTGTATCCTGATTGCAGTGGTGGCTGCACAAATTTACATGTGTTAAAATCCATGGACATGTAGACCAAAAACAAAGGTAAGTTTTACTACATGTTAACTAAAAAATAAAATAAATTTTAAAAAGGAAACAGTAGACTATCTTTGGTAAAGTTGGAATTTTTTTTTAACGTTTATTTATTTTTAGAGAGAGGCTGAGCGCAGGCAGGGGAGGAACAGAGAGAGAGAGAGAGAGAGAGAGAGAGAGACGATCTGAAGCAGACTCCAGGTCCCAAGCCCAATGCAGGACTCAAACTCACAAACTATGAGATCGTGACCTGAGCTGAAGTCAGATCTTTAAGTGACTGAGAGCCACCCAGGTGCCCCAGAATTGGGATTCCTAAAAGAAGTTGTTCAGAGCTTCATGCCAATGATATAATTTCACTGGTCATAAAATTACTAAATACAACTGTATTAAATAAAATCAGGAAACTTGGACCCAATTAATTGTTTCAAATTATGTATACTAACAAATCATGGAAACATCATTTTAAGGAAGATTAGCCAAGTACAAGGAAATCCCGCTACTTTCAAGTGAATTTGAAGTGTGTTTAAAACACACACTCACAGTTTAAAACAAGTACCTTCGTGCTTAGTTTAGAATCCAACAGTAGTTAAAAAAAAAAAAGTATATATACATATATATGTATATATATATATTTCACTAGTCCTACAAAGAACTAATAATGGATTATAGCATGTTTTATTTTCTCTTCCTGTTATCCTAATTCCTAAAAATTATTATATGGTTGGGATTTTACATTTATATCATTTATCTAGAGACTCAAAATCAGAATCTAGGAATACTGCTGGATCCTCTGTCACTAGAATCAAGAATATTTAAGAGAGGAACATTATTTCTCTAGATATACCACTTGAGATAGTGGTATTTCTAGATATAATACATGAGATAAGACAGCATCCCATTAGCTTTATCATGTCTCCCACACTTTGGAACTGGTAGTAGAAGTTCAGAAAGAATAACATGTGTAGGCAGACCGAAATTAAGACCCAAAGATGCAGGGAGGAATGCAATATAACAGATGCTGCATTTCTATAGAAAAGCTTGCCCAACAGAATGATACAAGGCTTACACAGCAATGTGTGGTTCTAATTATAGTAGATTTTGGCTTTTGAGATCATGCCTGGGTAGTTTTTCACTACTACTTCTGCCATGGACAGAGGTTAAGTGCTTTTTGAGGGCAGATTTGTGCTTGAAATCCATGTCACAACAGTGGCATTTGTATGGGCGATCTCCACTGTGTATGTTCAAGTGGTCCTGAAGTGTGCTTTTGGCAGTAAAGGTCTTCAAGCACACAGTGCACTGAAAGGGCCGTATGCCCATGTGTCCTCGAATGTGCCGGTTCAGATTTTTCTTCTGGGTAAATGTTTTCCCGCATTGTAAGCACAGGAACAGTTTATGCATCTTAAGGTGGCGCAAATAGTTTTCAACGTGAAGAAATCCTCGGGGACACCTGGGGCACTGGTGCCTCAGTGAATAAGCATCCTCCAGGTTCTGAATCTCATTCACTGTACCATGACTTCCTTCAGTATTCTCACAGAATAAGCTCTGATCTTGATTCCCAGGAACTTCTGCCACTCTGCTCTCAACTGTAGAATTGATCAGTGAATGCTGTGTTTCAGGGAAATACATGGTTGCTTTCGAAGAGGTACAAGGCTGTGAAAACTCCCCATTTTCTACACCAGCAGTACTGATAGATTCCACATGGAGGATACAAATTTCATTATCTTTAAAACCAATATCTACTGAAGATAGCTCTGGTGACTTGATTTCCTTTCTCTCTGGTGTCAACTCTGCTGTAGACTGTAAAACATTGTTTTCTTCTTCTTTTACGTGAAAATCTATGTTTATGGGACTGTCTTCTGAAATTTCAATTATCTCACAGTCTTTATCTGAATTTTCTTCTTCATTTTTAACATCTGGATCAGAGGACTGACAAAGGTCGGTATGCTGATTGTTATTTTTCATAGAAAGATCAATTTCCAGATACTTTGACAAAGCTTCTGTGCACTTTTCCACAATGTGAACCATCTGCAGGTAACTAGCAGCAGTCAAATATTTCAAAAGCTCTTTCCTTTTAACTTCAAGTGCTCCTGTATAGCAAGACAGCAACAGTTTTCTGCCAACTTCTGCACTCTGCAAGATGGTGATCCTGACATGTTTTGACTGTGTGAGTAAAAACTGATCTCTCATGAAAGTGGAGCAAGCAGCTAAAATCACCTTATGCCCCTGGAACTCGGTGTCATTAATATAAATTGACACATCACAAAATAAATTCTGTTGTCTCAAGAGATTCATTTTCTGCAAGACTACATCTCCTTGCTGCTCAAACTGGAAGTGCAGAACATCAGATTCAGCAGCCATGGTCACAATCTAAGAAAAATAAAACACAAACATTGATGTAAAGATAGGAAATACTTTCCTACACTATGATGGTAAAAACAAACAAAAAAATCCCAAACCTGAATTGGGCAAAAGAAGACTCAAATTCTAATCTGGGTACGAAGAGTGAACCCCTATGCCACCATCTCACAGCCCAGAAAATTAGAATGCATTTCTCTATGATCTCTTTTAACAGACTTATTTTTGTTACAGTACTTTCATATTTTTGTTAAGTACTTGTTACACTGAGCTGTATTTAACAGTTTCTGTTTCACTTCTTGCCTAAATTTTATCTATATTGTGGTCCAGGACACTCTTAATGTCCACTAGGGCACTTAATGTAGTTTCCCACATTAGAAACCTTAACCTAATCTCCAGGCTTCCTATTCCCTATCAGTACTGCAGGTCCTCATTCTACTCCCCAGGGGCCGTTGCAAGGTCTTCCAACAAGTCTCCTTGAAACCACACTCTCCCATATTCCCTACCCTCCTCAGTGTCACCAGAACTAACATTTTAAAATGCACCCCGCCCTTCTACCTTAAATTCTCCATTGTTCTCTCCCTCCAGAACAGCCTACTCTTCCTAGCGGATAGAAGATCCTTCATGATTTGGTCCTAACCCTCTTTAAGGTGTTATCTTTTCTCCATTTCTTTTTCATCTAAGCTCCTTCCATATTGAGATTTTCATCACTGCCCAGACAAGAACACCCGAATACACCTTTGCACATGTTATGTTTGCGCTTCCAGTTCCTCTTTCCAGCTAGTGATTTGGTTCTTTTAAGCCTCCAAAGCACTTAAGATTGCTGTGACTCCTCCTTCTGTCTCCCCAACAGTCAGTTGCCCCCAAAGCACCACGAAAAGGTGCCTGGTTCATCTGAGTTCCTGCAGCGAACACAGGGGCCGGCACAGAGCAGGCGCTACTGAGGGAACATCTGTTGAACCGATCCGGCCCCCAGATGGCCTGGAAGATCCTGCAGCTCGCCACACACGGGGTTCTTCCCGAGCTAAGCCTGCCAGGACCATAGGCCCTGTCGCCCAAATGGTTGTAGCACCAGTCCAGCCTCCCTGGCCGTGCCCAGCTGCCGTCTTCCTCCACCTCGCCCTCCTCAGGCTCCCCCACCGGCCCGCCCCATCGCGCTAACTCACCGACTCAGAGAGCCAGAGCCCAGCTTTCCGCAGCAGCGGCGGCCTAGGCCGGAAGGTGGACTTAGCCTGGGAGGAAACACATCCGGTGTCAACTAGCTCCGCTCCTCACTGGGGTGGGCTGGCGTCCCGGAAGGATATCCTGAGACAGTCTCCCTTCCTCACTACCCCCGCTCCTGGAATGACAGAGAGGCACCCGATTTCCGGCAAATCCCGTCTCTCCTGCCCCACTTTCGGCGCGCGAGCTGTTGCCCTTCGTGAGTTCTCCCCAACGACCGAATCGCAGACGGGTTGTGAGGCTGGGGTACAGCGCGTTCTGTCGGAATACCCTGCGCCGGAACCACTCGGAGGCTCTCCGGATTCGTTTGCGGGACGGGTTCTTTCCTCACTTGGCCTTCTACAATTTTAAAGGTGGCAGAGGAAAGGAGAGGAGACTGCGGGGATCAGCATTCGAGATTGCCTAGCTAATGACCATCAGGATCTGGCTCCTACCTCTGGATCTCATTTTACCAATCCATCGCGTGACCCCGTTGCCCATGCACCACCTCCCCACCCGCCAGTTCTGGTCAAATCCAGGCCTTCTATCTAAACTCGGGGCTGCCTCCTCCCACGTGCCCTATCCCTCTTCCCACTTATCATCCTTCAAAATCGCGTTCATAAATCACGTCATCCCTGAAGCCATCCTGAACTGCCCTTGAGTTAGTTGGCTCCTAGTTGGAAGCCTGTTCACCCTTTGGCTGCCTTCATTGTTGCAATTATACCTGTATTGAAATCTGTGACCCATCTGGTCGGAGGTATTTAGGACAGTGATTTATGATCTTCGCATGCCCGAAATCTAGCATTGAGTAGGCATCAGGTATTTGCCAAAGGAAATGGTGTCTGAATCAATTCTTAAAAGCAGTAGCTCCACCCCTTCAGTCAACAGGTTCTCATGGAAGTAACAGACCTTGCTAACAACTTCTAGTTAACCAGATTTGCTTCCAAAGCCAAGCTCAGTGTGCTTGATTAATGTGTTTTAAACAATAGGAGTGAAGAAAGCATTTCTTACTCAAATTCAGGCAACTGAAAAGGAAAGCCGTAGGGAGAGAAAAAAAGAAACCACTGACACCAGAGATTTAATTGTCACACTTTTATTAAGGAAACTTCCCCATAATAAGTGAAGAGGTAGTTCATAGTATGTCTAACATACAACAGACTTAGAACAGCTATTCACCAGCTGAAATAAAATATTCTGGTTTTTGTTTAGGACAGTATTTTAGAACTGGTGACACTGGTCACCATTTAGAGATCTTCTAATAAAGAAACTAAAACAAAACCACATCTGATTTACCTCAGAGCCACTTCAGTTTGGAGTTTGTCTTTAAAATTAAATAAATAAATAATGGTGACACGGTAATTTTTTTAAAAACCAAACTATGGTAAAGAGTCCT
This sequence comes from Crocuta crocuta, assembly GCF_008692635.1. Taxonomy (NCBI): domain Eukaryota; kingdom Metazoa; phylum Chordata; class Mammalia; order Carnivora; family Hyaenidae; genus Crocuta; species Crocuta crocuta. Next base: position 510,587 of record NW_027530625.1, read on the forward strand.
TTTTAGTTATCCTGGGGATCCATAAAATACAAATGCAGAATGACTAAGGTTTTAAAAAACCTTCCTCCTCTCAAAGAATATGACTAGTTTTGAAAGTCATCTTCCCTTCTAAAATGTATTTGATATCAGTAACTTGACCATTTTGAAATACAATCTAAGAAACATGTATAAAGGAGAAAAGTCAAGTCCCACCAAAGCTAAGAAAATGTCTCACAGAAACAGAACACCTCTCCAGCCAAGAAATGGAGGAGACTGTAAATCACTTCAGTGGTTTGCAGCTGCAAAAGGTGAGAACCAGTTTTACTGATAAAAAAAAAAATCAAGATGCTGATTTTAAGTGATCAAAGAAAGCAAGGCATTTTATTATTCCTAGTATAAAATCACCTTACCTAAGACCACATGAGACCATATGAGACCATATGAGACCATAAGCTCTGTGAGGGCAGGGACCTTAGCAATCTTACCTTTGTATACTCAGTATCTAGCACAGTGCCTGGCAACAAAGGTACCTAATAAATGTTTCTCAAATGACTGAATGAACCCAGAAATAGTCTCCAACCAAAGAGACCAATCTTATTTAACTCATGCCTTTTAATCTTTAAACCAGTAACAAAAACAGGACATGAATGTAAGCAAAGGAAGCACTCCAACTTCAAATTTCCCTATGATGAAATGATGTTCAGAGAAACACTGGTTAACATTAATGTCTCACTGTTGCATAGAACTGGTATTCTTTGGCTGGATCATATAAAAATCAGAATGCTAGGTAGCATCATTAGACCATAAAATGAGTGACTTTAGGCATAAGATACCTACTAGTCTTATCACTCAATTTTATTCTCATTTTAAGGATTTTAACAAAAGGTAGAAATTATACCTCAAGTCAGATTCACATGTAAATGCATCAAATTATAACAGCTCGAAGAATTCCCTGTGACTATTCAAGTTAAACTCAAGTTTTGGTTTATCTGTACATGCATTCTCATAGCTCAAATAAAATAAAAATAGAAACAGAAAATCCCAATGGAAACTAAATAAACACTGCTTCCAGACAAAGTCAGATTCACATTTGTTTCCTTCTCACATTATTCTTACTTGTCCTTTTTCTCCCTGACCACCACCTAGCAAATCAACCACTTGCTTGAGCAGAATGTTGTATTCATTCTAACCAAAATACAATTAACAAAAATACATCCTTCCTGTGATGTTTTCTTTGCAAATTCTGGGCTGTCTCAAAAAGCCAACAGGGATTCCAAAAAGTGAAGCACAAACTAGGAGCTTTTTGCTGATAATAATATTCTTGATCATGTACTAAATCTTTTTAAGCTGAGAGATAGTGAGAAATAAGGAGACATTAGCTCGTATTTTTAGTCACTTCTCTACTTTGGCCAACCTTGACCAGGCCACCTCTTTGGGCTTTGGATACCCCAGCTTAAATAAAAGAAGTGGAGTATATGAGTGCTTAAAGATTCTCTAAGGGACCCCAAGACTCCTATTACCTAAATCTAATTCATGAGTCAAAAACTACTAAGACTCAAAAAATTTTCTTTCTGAACTATAACACGTGCTTTAGGAAAAAAAAATGTGTTTTTCCATATTGGAAGATCAATTCTGTATTAGTGATCTATCAAACATGGCAAGGTGGGACTATGTACCTTTTTAGGACTATCTGAATGCAAAAACCTGATTGCTCCTTCTGTGATCCACTTTTTTCATCCATCTTAGAAACTAGTGTACATGAAGTGTACATGAAGAAATGAGGATACAGAGATTATTACAGTACAACAGATAAAACTCTAAAGGCCAAACTCACCTTTTGGATGGCTAACCTCTAAAACAGTCCAGAGACTGACTCCCAAATAGCCCCTTTTGAGAGAGACCATTATATTGCTCCTTCTGAGCACATTTTAAGTGTGCCTAGGGCAATCCTGACTTGAAAAGCATCAACAAATGAGATACACATTAATTATAAGCATTTGGCTTCTTTTTGGGAAGATCTCCCATGTAAGTGCTATTGTAAATTATACTTCTATCCTTTTTAATTATGCTTTTCATGCTGATTCCTAACTATTTGTCTGTAGGTGTTGCTGAAAACATTGTACTCTGGTCCTCGGAAACAACACAGTGACATGAAGTTGGGTGATAATACTGTTGAAAAGAGAACAGAACAACCCAAAATACTTCATAGCCAGCTCCAAGACAAGTACAAATGGTAGGAGGCAGATTCATTATCAATTGGCAATTAACAATAGGCAGCCAGAAGTTGTATCACATATTCAGGCCAAGACCAATATCATCTTATCTCAGCCTGTTTTCTGCCAAAGAAAAATACTCTTCACTTTTCTTATCACAGCATCTATTAGTGGACCGTAGGTGTTGCTATTAACTTATTGGTACCCTTAGAATGTGCCCAGTGAAAAGCCTAAACTAGTGTCGGTCTAAAACAAAAGTCAATGTTAGGTAGACAAATGGAATACTCCTTAGAAAAGTAAAACAGACATCACAGGATAAATAATTCAAAACACAAAATGGGAGAGGGCAAAAGGAAGGCAAGACCACTTCAAGTGGTAAGTTGCCTTGTCTGTTAGTGCTTTGACTCACCCCTACAACCTGCACAGAGGCTTTGGAGAAGTCAAACTAGCGAAATCACTCCTAAAAAGATTCAAGACTATTGCCACGTTTTCAGTCAGTTCTAAGTTGTGAGCATAAAGCCCCTACTCAATTCACACAAGTACTATCATTTCTTAAGTTCAAGACAGCTTGGGCCAGTTTACCTGCATCCAGGACCTGTGTTGCATCAGGCTGTGGCTGACACCCTTTAGAGTCTGTGACTGTTGTACATGCAAAAGAATCAAAATCCACTGTGAGGTCTTGCACATTTCTTTCATTGGCATTATCAAAACTGTTTTTGCCATGCAGCTGTTTAAGATGTTTCCTCAAAACTGGCTTATGTGCAAAAACCATGTCACAATAGTTACACTTATGGGGCTTATCTCCACTGTGAAGGTTAAGATGATCCTGTAAGGAACACTTCTGAGAAAAGGTTTTCCCACAGATCTTACACTGGAAAGGTTTAATGCCGGCATGCACACGCATGTGTCGATGAAGGTTGCCTTTCTGAGTAAAAGTCTTGCCGCAGAGTAGACACATAAAGAGTTTGTGCATTTTTAAATGGTTGGCGTAGTTCTCCAGGTGACGAAACACCCTGGTACACTTTGGGCACTGGTGATGCCACTGTAGGCCTTTGTCTACACCTCGAATATTAGGCCCAAAGACATCTTTTGAGGCCATGATGATATTATCACTGCCTGTGTAAGAGAGGGCATAATTGTGGAGATGGTTTTGTTCTATTTCACTTACTCTGTTTTCCACAGTTGAATTTATCAGGGAATGCTGGGGCTCTGATGAATGTAAAGCAGTGGGTTCAGAAGAAATAAACTGGTTCTGATCTTTTTTACTTCTAACCTCAGATACATCCCCAATAGATTCTACCTTAACAATCTGAATATCACTGTCCTCCATATCCATACTGTCTTCAGATGGATGAATACAAGGTGAGTCCTGTTTTGGGGAGCCTCTGGCATCTCCCTGCTGTTCTTTTGACTGGGGAGAAGCACTCTGTGGTTCACATCCCTCTTTACTATCCATTGGTTGTTTTGGCTTTATAAACTTCCACAAGGCCTGTGTGCACCGTTCTACAATGTGGCTCATCTGAAGAAAACTTGCAGCAGTCAAGTAATTGACCAGTTCCATTTCAGGGAATTCCAGCACACCACTATAACAGGATAAGAGCAATTGTCTCCCCACTTCGGAACTCTGCAATATGGAGATTTTCACCTCTCTGGAATCATTCAGTAAAAACTGGTCTCTTAAGAAGGGGGAACCTGCAGCAAACACAATCTTATGCCCCTGTACCTCAATATCATCTATGAGAACTGTAACATCACAAAATTTATTCTCTTCTCTTAATTTGTTCATTTTTTGTAACATTGAATCTCCATAATTTTCAAACTTGAAGTGAAGGAGATCTGATCTTTCAGACATTTTGGCAGACCTAAAGAACAGAAATGTAAAAAGGATGAATTTAAGAAAATTCAGACAATTAAGAAACCTGGATTTTTCCTTCCAAAAACAAATTTGTGTTGTCATATCTCTTTGTATGTATCCAAATGATATTTTCCTTGAAAGAGGAAGCTAGTGTAACAGCTTTCAAAGGCTGTTAAAAATTATTCCTTACCAATGTCAAGTGTCAATTACACCTAAGGAGTGGACTTGAATCAGTGTAAATAGCTTGGCATCCATTCAACTTGTTAAGATATTTAATACAAGAACAGTGCTTGAGTTAATCCAAGAGCAATTTTTAATTTTTACTTCTCAAATCAGAATTCTATCAGGTTTCAAAAACAAACTAAAAACATCCCAACAAGTAATAAGGAAGTAACTATTTTCTTTTACATGATACCGTGAAAACCTGCTTCTTCAAAGACAAAACGTTTTCCTTTGCTATTTTTTAAAATAATTTTTTAAAAAAGTTTTATTTCTTTTGAGAGAGAGATGGTGGGAGCACAAGTAGGAGAGGGGTGGACAGAGAGGAAGAGAGAGAATCCTAAGCAGGCTCTGTGTTGCCAGCACAGAGCCCAATGCGGGGCTTGAATTCACAAACCATGAGATCATGACCTGAGCCAAAATCAAGAGTCAGATGCTTAACCAACTGAGCCACCCAAGTGTCCCCCTTTGCTTTCTATTTTAAAGAACTGCAGTGACATTGCTTGCCCCATTCCTTGGTAAAGCCTCTTCTATTTAAACTAATGTGAATTTATTCATACAAGCATTTCTGCAATAAACTGAAAGTCACAGATTTAAAGGGACAGTGTCAAAGGCACAGGTCTTTATCCTGTGCATTCTGAACAAATATAACTCTCAAACATTCCTTGATATAGAAAGTAAATACAGTATTTGATATAGAAAAAGCAGATGAGCCAATTGGTGGGAATCTGAGTAGGAATAAAGTTGATCAAATGAATACTTAGAGATTCTGTTCCTTCTTTATCCCTCTTTATCTATCGTTACTCATCAACTGGACTACTAGAATAGGGTCATAAATGTTCCTTGGGCTCCAGCTTCGGTTCCCTCTAATCTAACTTCTATACCACATGTTAGCTTTCAAAAATGTTGTCTCTAATTATATCTACCCCCTGCCTAAAATCCTTCTGTGACTTCACATTGTCTCCTAGATGAAGACTAACCTTTGAGTATAACTTGATGAAGTAAACCTCATAATAATTAAGGTAAACATTGGCGTAACACATTCAACCATGGAGAAGGTGTCTTTGCCAAACTCTCCACCTGTCAGTCCCTTATATAGCAATTCCCTTGGAGAAAGTCCCGGTTTTGATTCCATACTCTAAATGATTTTCTGGTAATTTGGCTTCCCATGTGTCTCTCTATAGGGAAGGATGAATTAACTATGCCAACAAGTAATTCCAGTCCATCAGTCATTATAAAAAAATAAACTGGCACTCTGTTTATACAGCAGTCTTCTGTGACATTAATAGGTATATCAGTTCTACTCTTGAGAAACGATTTCAGTACATCAATAAATTTACCTTGAATTTTGTGCATTCACCAATTCTGTAGTTGCGAATCACATGAGACAACCAGCTGTGCTTGGCCACATCTGGATCCTGAAGCCCAATCTTTATAATCTCATCTACAACAGTGACTTAGCAAGGCTCATAGAATATCAGCTCCTAAAGCAGAGTCCAGGTCTTAATCATACTGCATACATACTCATAGTGCATGACAGCACTCTATTGACTCCAGCTATTAGCACAGTTGCAGTTATTTCTTTAGTCTAGAACACTACTCTAATTCAGACTCTTCTTTCTTCCTTCCTTGTAATCTCTACACCTGACATGAGGCTCAAACTCATGACCCTGAGAGCAAGAGTCGGACACTCAACCAATTGAGCCAGCCAGCCAGGCCGCCTACGACTCCTTTATTTTATTTCTTGAAACCCATACCTAACCTTTCAGACTAGAACAGTTGTCTTTACTAGACCCATAGCATAGCACTTCTATCGTAACACTCAAAACACTTTATTAAATACAGTACCTGTTCCTTTCCCTCTAACCGCAAGCTTCATGGCATTAGAGGGAAACATCTCCACCCCACCCAGTGAGGCTGATGCTGGGAACCTGAATCTTCCGGGGCAAAACACTTTCCTTTTGCTTCAAATTCTACTTACTGCAGTCACATACTGGCCAGACCCTCTTCTGTTCAAACTGGTGTGTATTCTCATCTAATATCATACTAAACATACAGTAGGTACTCAGTTTGTGTTTGTTGAACCTACAGGATTTGACAGGGGAAAGAAGGAAGAATTGCTTCTAGTAAGATCAGCTTAGTGTCTGTGAAAGCATTACAGTTCTGAGGCCATGAAAGCCTAGAAAGGAATGAAAATGGGAATAAGGGGTAAAGAAAAATAATAAAAGATATTTTTGAGGAACTTGGTAAATGACTAGATACGGAGAATGAAAGAAAAAAAAAAAGGGAATGTATAAAGGTTCCAAACTTAAGAGTTCAACTGAATGAAGCTATCACTGAAAGAGGTGAAATATAGGAGGGGAACTGATACGGCTCAGGTATATTAACAAAAATATACATAAATAAATTATAAGCTTTTCCTTTGTATGGCATTCTGAATGTACAGGTATGAATAATCACAATAAAAATTAGAAAGGAAGGATATAGAGAAGGAGATGCAGCATCAGAGAAAAAATGGTGACTATCAAAAACGAAAAATCTAGAAGATACAAGAAACAGATCAAAAAAGAAAGCAGCAAACTGTATTATCGCTGGTTAGTTTTAGCAATTATAGTAGCCTAATACATTCATTCTGGAAACAGGGAATGCCCCAATTTATAACCAGAGTTATAAAAATGACTGTTGTTTCAAGTGGCCAAACAAAAGGGGCCTTCTTTCATAGAGTTTAGCTTGTCCTCAGTCACCCTCAGGTCAGTAGTTTTCTATGCATACACAAAAATGATCATTAATTGCTTCCACCTATAGGACGACAATATTCAGTGTTTCAGACAACTATCCTCAGGAAAAATTGTTCCTTGAAGCCCCAAAGATGAGGAGTTGGAGTACTTCCCATCAATCAGTCTCAAGAACCTTAACAGCGAGAGCAGCCCAAAGAAAGTGCAGGCTTTGATTGCTCTGCTCTAGTCTCAGAAGGTGAGGAAAATTTGTTCTGTTTACTCTAAGTTTTCCCTAATATGTGTCTGTGCACTCTATTGGCTATCTTTGATAAACTTTTACTTCCAGGCCACATAGTCTATGCCTTAATTTATTCCTATTACTAGTTTCTCTTTTCAATAGAATTTTAGTTATTTGAGGGCAAGGACCAACTGTTACCTTTGTTTTTTTAGTTTTTAATTAAAAAGTTTTTTAATGTTTGGGGCGCCTGGGTGGCTTAGTCGGTTAAGCGTCCAACCTTCGCTTAGGTCATGATCTTGCGGTTTGTGAGTGGATCCCCACATCAGGCTCTGTGCTGACAACTTCTGTATCTCCCTCTCTCTCTATCCCTCCTTCACTCACGCTCTGTCTCTCTATCTCTGTCTCTCCTAGAAATAAATAAAAATATAAAAAAAAAAGTTTTTTAATGTTTACATATTTTTGAGATAGAGAGACAGAGCGTGAGTGAAGGAGGGATAGAGAGAGAGGGAGATACAGAAGTTGTCAGCACAGAGCCTGATGTGGGGATCCACTCACAAACCGCAAGATCATGACCTAAGCCAAAGTCCCAGACAACCTACTGGACTGAGCCACCCAGATGCCCCACAACTGTTACTTCTTATACAGCTCATTCAACAAAACCAGCACAATAATCAACTCTTTAATGTTCCCTATGAAATCATTGTTGTGCTATGGTAGAGATGCTCTTCATTATCATCATATCCTCTTTTGAGTGTCCTGAGGAAAATTTCTTTCTAGGGTTTGTTTCCAAAATAGCTTTGACAATGTAAAACCGAATTTTAAATATATGTATTTTTTTACTTTCGAAAAATGTCAAAACAGAAAGGAATAATTGTTTCTTATAAACTGGCTTAACAACATGAGAAATAGTAGCTAATCTTTACTGAATCCTTGCTATGTCCCAGGTATAGTGCTAAGTGCTTTACCTAAATTGACCCACCTAATCCTCAAAATCTCTAAGAGGTAAGTATTTTTATTATTCCTAGTTTGCATATGAAGTCTTGGATATAAGAAACTTGTTCAACTTATGAGAAGTGGAAAGGATTACGAGTTAGAGCTAGAAATTGGGCCCAACCTACGTGATGCCAAAATCCATGTATGAAACAAGACTAGCTGAAGTTTTATGAATAATGTTAACTGTGTAAATGCTCAGACTTCCCTTCTCATATCCATTCAGCTGTTGTGTATTCAGTTATGCTTCAACAAAAGGTTTATGTTTAAAAACAAAGAGTACAATGTAAAGCCAAATTTGTGTCAGGTCTACAGAACTTTAATAGGAAGACACTTATGTTATATTCTCGATTGCATTTTATTCCCTTACCCTTTTTTTCCTTTTTTTACCTTTCTCACCTATTTTGTTATTTTCCCATCTTTTACGTATTTTTATTTGTTTACTAAGTCTGAATTTATTTGCAAATAAAGGGGACTGTAGTTAATTTCTAAGTATAGTAGTAGTTATTCCTAAATTTCATAAAAATCACTCACATGGGGCTCCTGGGTGGCTCAGTCGGTTAAGTGTCCGACTTTGGCTCAGGTCATGATCTCATGGTTCGTGGGCTGGAGCCCCGCGTTGGGCTCTGTGCTGACAGCTAGCTCAGAGCCTGGAGCCTGTTTCAGATTCTGTATCTCCCTCTCTCTCAGAAATAAATAAAACATTAAAAAAATGAAAAATATTTTAAAAAATTTAAAAAATCACTCACATAATTCTAGATTACAGTAGAGCTTCTAGTAACTTATAAGTAAAGAACTTATCAGGTAGAATAGGGACTTGGTCACCACATTGTTGATTCTTTCCACAGAATGACTTCCAAATTCTCTTTATTCTATCTATCATTGCCATGGTTCAGGCCCTTATCATCCACTGCCTAGGTGATTGCAATTCAATCTGCATACTGCCCAGTTTCTATTAGCAAGCTCTGAATGACCTATTTCTCACACATCAATGTTAATAGGAGTATTGTCACTTAAGATCACTTTCTCTTTGCAGTGCCTAGGTGGCTCAGTCGGTTAAGCATCCAACCATTGATTTCATTTCAGGGCAACATCACATGGTTCGTGAGTTCAAGGCCCACGTCAGGCCATGCATTGACAGTGTGGAACCTGCTTGGGATTCTTGGTCTCTCTCTCCTTCTCTGTCCCTCCTCCGCTTGCATGCATGCTTGCACACTCACTCTCTCTCTCTCAAAATAAAAAAAATTTTTTTTAAAAAAGATCACTTTCTCTTTGTTATATTTAAACAATTCTTTCATAATTATCTTCACAACAAATGTGCCAACTGATCTGAAAATTACCTGTTGTTTAAACAGGAGTAACCAAAAAGGATCAATGGATATTCTAAGTTGGACAATGTTTACTGTTGTGCCATAGGCAGTGAGAAAATATCCAAGTTTCTTATTTCACTTAAAAAATATACTTATTTGTTTCTGAGAGAGAGAGAGAATGAACAGGGGAGGGGCAGAAAGAGAGGGGGACAGAATATATGCAAGGGGCTCTGTGCTGACAGCAGCAAGCTTGATGCAGTGCTCAAACTCACAATCTGGGCCGAAGTCAGAAGCTTAACTGACTGAGCTACCCAGGCACCCCAACCAAGTTTCTTATTTCAAATGCCTCTAGTAACTACTTACAAGGAAACTTTTCTATTCCATGTAATAAGCTCCTAAGCTGTATGTCATTCTCTTTTCTCATCTACCTCATGAAAGTACCCTTATCTTTCAACTTAGCACTCATAACTACCTGGAAATCTTTCTTTTTCTCTCGTTAACACCATACTCCATTTTCAAAAAGGTTACATTATATTACAGCTTTTCTCTCTGTAAGCCTCAATCTTTTTCTTCTTATGGCTAAGTTTAATGGTACTACATTCTCCCAAGTTCTCAATCTTTTGTTTTGTTTTTAGTTTTACTTTTTTTTTTTTAATGTTTTATTTATTTCTAGGAGAGATGGAGAGAGACAGCGTGAGCAGGGGAGGGTCAGAGAGAGAGGGAGACACAGACTCTGAAACAGGCTCCAGGCTCTGAGCTGGCAGTCAGCACAGAGCCCGATGCGGGGCTCCAACCCATGAACTGCGAGATCATGACCTAAGCGAAAGTTGGATGCTTAACCGACTAAGCCACCCAGGCGCCCCCTTTTTTTTTTTTTTTAATGTTTTATTTATTTCTAGGAGAGAGAGAGAGACAGCGTGAGCAGGGGAGGGTCAGAGAGAGAGGGAGATACAGTTTTTAGTTTTAATTTTAGGTAATATACACAGAAATATATCTTGGAAAAAAATTTTGTAACATTATTTCAAGAGAGCAAGAGAGAGTGTGCATGCATGCTAGCAGGAGAGGGGCAGAGAGACGGAGAGGGAATCCCAAATAGGCTCTGCATTGTCAGCGTGGAGCCAGATGTAGAGCTCGAACTCACGAATTGTGAGAGCATGACCTAAGCTGAAATCAAAAGTCGGACCCTTAACTGACTAAGCCACCCAGGGACCCCTACGTTCTCTATCTAAAAAAAAATCTCAAAATCCCCATCCTCATGACCAACTTTAACCAAACTTAACTTTACCTCAAGCTGCTCAAAATTACCTGCCCTATGCCACTATTCTATCATTTGAAATGTATGATGCCTAAACTCTGCACTGTCTAAAACTCAGTTAAGTCAAAAATAAATATCAGTGGAGAATATCTCTGAGAACAATGGACATGAAGGCAAAGATACCCGTAGTATGCTATTACTCTAACAGATCAAGATAGAAATAATGAGGGTCTGAATATTGACAACAATCATAGGGATAAAGAGAGGAAAGAGAGTTGAGAGATATTTCAAAGAACTGATGGACTGCTGACCAAAGTGGGGTTCAAGAAAAGATAGTTTAAGATGACTCCAAGACATTTGACTTGAACGACTGTATTAATTTGGCAGACTGTCACTCAATAAGCAAGGGAATATTAGAGGGGATGAAAATGGGTCTGGTCTTAAAACGTTTAGCCAGAGAAACCTACATGACGCAATGGGGAAGATTCATTAACTAGCTAGACATGGATGTGAAGCTGAAGAGGAGACCCAATTATAGATAGTAAGTGATCAATGCAAGTATGGCATAAATTGACCTAATTGTTAAAGAAACTGACCTAAAATGGCACTGACTGGAATAGGATCTAAGATAGAAAAAGAGAAATAAAAAACAACTATATTACACAAACATAAATCCATTACTTACCTGATCAATTCGGATCTCCTTCCAAGCCTCTGAACTTTTTATCAATGAACCTATCTTTGCCTAAATTTCCCCCCTTCCTTTCACTCCCATATTCAGTTACTGCTTAGTGCAGTGGATTAAACTATGGATTCTAAAGCCATATTTCCTAGGATCAAAACCCTGTTCAACCACTTACTAGTTGTGTGATCCTGGGCAAGTTAATTAACCACTTCTGTGCTTCAGTTTTCCCATCTGTCAAATAATAATATTACTTCATAGGGTTGTTACGGGAAATTAAAAATTAGGTTAATGTTTTAAAGAGCTTAGAACAGGGGCACCTGGGTAGCTCAGTTGGTTAAGTGTCCGACTTCAGCTCAGGTCATGATCTCACAGTTTGTGGGTTTGAACCCCGCGTCAGGCTCTGTGCTGACAGCTCAGAGCCTGGAGCCTACTTTGGATTCTGTCTCCCCTTCTCTCTGCCTCTCCTCTGCCCCTCCTCTGCTTCTCAATAATAAATAAATGTATAAAAATTTTTTTTAAAATAAAGAGCTTAGAACAGTCTGGAATGTGCTTGATAAGCATTTGTTAGGTGAAAAAACAAAGTCTGTCAATTTTCTTTGTGAAACCTTCATATGTGACTTTTTCTCATTCTCACCTAACACCAAGCCACTTGAGGTCTCCATTATTTCTCATATCACCACTTCATCACTCTACTAAAATTGTTTATCACCACTTCATCACTCTACTAAAATTGTTTTTTAAAAGGTCTCTAATGATCTCTCTCTCTCTTTTTTTAAGTAATCTCTATGCCCAACATGGGGCTTGAACTCATGCCCCAAGATCAAGAGCCAAATGCTCTATGGACTGAGCAGGCCAGGCGCCCCACTAACGATCTCTTATTAAAGAAATGCAATCTTTTTCCCCCCCGCTCATTCCCCAGACACTTTGCATGCATTGTCCCGGTGGGCCCTCCTCAAAATTTTCTTCTCTTGACTCTGGGTCTTCTTGGTTGCTGGAACCCTGCACTTTTATACACTATCCCATACCTCTGTTTTTGCTATCCCACCAATTCCTCTTTCTGCTTCATAAATGCAACCATTCCCCAAAAATATTCCCACCTTTCTCAGTACTTACTTCCTGGTGCCAAATATTACCACAGCTTCTACTTCAATGTCAATGACTCAAACTTTTATCTCTAGCTACAACACTGGGGCTGAGCTGCAAATTTTCCTTTCCAACTCTTTACTGGACAGTTTGATGTGGCTATTCTATCGTACTTTTAATTCAATATATCCAAAAAATAAATTTGTACTCTACACTGATAATGGTTTTGTTGCTGATAATGAACAACATTCATTGTTGATAAAGAATCAACATTCTCCAAATACCAAAGGCTAAAACCTAAGAATCAGCTTTGCTACCTCTTTATCCGACATCCAATTTATTACAGTCTTCACACCATTCATTTCAGCATACTTCCCTTCTTTCCAGTAATACTGTCATAACTCCATTTCAAGACTTCATCAGCTTTCACTAGGCTGATCCCATTACTCCTTCAAAAGAATTTCCAATAAGAGTACTCAGACATTAGCTGAAGAATCCATAACAGCTTATACATTCCTTTCCTATAGGGTGACTTCTATAACAACATGACTTTCTACAGAGCAAATCTGACTGTATTAAGTCTCCTGCTTAAAACTCCTTAAAAACTACCCATTTCTTTTAGGGTTAAACCTTTCACTATCTGGACCTCAACCTACTTGCCCAACTTCATATCTCATCCTATGCACAAGAGCCCCCTCTTTCCTCCTCTTCACACACAAGTTACACTCAGTCATTCCTTCACAGCCTTGCGAACTGTTCCTTCTGACTGAAAAGCTCTTCTCCACTTTATCCGCTCCATTCAGACGTTAGTTTCTTTCTTCAGCCTTCCTAGCAACTGTCCCTTGAGCAGTTCACACATGTATGACTGATACATATATCGCAGGAGCAATTCGTTTATATCTGCCTCCCAAACTTGGCTCTGGAAAACTGGAAGGGTATCTTACGAAGCCCCAGTGCTTGGCATAGAGCCAGTAATAGAGAAGGTGCTGAGGCCAGTGGCCGATTTGGGGGAAACCCTGGCAAAAGGGTAACCTAGGTCAGCACGCATAGTGAGTCTAGCGGGCTGGCACTGAGGCCTTGCCAGGGCCTCAGCTCTGGCACTTCTTACAAGATGCCAGAGTCAGACGTCCAAGCCAACTGCTGGGCCGTGGGCTGGGGTCCCAGGAAGAGGTCCCTGGGGCGTAGTTAGGCTCCCCACTCCAGACGCGGGGAAGGGAAAGGGGCGGGGCACAGCATGGGCCGGGCCAAGGGTTCTTTAAGTTCGCCCGGGCCTAGGCCAGCTCCTCGCCCCCATCCCAGAGCAGGTCCCGGCCAATCTAGGCCCCCAAGGGGGCTATCTCTTGAGAGACTCCCGTACCCCTGCCCGGCGCTCCAGCCGCCTCCGCACTTACAGACCCGTGAGAAGGCCACCGTCAGGATCCGGCACCGCCAGGAGCTCCGGCCCCTCGGGGCTCCGGGAAGGGGGAGGGGCAGGGAACCCGAGCCAAAGGGGGACCCAACGGAACCGGAAGGGCAGCCCTCGCCGGACAAAACAACTTCCAGGTCCCATGGTCTTCTCCACCAATCGGAAGGCTCGGAGGGCCACTGGGCAGAGAGAAGAGCTTAGTGCGCGGAGGACCGGGTGCGGAGGACCGGGGGAGTTCGGCTACGAGGGTCTCGTCTACGACACGGTGGTGTGGCCGCTTTTTCGCGTCCGGGTCTCAGTCCCTGGGTGTGTCGCCCCTTTGCAGCGGCTCCTGTGGAGCTGGGCCTCCTCCGCCTTCTGTTCGCGGGGGCTTGAAGGGCGCCTCCGTATTTAAGCCTTGGTAAGCCCCTCCTGACTAGGGAGGGGCCCCCGCCGCGCGGGGACCCTGAAAGTAGAAGGTGGTGTACTCCACTTGCTTGTAGATGTTGGTGTTTCCCAGAGATCTCTTTCGTTCCCTTGCCTTCCGTTGCCTACATCGTGATCTAGACTGATCGCTCGAGCTCCAGGGCCAACGCGCCAGGAATACAACTCCAGTTGGTTGTCCCAATGTCAATGTGCCTTTTAATGATCTCAAGTTCGTATGCAGACCTGCTTCTTATGTGCTGTAGTCTTTGCGTTGGTAAATGGCACCATCCACGCAGCCCTGCCGACCAGAAAACTTTAGTATCGTTCTAGAGTTCTATTCTTTTTCCTTTCCAATCCAATTGCTCACTAGGCTCTCCCTTTTTTTTTTTTTTTTTTGGCACGAGGAGGGTGGGGGGGAGATTATTGTGGTAAAACATAATATTTATTTATTTTTAAATGTTCACTTATTTATTTTTGAGAGAGAGAGAGAATCCCAAGCGGGCCCGATATGGGGCTCTAACTTACAAATGGGGAGTTCCTGACCTGAGCCAAAATCAGGAGTCAGACCCTTAACCGACTAAGCCACCCAGTTGTCCCAAAACATAGTATTTATAATTTTAAGTTTTTGTAAGTGTAAGGTTTGGTGGCATTAAGTTCATTCACAGTGTTGTGTAACAGTCACCACAGCCATACCCAATTTCATTCTTTTGTATGTGGATAATATTTTTCCAGCACCAGTTCTTGAAAAGACTTGCCTTTACCGTGTCAATGGTTTTGGCACCTTTGACTGTATATGTGAGGGTTTATTTCTAACTTTCTGTCACTTTTGAAGTGAGAAAGTGTGTGTTCCCAAACTATGCTTTTTCAAGATTGTTTTGACCCATTGAAACTCCATATAAATTTGAGGATGACCTTTTTGTATTTCTGAGAAAAAGGATATTGTAATTTTGATATTGTATTGGATCTGTAGATCACTTCAGGTGGCATTGCCATTTTAACAAGTCTTCATACTTATGAATACAGAGTGCCTTTCTATGTACTTAATAATTTCACAGCAATGTTTTCAAGTTTAAAGGGTACTTAATTCTTCCGATAATATTGTAAATGGAATTGCTTTCTTAACTTCGTTTTCATATTGTTCATTGTTGGTAGGTAGAAATACCTGATTTTTTAAAATTTTATTTATTTATTTATTTAGAGAGAGGTGGAGAGAAATTCTCAAGTAGGCTCCATGCTATCAGCACAGAGCCTAATGTGGGGCTCAGTCTCACCAACTGTGAGATGGTGACCTGACCCGAGATCAAGAGTTGGACGCTTAACTGACTGAGCCACCCAGGCACCCTGAAACAACTGATATTTGTGTGTTATTGTTATACCCAGCAACGTTGGTGAATTTGTTTGTTTTTGCTTTAGTAGCTTTCTTGTGGGTTCTAGATTTTCTCTCTCTATAATCATGTTGTCTTTCAATAGAGATAGTTTTACCTCTTCCTCTCCATTTGCCTTTCATTTCTCTGTCTTGAGAAAGAGAATAATTCTTTTAAAAAAAATTTTTTTTATACTTTATTTTTGAGACACAGAGAGACAGACCATGAGTGGGAAAGGGGCAGAGAGAGAGGGAGACACAGAATCCGAAACAGGCTCCAGGCTCTGAGCTGTCAGCACAGAACCTGATGCGGGGCTCAGACCCACAAACCTTGAGATCTGACCTGAGCTGAAGTTGGACGCTTAACCGACTGAGCCACCCAGGTGCCCTGAAAGAGAATAGTTCTAATAGTTCTGGGTAGAATTTGTAGGATGTTGAATAGCTGCAGTGAAAGGAGGCATCTTTTACTTGCTCCTGATCTTAGAGGGGTAAATTACTGAATATGAAGTTAGATGTGGGTTTTTCACAAGTACTTTTATCATGTTGAGAAATTTTCTCTCTATAACTACTTTTCTAAGAGATCTTACTATGAAAAGCATTGTATTCTGTTGAATGTCTTCCTTTATCCACTGAGATGATCATGTGGTTTTTTTTCTCTTTATTAATGTGATATATTACATTGATTGATTTTATGTTGAACCACTTTGCATTCCTAGGATAAGTCCCACTTGGACAAGGTGCATAATCCTTTTAATATGTTGTTGGATTTGATTATCTTACATGTTATTAAGGATTTTAGCATCTATATTAATAGGAGATAGCAGACTATAACTTATAATGCATTTATCTGGCTTTGGTATCAGGATAATGAAGGTCTCATAGAATGAGTTAGGAAATATTTCTGCTTTAATTTTTCTTTGGAAGAATTTGAGGAGGATTGGTGTTATTCATTGAATGTTTGGTACATTTTACTGAAGTCATATGGTACAGGACTATTCTTTATTGAGAGGTTTTTGATTACTCACTCAATCACTTGTTATAATTGTGTTGAGTTTTCTATTTCTTCTTGAATCCGTTTAGATAATTTATGTGTTTCAGGGATTTTGCCTACATTCTAAGCTAAATTTGTTGGCATACAATTGTTCATAGGATTCTTTTATAATCCTTTTTATTTCTGAAATTTCAGAAGTAATATTCTCACTTTCATTTATGATTTTAGTTATTTGTGTGTTCTCTTTGTCAGTCTAGATCAAGATTTGTTGCTTTATTTTTTTCAAAGAAACAACTTTTGGTTTCATTGATTTCTTTCTCTTTTTCTCTTCTATTTTATTTCCACTCTGATCATTTTATTTCCTTCCTTTTGTTAGCTTTGGGTTTAGTTTCTAGTTTTTCTTGGGGGTGCCTGGGTGGCTCAGTCGGTTGAGAGACCAACTCTTGGTATTGGCTCAGGTCCATGATCTTGTGGTCATAAGATGGACCCCAGTGCTGGGCTTGCACTGAAAGTGGAGCCTGCTTGGGATTCTCTTTTTCCCTCTCTGTGTGCCCTTCTCCTGCTTACATGCACTTTCTTGCTCTGTCAAAACATATAAATAAACATTAAAAAAAGTTTCTAGTTTTTCTCATTTTATAAAGTATAAATTAAGGTATTTTGAGGGCTTTCTTCTTTTTTAATGTAGCTATTTTCAACTATAAATTTCCTTCTGATCACTGCTTTCATTGCATCCTATCAGTTTTGGAATATTATGTCATCATTTTCATTCCTTTCTAACATACATTCTAACTTCCCTTTTGATTTCTTCTTTGACCCATTGGTTGTTTAGGAGCATGTTGTTTAATTTACAAATATTTGTGAATTTTCCAGTTTTCCTTCTGTTATTGTTTTTTTCTATAAATTTTTGTTAATGTTTTTTATTTATTTCTAAGAGAGAGAGAGACAGCGTGAGCAGGGGAGGGTCAGAGAGAGAGATACAGAGTCTGAAGCAGGCTCCAGGCTCTGAGCTAGCTGTCAGCACAGAGCCTGACGTGGGGCTCGAACCCACAAACTGTGAGATCATGACCTGAGCTGAAGTCGGACTCTTAACCGACTGAGCCACCCAGGCGCCCCTGTTATTGATTTTTAACTTCATCTCATTATGATTGGAAAAGATACTTTGTGTGACACCTATCTTTTAAAATCTATGGAGACTTGTTTTGTGGCCTAATTATATGGCTTGTCCTGCAGAATGCTCCATGTAACTTTAAAAGAATGTGTATTCTGCTGTTGTTGGGTGGAGTGTTCTTTATGTATCTGTTAGGTTTAGTTGGCTTATTATGATGTTCAAGTGCTCTGTTTCCTAACTTCTATCTGGTTGTTCTATTCATTATTGAAAGTGGGGTATTTAAGTTTCCAACTATTATTGTAGAAGTGTTTATTCTTCCTTTTAATTGTGGTCATTTTTGCTTCATGTATTTAGAGGGTTTCTTACTAGGTATGTTAATGTTTATAATTTTTAGATAATCCTGCTTTATTGAAACGTTTATTAATGAATAATGCTCCGGGGCACCTGGGTGTCTTAGTTGGTTGAGTGTTCAGCTTCGGCTCAGGTCATGATCTCATGGTTCATGAGTCTTAACATCGCTTGTTTGCTGCTGTCAGTGTAGAGCCCACATAGGATCCTGTCTCCTCTCCGTGCCTCTCACCTGCTTGAGCTCACACATGCACTTCTCTTTCTCTCTCTCAAAAATAAATAAACATTATAATAAGTAAATAAATACCGTCCTTCTTTGTCTCTTGTAACCTTTTTTTGGATTTACATTCTGTTTTGTATGACATTAGTACAATCATCCCAGCTCTCTTTTGGTTACTGTTTGCATGGAATTTTTTTTAAAGTAAGCTCTAGGCCCAATGGGGGACTCAAACTCATGATCAAGAGTCGCATGTTCTACTGACTAAGCCAGTCAGGCACCCCTGGAATATCTTTTTAATAATTCTTTCACTTTTAACCTATTCATATCTTTCGATCTAAAGTGAGTTGTTTGGATATTTTTTTAAAATCCATTCTGCTCATCTCTTTGATTGAAGAATTTACACCATTTACATTTATTTAAGCTTATGTGTTTATTTTCAAAGAGAGAAAGAGAGAGGAGGAGAGAGAGAGAGACAGAGATGGAATCCCAAGCAGTCTCTGAGCTTACAGCTCGGAGCCCAGCACAGGGCTCTATCTTATGAACCATGTGATTATGACCTGAGCCGAAATCAAGAGTTAGGTGCTTAAGAGTTAGGTGAGCCATCACCCAGGCACCCTGCATCATTTACATTGAAAGTAATTACTGCTAAGGATGGATTTATTTCTGCCATTTTGCTTTTTGATTTCTATAGGCCTTTGTGCCCTTCTTTTATTACTGCCTTTTTTTCTGTATTGATTTTTTTGTAGTTAAAATTTTTAATTCATCTCTTTTTTGTATATAGATATTTTCTTTGTGGTTGTCATGGGAATTACATTTAACAGTAGAGTTAGAACAATCTAATTGAATTGATACCAACTTTAATAGCACACAGAACCTCTCCAATATAGCTCTGCTCTCTTTATTATTGATATTACAGATTATATCTTTATGTACTGTATGCCCAATAACATAGATTAATATTTTAATACATTTATCTTTTAAATCCTATAGAAAATGAAAGGTAGAGTTACAAATTGTAATTACAACAATACTTACTTTTATAATCCCCCATACATTTATCTTTACTAGAGATCTTTATTTTTTCATATGGCTTCAAATTACTCCTGAGCATTCTTTCATTTCAGCCTGAATGATTGCCGTTAATGCTTCTTGACCAGCAGGTTTACTGGTAAACTCTCTTAGCTTTTTTAAAATCAGAGATTATCTTAATTTCTTTTTCAGTTTTTAAAAAATTTTTTGAGAGAGACATAGCATGAGCAGGGTAGGGGCAGAGAGAGAGAGAGCGAGCGAGCATCCCAAGCAGGCTCCATACCACCAACACAGAGCCAGATGTGGGGCTTGAACTCACAAAACCGTGAGCTCATGACATGAGCTGAAACCAAGAGTCGGATGCTTAACTGATGGAGCCACCCACGCACCCTGGTTTTTTATTTTTGAAGGACAGTTTTGCCAGATATAGAATTCTCTGTCAACGGTTGTTTTCTTTCAGCAGGTTGAATGTCATTAACCCACTGCTTTCTGGCCTCCAAGATTGAAGATGAGAAACCAGCTGATAATCTTACTCAGGATCCCTTGTATGTGATGAACCACTTCTCTTGCTGCTTTCAAGAATCTCTCTTTTCTTTGGCTTTCTACAGTTTGATTACTATACTTTCTACCCTTTCTCTCTTCTCCTGGGACTCCCACGGTGGTATGTTGTTTCTCTTGATAGTGTCCCACAGATCCCTTAGACTGTATTCACTGTTCACATTTCTGTTTTTTTTTTTTTTTCCTTTCTGTTCTTCAGATGGAGTAGGAAGTGCAAGAAATCCATTTCTCTACCTAGACAACAATTGTACTGGCAGAAACTGTCCGAAGTAACTGTTTTGGAACTCTGGAGTCTACTTGAATTCTTGCATCTTTCAAGGGAAAGTTTGGTTGGTAAATTGAGGTTAAGTTCAGTCAATGTCAGCCTTTAGTGTAATAGCACCTCCCTGTTTCCTACCCCTCAACCCTGTGGCAGGCAGCCATGTTCACATTCCTGGTGTGGTTTGCTGGAGCTGTGGTGGGAAATAAGAATCTTGTTTGCCAAATACCGGAGTTCTGTGTTTTGATTGCTGATCACTCCTTTTGAGTTCTGAGATTCACGCAGAGAATAGCTGCCAATGTTTCAACCCTCCTTGGCTGAAGCTGGCTTCTATGGGATATGAAGGAACAGCTCCTGTTTTGTTTTTTTGTTTGATTTTTTTCCCCTTCTACTCCACTTTGGAGCCAGACATTTAAGGATTGGGACATTCAAAAGCAATCACTGACATGGGGAAAATTAGAAAGCCACCATGTATAACCAGGAAAAGATGCAGGCTCAGAAAAGAACTGAGAAGACCTTAATCTTTCACCTTAGGGTGATCCTGATCCCTGGCACAGAGACATCCTTCAACAATAAAACACAAACAAACAAACAAAAAGAGCAATCCCTGGGAAAGGGGGAGAATCTGATTTCCACAGTTACCACATTATAAGATTCAAATGTCCATTTTTCAGCAAAAAAATAAAAAGACATACAAGTAGCCCATTCAGAGAAACAAAATAAATCAACAGAAACCATCCCTGAAAAACATTAGATCTATGTCTTACTAGACAAAGACTTTAATTTTTTTTTAATTTTATGTTTCTTATTTATTTTTTGAGAGTCAGAGACAGCACGAGCAGGGGAGGGTCAGAGAAAGAGGGAGACACAGAATCCGAAGACAGGCTCCAGGCTCTGAGCTATCAGCACAGAGCCCAATGTGGGGCTCGAACCCACAAACTGAGATCATGACCTGAACCAAAGTCAGACACTCAACTGACTAAGCCACCCAGGCACCCCTAGACAAAGACTTTAAACAGCCTTGAAGTCGCTCACTGAGTTAAAAGAAAATGTGAATGAAGTAAAAGAAAAAAAAAAACTATGAAAAAAAATGGGACTAGCATTAAAGATAAAGAAATTATGAAAGGAACCAAAGTGAAATTCTGAAGTTAAAAAGTCCAATAGGAGAAATGACAAATTCATTAGAAGGGTTCAAAATCAGGTTTGAGTAAGCAGAAGAAAGAATCAGCAAATTGAAGATACTCCTTTTTAAAATATTGCTTCAACCCTCTTCCCATCCCCCATGCTAATCCCATCCTCTTTCTTCTTGGTGCAAGCCTTATTTTTTTTTAATGTTCATTTTGAGAGTGAGCGCATGCGGGAGTGGGAGAGGAGGAGAGAGGGAGAGAGAGAATCCCAAGCATGCTCCTTGCTATTGGTGCAGAGCCTGAGGTAGGGCTCAATCTCACAAACCATGAGATCATGACCTGAGCTAAAACCAAGAGTCCAACAGTCAGATGCTTAACTGACTGAGCCACCCAGGTTCCCCTCAAGCCTTTCTGATCTTAGGCAGCCTCCATACTGTTCCCTTTATCCCGTTTTGCCTTTTCTATTTCAGAATGATCTTTCAGAAAGTCCAAATCTGATATTTGACACTGTCCTTTAAAACCTCTAAGGCTGCATATGTGTGTATAGATTAAATTTCCTTTTTTCAGTTTTAGCATTCACAGACTTTCCCATTTTGGCTTCAACTAACCACATTAATCTATTTGAGCCTTGAAATATAACTTCCAATTTCCAGGAAATAACAGGTCTGGAGGAACAAACTCAATGTCCTCTTGTGGAAGCAACCATTCAGATCTAGAAGGTGGGAAATTTTGTACTGAAAGTGGCCTAATTTCTTCAGTAAGCCAGCATCTTAATATTTTTCTTAAGTGCTTGAGTAAAAAACTCTTGAGGGATAGAACAACCAAATGCAGTGTGTGGCCCTGGATTGAATAATGATTTGGGAAAACTAGCTTTAAAAAAATCTATTTCAGGGGCGCTTGGATGGCTCAGTCGGTTAAGTGTCCAACTTTGGCTCAGGTCATGATCTCGCGGTTTGTGGGTTTGAGCCCCGTGTCAGGCTCTGTGCTGACAGCCAGCTCAGTGCCTGGAGCCCATTTCAGATTCTGTGTCTCCCTCTGTCTCTGACCCTCCCCTGCTCACGCTCTCTCTCTCTCTCTCTCTCAGAAATAAATAAAAACATTAAAAAAATTTTTTTTAAGTATATTTCAGTCAACAGGTATTTGATTATAGTTGATAATAGATGAGAGGAAAACTTGTGGAAATGATATTACTGATTTGGGAAAGCCAAGTGTTAAAAATATCTTTAGGTTGATAAAAAAAATTGGATGTGATCTGGGAATTAGGTAAGAGGAAAATTCACTGAAATGATAAGGTGGATATTGTTAATTGAATAAAGCAGATTACTAAACTGTGTGATCTCGTTTTGAAAAACAATATGTTGGCACACAAAGGACATGCATTACAGTATTAACATTGGTGATGGGAATGTGATGTTTTATTTTCTATTGTAGTTTGTTTCTATTTATTAAAAGTGTGTCAGGATTCAGGGGATTTCTGAACACTACATCTATTATTTGATACTACTACTTTAAAATGGGTGTGTATTATTATATAACTGTATAAGGAGAAAAGGAACAAAGCTATTTTCCCGTGGGACTGCAGCCAAATCTATTGTAATAGACAAGTCACAAAGAGGAAGGACTACGACAGACCACGTTTTTGCTTTTTCTCTGGTTGATTTGGGTGCATTTCCCACAGGAAAACATTACATGACTCATTCACCAGGAAAAGAGCATAGGCTATTTGAATAAAGAAAGGGGAAGAGTGAGGAATAGGCTGTAGAATTATTTTATAAATTATCATGACTTAAGTAACACCTTTAGTAGCCATTGTTTTTGTTACCAACTAAATTGTAAATTCATTCAGAACAGGGACTTTAAATCTCATTCTGTTTCTTTTGCTTCATATATCAGATTTGAATGATTTTTATTTTTTAAGATTTTTTTTTACGTATTCAACACCCAACGTGGGGTATGAACTCATAACTCTGAGATCAATAGTCACATAGTCCATGGACTGAGCCAGCTAGGCTCCCCATTTTTGAATGATTTTAATATAAAATCCTAGCCCCATCTTCGAGTCTAATACTCTAAAACAAGCTTGTTTATTGCAGACCTCTTCCGTGTGTCTGAAGTACCTCAAGGCAGCAGTGTTGTAGCCAGTGGCCCTTGGACTTGAGTGAAAAGTTTTGAGTTTTAGACGGAATTATTTCTCGGGGTGGACTCCTTTATAAAATGGGAAAAGTTATTACATGCTCATAGGTTTGTGGTAAAACCAAATGAGATACCATAAAAAGACCTGTCAATACCTAGCACATTGCGCGCCCTCTAAATAAAGGCCAGGTGCGTCAAGTAACCCTTAAAAGCTGCTTCTGAAATAGCACTTGAACGTGAAAGGTGAGCAGGGGAATTCCTTGCTCTTTGCAGGTGTACCTCCTTTCGCCTAAAAGGCAAAAACATTGCAATAGGCGCTACCTAGCCTGATTCCCCTGCCATTCTGCTTCCAGTCCTAGAGAGAGTCACATAGCCAGTCTTAGCCTAGACATGGCACAGGGTTAAATTCAGCTTCAACAGTACGGACGGCGCAGGCGCAGACTCTCATAGCGGGGTAAAAGCCCAGGTGGGGCTTCGAGGAAAGGAAGTACGCCTTCGCCGCCTGTTGTTGGGCCAATGGGGCTACTCGGTTTAACCGCGGGCCTATGAAACGGGGCAGGGGGCGGGGCGGAGGGCGGAAGAAGCT
>NW_027530625.1:534921-543652 GCF_008692635.1 Crocuta crocuta
CCTCCTCGTCTTCGCACCTTCCTATCCACCAAGCCCCGGGGATTCTCTGACAGCCCCTGCAGGGAGCCAAGCTGTGTTCTCACCCCGCGGGGCTGGGCTGGTCAGATTGCGCTCACCTCCCTCGAAGAGTCGGGTTCTGAGGGGAGCCGTGATTGGGGGGAGGGGGAGCTGTAGCGGAGGGGAGAGGGCGCATGCGCAGGCGGGAAAGCTCCCGCAGCCCCTGCCCAAACCGGTTCCCCCTGTCTGGGTGGGTGTCTACCCAGTCCTGCGCTTGTGGCTGTCCATCTGACCCCCGGGCAAACCTGGATTGTCTCTTGACTTTAATGTTTTGGGCCAGGTCCTATTTGGGAATCCGGTTGTTCCCTACGCCTCAGTTTCTCCCCATTACCAGCTGGGCCTGTATTTGTGACTTGGGCTGGCTTGGGCCTCAGGCTAGCTTCCTGGGCTGCGCCGAATCTGAAAGACTTGCTTTCTTTTAGCGTTGGCCTGCCAGCTAGTACTGATCTCATTTTACCCACTTGCAGTTAAAGTGTCTCACTCTCTCCATGTACTTTAAGTATCTGCTCTCAGTAGCTCATAGCTGTGCCTGATTGTCAGCAACCTTCAGGGTTTTAGGGGGTGAGCCAGAGGATAGCCCTAGACTTCCAAGAGTTCGCTGTCCATTGCCTTGTAGTACTTTGGTCCCTACTCTTTTGGTATTGACTGTTACCATCTGCACCTGTTTTTACAGACATCTCCGTACTTAGGGTTACTCAGGGCTTCCTTTATCATAGAAGCAAGAGTTTTAGGAGATTGTATTAATTAAGTGTCATTCTACTAGTGCTCCGTTAGTTTGAAGTCCTGTTCCAACTCGAATTTGAGATCTTGTGGCTTTTGTCATTTTCATTAGTGAGGAAGAAAAAAACTGTCAGGGACAGGATTTCACCATTCATTTGATATTTTCATTCAAATAAACACCTATGTTAACATACATGTGACTGGAATAGTGTAGTAGGAGTTTGTGTTTCCAGCTGCTTTGTTTATTTAAAAAGAAGGAAACAATAGAGGATGAATTGCGCTGTGTTTGACACAAACTGATGTTTGAAAAGTTGAAAAACTTAGATGCCAAGGAAGTACACATTGAACTTTTTTTAAACGAAGGACCTGTTGGCCTTAATTTCAAGTGCATAGGGTGCTATTTTAATATACGTTGAAGACTTTTGGGTGGAGTTTACTGGGTGGCTTAGTCGGTTAAACGTCCGACTTTCGCTTAGGTCATGATCTCGCGGTTCGTGGGTTCGGGCCCCGCGTCGGGCTCTGTGCTGACTGCCGGCTCGGAGCCTGGAGCCTGTTTCAGTCTGTGACTCCCTCTCTCTCTGACCCTCCCCTGCTCATGCTATCTCTCTCTCTCTCTCTCCTAGAAATAAATAAAACATTAAAAGTTAAAAAAAAAACTGAAAATGAATATGGGAAAGAGTTCTTTATGATCTTCCTTTATAGACCTTAGATTGCATTTAACATTTGAATCCATGATTGATTTGTATTTACTGGAGACATTTAAAATCACATGGAGATTAAATACAAATTAAATTCGTAATTAAAATTAAACTACTGCTTTGTTGCGGTACACTTCCTTTTCACTGTTTCAGTTTTATAACTCAGCTTGCAGTTGATTCACCTATGTCATTGGTGTTAAGTTATATATTTGTTTGGATAGTTAACGTATCAACTGTATGTATTTTGATGTTACTGGCATAATGTGGGCTTTTTTAAATGTTTATTTTGATAAGAGAAAGTTTGCACATGTGCATATGTGCTAGCAGGGGAGGAGCAGAAAGAGAGTGAGAAAGAGAATCCTAAGCAGACTCCTCACTGTCAGCACAGAGCCTGATGTGAGGTTCTATCCTATGAATGTGAGATCGTGACCTGAGCCAAAATGAAGAGTCAGACGCTTAGCCAACTGAGCCACCCAGGTACACAAGTATAGTGTTTTATTAGCAGTTCACACATGCTTGATCTGGGTTAAGTGGTTATTTAGTGGGACACTAAAAGTGAAGATACCTGTTTCCTATCTTTTATATTGCATATTGAAAGAAGTGTATTTTATTTATTATATACATGAAGAAACCTGATTTCCCACAAATCTATCCCAACTTTACAGCCCAGATTCTTTAAAGAAGTAATTTTCTTTTATTGAGTGTATTTCCAGCTACACTTTACAGCCCACATTCTTTTAAAGAAGTCATTGTCTGTTATTGATCATGTTTCCTTCCATGTTTTCACAAGTGACCTTTGTGTACAGACTTCAGAAAATAATTCATTTAAATCAGCACTTCTGTTGACTGTCTTTTAGACACTAGTGTGCTGAAGTTCTGACATAGTCTGTCCATAATATCTTTGTAATTTTCAGTGTAATTAGGTATGATTACAAGCATGTGGAAATAAAACTCAAATATCGAAGAATTGCCAATTTAACCAACATGCATAAAGCAGAGTTTGGCATGACATTTAGGTGCTTTGTATGCAACTGCCTTGTTTTATTGGTTTTCTATAGATTTAGATTCCAAAGAAATAAAATCCAAGGCCAAGGACTCAACATCCCTGGGTATGCATGAAGAAAACATTCCATCAATTAAACGGCTTTCTTTGTTGCTTAAATTGGTTACCTGGTTCATCCCTAATCCCTCACCTCACCTGTTGTTCTGAGAGATCTTGATTTTTTTAGAGAACTTTTAAGTCAAAACAATACTGGATAAATATTTAAACTTATAGCTACTCTTGTTGACCCTGACAGGCCCGTTTCTCTTCCTGTACAAAGACTGACCAAATATGGCAGTTTGCAAGTCACGACCACTTTAGTTTTTAGAATTTAGCATGGAAATTTCTCTGAAGTAATTGTCAATGAGACTCTTTTGAAGATTGTTCTTTCTAGCATAGTAGAGTTTTATCAGGCCTAACCTTTCTCCCAGATCCTCTTTTCTGTGGATCACCAAATAGTAAAAATAAAGCTGTTATTTTTAAGTTCATACCTGACATTAAAGAATGTTTGACCTTGGCTCTAAAGGAGGAAACGTATCTTCTTAATTATATGGCTGTGCTGCCAGATGTGGAGGTCCATATCTCTGAAGAGTTCACACGTGATTTTTAGATATCTCCAGTTAAGGTTGCATTCATTTTTTATTATAAATCAGTGTACTTCGTGGGACCTATTAATCTTTGTGGGAATAAGTTTTTTTCCATATTAAAATCCGTCATTTAGGTACATTACATTTGCAAATTAGTGTCTGTGATAACTTTAACAACAATGCTGTTAGCTGTAAAGTTTAACAATAATTTGACTATTTAAAAAATTTTCCTCTATGCCCTTATTTGTACACTTTGGTAATTATACCCAACAATCTGTGGTTATAATCTTGTTTTCCTTTTTTAGAAGATAGCCTCTGTATCAGAAAAAGGAATTAATTCGCAAACTCTTCCTTTGGGAACATCTTTTAAGTATCATCAGTAGTATTAAGAGCGTGCAAAGCTAAATTGGATTAAATGTTGGGCATTTGTATAATACTACTGGGAAGAGCCATAAGTTAATCATTTTAATACTTTTAGTGTAGACGTAATAAACTCTTTTATACCCTTGAAGTATGCTGATAAACGGATTCTGGCAATGTAAGAGTAGGAACATGTCATGTAAATCTCTTTTGCTGTGACACACGATTTTCTATAAATAGACTTCTGATATATCTGCAGGAGAGAAATGGTTATATCCTTGTTGTAGTTACTTGTTGAATCCTTTGTGAATTGAAGAAAAATAAAAAATCTGTCTAACTGCAAAACCTAATATTTCTTTTAAAAATTTTTCCCCCTAGCAGGAACAAATTTTATTTTTCATTATTCTTTGCTGTTGGTTGTGGGAAACAGCCTTTTCAGATAGATTTAAAAACATTTGTGAAACTTAAAATTTGTGAACTTTTTTGATACTCATTATTTATTAACATAAATTAGATACCAAAATAAGAAGGTGTAGTTAGGACTTGTGAATTTTTAAATCTTACACAGTGCCAATTCCAATGCTGTGAACGAAGGTGAGCAGTAAATATTTATTGGTTGCTCTATACAGCACACTTGTCAAATGTCCCACCACCCTTATAGAACTATGGACCAGGGCCACCGTATACAGAAGGTGCGGAAAATGTGTATCTCTCTGCCAGACATTTGTGTTTTGCCTACACACATTTCCCTGAAAATCAAAAAGAGGTTATAGAAAAGAGAAACTGTATATACTGCATTTATCTTAGGCTCTGATCATCTATCAAATAATTAGCTTGCTTGGCATTAAACTAACATAATTTAAGGGGAAATGAGTAATATAACATTTCAGATTTAAGTGTAAACAGGTTGACATTCTAAATGGAATAGATCTTCACTGTGGATGAGAAGGAACTATATTGACTAATTTCCTAAAATGAGAGAAAGTCTTTGGACAGTCCTGCATTGCTTTAAAATACTCATATTTTGGGGGGCTCAGTTGGTAAAGTTTCCAACTCTTGTTTTTGTCTCAGGTCATGATCTAACAGTTTGTGAGTTCAAGTCCCACATTGGCCTCTGTGCTGACAACGCCGAGCCTGCTTGAGAGTCTCTCTCTCTCTCTCTCTCTCTCTCTCTCTCTCTCTCTCTCTCTCTGTTTCTCTCTGCCCCTTCCCTGCTTTCTATCTCAAAATAAATAAAAAATTTAAAAATGTTCAAATTTTTAGATTTATAAAACGCTAATGTAAATTATATTATGCTTTAGAAATCTCCAGAAAAAGAAAAAAGGAAACTTTTTTTTTCCCTCCCAAATGTGTATTAGGGAGGTCAGACGTATAATCTGACTTTGTGAATGAGTAGTACGTTAACATTAAGCTAACTTTTCTTGTGTTCCCAGTTAGGTTTCTGTTGTGGAAGTGGTATTCAAATAATTTAAATATTTAGTTTCAGAGACTGTGTTGAAGTGGCATAAAGTCATCGTACCTAGAGTTCTGGAAAAAATTGAAGTGCTGTCTCCTGAAATATCTACAGGAACATGGGGAAATCACCTACATGGATTGTTTTTTTGTTTTTGTTTTTTAATTTTTACTTATTTTTGAGGGAGAGAGAGAGACAGTATGAGCAGGCAAGGGGCAGAAAGAGGGAGACACAGAATCTGAAGCAGGCTCCAGGCTCTGTGCTGTCAGCCCAGAGCCCCACATAGGGCTCAAACTCATGAACTGTGAGATCATGATCTGAGCCAAAGTTGTATGTGCCCACCCCCCCTTTTTATCATTTTTTTTTGTTGTTGTTTTGTTTTTTAGCTGTCAACAGCATTCAAATGATCAACTCAGAGTTAAATTATTTTATATGCATTTCATCTTCTTACCTCTTGTACCTTTCATTAGGGGTATCAAGATCTAGGGGAGTGAGTGTGAACTTTGGAATCAGTAATGATATCCCACATCTTGCACTTATTTAGTATATGATTGAACATAAGCTGCTGAATACCTCCAAGACTTAGTTTCTTCATTTGCAGAAATGGAACTAGTTACATCATAGGTTAGGACTGGACAGCACCTGGCCTGGTTACTTTCCTGGTTTACTCCCATTCACAAAAGGATACAAAGGTTCAGTACTCTCATTTCACATATCCGAAAAGTAAAGCTACAACATCATTTGAGTCACATCAAGAAGGAGTTCAGGTTTTTTTTATATTGTACCAGACTATTAACTTTAATAAAGCTTCATTACTCGTGACAAAGTGAGAAATAACTCTGAAAACCTCAGTTGTCTTCTTTAGGCCCTTTACTATATTGACATTGTGAGTTTTATTCTAAAGATCATATAATGTCATAATTAGGCTTTAAAAACTTGTATTGACCAATGAGTGGATAAATAAAATGTATATTTATAACTTTTTAAAATGTTACTTATTTTTTGAAGAG
Source organism: Crocuta crocuta (assembly GCF_008692635.1). Lineage (NCBI taxonomy): Eukaryota > Metazoa > Chordata > Mammalia > Carnivora > Hyaenidae > Crocuta > Crocuta crocuta. Next base: position 540,849 of record NW_027530625.1, read on the forward strand.
AGACAGAGCGTGAGTTGGGGAGGAGCAGAGAGAGAGGGAAAAACAATCCGAAGCAGGTCCCAGGCTCTGAGCTGCCAGCACAGAGCCTGACCACAGTGCTTGAACCCACAAATTGCTAGATTATGACATGACCCAAAGTCGGACGCTCAACCAACTGAGCCACCAAGGCGCCCCCAAAATTCCATATTATGTCATTCAACCTGAAAGAGAAAGGAAATTCAGACACAGGGTATAACGTAGATGAACTTTGAAGACATTATGCCAGACGAAATAAGTCAACCACAAAAGGACAAATATTGAGTGATTCTGCTACTTTTATGAGATACCTAGAGTATTCAGATTCATAGAGACAGAATAGTGTGTTGGTTACCTGGGGGAATGGGAGTTAGTGTTTAATGGATACAGACTTTCACCTGGGGAAGATGAAAAAGTTTTAAAGAGGGATGATGGTGATAGCTGACATTAGTGTGAATGTACTTAATGCCACAAGAGTGTACACTTAAAAATGGCTAAAATGGTAAAGTTATATATATTTAACCACAACTTTAAAAAGATTAAAACTTGAAAATCTTAAAAAAAATTAAAATCTTAAATCCTTTTGTCTTACAAATTTCTATATTCCTATAATTATCCTTTTTAGTTTATCTGAAATTGAGCTAAAAGAACCACTAGATAGTTTAAAGAAGTGAATTGTCACAGGCATTGCAAGTTAAAATTTGCCTGACGGTGACTTTTAGATAAACTTGTTCTTCTTGCTTTTAAGTGCTGTGGGCCCAAGATGATTGTTTTGTTTTCTTTTGTTTTTGGTTTTTTAAGCTAAGCTGAAATTATTCCAAAGGCTTAAAGTAATATGGTTCTCTTAGCTCACTAAAATAATTCAAAGAAACAGCCCCCAAATTCGGAGTCAGACTTCAACAAAGACACATCTATTGTTTAGCAATTAGTAGTGGTGGAAAGGAATTTATTTTTATAAAGAAGGGATGATTTTCCATTGAGTTTTGTCCCACCCTTCCCAGGGCTAGGGTGTGAGAAATTCATGTGAAAACCAATGCAGGAAAACAAACTCTAGAGCCAAGGAAAAAAGAAAAAAGCTGAGATTAATATAGTGTGATTAAAAAAACTACTTTGTACTCTTTAATTTTAAAGGGCTACAGACCCAGAGGATTGGCCTGCTATAGCCTCTTTGAGACTTGATTCTTTTCCTTCCTGTTTTGTCTTTTTCTGAACAGACAGTAATCTTATCAGATCTGTGTTTTAGAAGGATAAAATTGGTACCCACATAGAAGATGAATTAGAGTAGGGAGAGAATAGAGTTAAGGACACCAAACAGGAGAGATGCATTCCAGAAAAGGACAGAGGCACCTAGATACCTCGATTTGGATCAAGATCCACAGTTTTATCTATGAACCTAACTAAGCAGGTTATTGAACCAGTCTAAGCCTCTGTTTGGCATATGAAGTTAATATCTTTCTGGTAAAGTTTGTATGAACATTAGAAATAGTGCATGTAAAGCTTTTTAGTACCATATTGGGCATGTAATTGTCCATAGGAACTAATAGGAGTATTGTCTGTTTATATCTGGTGAGATTTAAGTATCCCCCTTAAGATTCCCTAAAGTTGTACTCATTTGCTCACTGGTTGAACAACAAAAATGATGGGTGTTGGGAGGGAACTGATAAGAGAGTGTTTTGGTCCAAAAGGAATCTGAGGTATGTTTTCTGGCTCCGTGTTAACTGCCTTTGGGCTTGACAGTTGGGAATTTGATGTTGAGTTACCCAGGCACACTCAAGGGTAGTTCTTTTTGAGTCTCTTCATTCCAGTTATCATCCGTATCCACATCCCCAAGTCACATGCGTGTAGTATAGTGTATTTGTCATTTGTCCTCCTCACATTACGTAGACCATACCAATTAAACACTGATTAAAGAGTATTGTTCAACCAGATTTATTGAGTGCTGCCAGTAAGCAAGGATATAAAGATAATATGAATAAAATCTAACATCCCTCTACACAGATAGTTCATAGGAACTGTGTGTGCTCATTGTATTCCCAGCATTTACCATAGTGGCTTATATATTATGATTATTTCTGGAATGAATGACCAACCAATATAGTAGAGTAGGAAAGAGGTATAACATTATTTTACTGTGTAATAAATGCTGTAGTTCTGTGATAGAGTTAAAAAGCAAATAAACAGAAGCCTTAGGAGCCCCAGAGCAAAATAATGAATATTGCAGAAGGAAAGGGGGAGATTGAATATAAATATTTGATTGTATCATAAGATTGCTAGTGATGAAGAAGGACTACCTGGAGACAGGAAGACACATTCCTAGATTAGCAAACAGCATGAAGAAAGGCTTGAAATCTTAAAAATGCATGACATATTTGGTGAGTGGTTTGATAGAAGGAGATAAAAACTAGAGTGATCGATTGTCTCTATATTTTGAAGACTAATGATATAGAGAGTTTGGATTTTATTCCATTTTCAGTCAAGAGTAGTCAGAGGTTTTGAGGAATGGGTGGGATATATGATCAGATCTAAATTTTAGATGTTAGCTGTGGGACTTTGATAATTGATGACTAGAGAGAGTCCAGGAAGGGAGACTTACGTTGGAGTTAAGTTGAAAGAGAATGAAGTACTCACAAGTCAATGACATGAAGGATGGCAAAGAAGGAATAGGATTGGGGTATGTTTTGGAACTAAAATCCATTAGAGTTCCAAGGGAGAATGAGAAAACAAGTCAAGGACTTTTTTTTTTTTTTTTTTTTTGGTTTTTTTTTTTTTGACAGGTTTTTTTTTACCAG
>NW_027530625.1:543706-586297 GCF_008692635.1 Crocuta crocuta
ATCTCTGTCTTGGAACAGTGGTTGTTAACCAGGATAGGGAACCTATGAGGAAGAATATGCTTATGTAATGGATGGGAGTTTACTTTGGACATGTGGAATTGGCTTTGAGATGGCCATGGGACACATGTAGCAGAGTTATCCTACATATTCTCACAACATCCTTTGCATACCGTTGTTATACCAAGCACTGTACTGTATTTTTTTTTTTTTTACAAATAGTTTATTGTCAAATTAGTTTCCATATAACACTCAGTGCTCATCCCCACAAGTGTCCTCCTCCATGACTGTACTGTATTATAATTAATTATTTGTCCATTTTCTCTACTGTTGTAAACCTCTCAAAGGTAAATACCTATTATTCCTCACTATAACATTATACATTGTTCCTGGCACATTGTCAGACACTTAATACTGAATAGAAAGGAAGACCTAAACAAATACCTATTTGGAATTAGGGAGAAAAGTTAGAGCTAACAGTATCATCAGCATACCAAAAACAACAACAACGAAAAAGTTATAACCATGTGAGCTAATGAGAGAGCCAGAGAAAAGTAGAACAAGAAGAGGGACAGGGTAGGATTTAAAGAATGGGCAGAAGAAAACCTAAGTGACAGCTGAGAAATATAGTCAGAGGTAGAAAATAGAAGCAAGAAAAAAGTTTCAAAGTAAGGAAATGGTCAGTATTTTCATTTATTTCAGTGGTAGATGATGAGAACTGTAAAGAATTCTTTGGGTTTTGAAATTTTGTATTGATTGATTTTTTTTTGTTTACAAAATGATGCTAGGAGAGGTAAACAAAATACCAGGGCCATAGATGAGGTTTTAATAGTTTTTAAGAGGTCCAGTGAGAGTTGGTGAGAGGTAGGGGAGCCAGATTTTTCAGAAGGACTGCTCTATGAGTGGGGTGTCCTATTGAAGTGGTAGAGGTGGAGGCAGTTAATACTCCTTCAGGAAGAAAGAGTTTCAAGAAAACCGGGAAATACAGATGAATTAGAGCCCTGGAATAGTGGCTGGGAACTAGTACATTTTATCTCAAGCACGTCAAGTTAAATTATAAGTATCGCACACACCTCTTTTATCAAGTTAGGTAGGTCACTTATTGGGAAGTGGTTTTTGCCTCTACTAATTGCACATTAGCAAATTCATGCCATTGCAAGTTCACTGTTTATGTTACTCCTCTGAATGTTAGTAACTAAAAAACAATACGAAGGTCTGATAGTACTTCATCCAAAAAAAGAGACTTCAAGTTTTTAAAAAGTAAACGGTAAACTGATTTATTCAGGAGCCTGCTGCTTTTGAAGGACTGTCAAAAAAGAGCATTGATCATAGGCAGTTCTTTTTTATTTTATTCTACATTAGCTGGGTCTCTAGTGTTTAAAAGGAGATTGAGAATGAAAATCAATCTTCTTTTGGCAAGACCGAGGTGCATTCTTTGCCATGATCTTTGCAGAAGTCCATAGTTAAGCATAGGACCCTAAGCATAGGACCCTGTCACTTAGGGTACAGAACAGTGAATTTAGGCAAAAAGTTCGTAAAGAGTTTTGATATCATGAGACTAATTTCTTCCTTTCTTCCTTTCTTCCTTTCTTTCCTTTCTTTCTCTCTCTCTCTCTCTCTCGCCTGCCTGCCTATATTAAGTAATCTCTATGCCCAACATGGGGCTGAAACTCGTGACCCTGAGATCGAGAGTCTCACTCATACTCTACTGATTGAGCCAGCTAGGTGCCACATGAAACTAATTTTCAATTAGAAAATCTCTAGGGATCTTTTATATGTCAGTAAGGATAAAAGTAATGAAAAGAAATTATGAATGATACAACATATTTGAACTTTTGGGTGTGATGCAGGAGGCTGCATAATTAGACAAAATTAGCTATCATTTTAAATGACTTACTGTCTTTAAAAGGGAATAGAGAAGGAAACATCCCTGAACGTGACTCACCAACCTGGCCCTGTTGGTAACTAAATATGCTGGAGTCTAGGGTATCACCTGTGTAAAAGAAGGAAACAGTTGGTGCCTACCAATACCAGAGTGTGCATGTCTTATTATCTTATTTAAAATGGGATAAAAATCCTTACTCTGTCTATGTTATGAAATTGTTAGGATGATAAAATGAGGTAAAGAGTGTGTATGTTTTAGTAATCTATAAAATACAAAGATAAAACATTTTTATTTAGAGTATTCCTTCACATTTATTTACATATAAACAAATTAGAAAGTGGAAAATAGGAAAGCTATATATTTTGCCCTAAAATTGTGTTTAATAAACTGAATTATCTAAATTAGTTGGTACTTATTAATTTCTCTTAAAATTGGAAGTTAGCTTGAAAAGATAGAACTCTTGGGTGCTTACAATGTTCTATGTGTATTGATAAATGAGATGTACATCTGTTCCTTAGTAATTTTTTTTAGTAGTTCTGTTTTCTAGTAGTTTTATAGTAGTAGATAGTATCTCATTTCACTTATGAAAACTGAGGTTCATTATGATGAAGCTCACGTTGTCATTAAGTAGTACAACCAGTATTCTAACTTGGGTTTTTCCTAACTATTGTGTGCTTTACCATCGTAAGTATGATTTCTTATTGTCAGTCTATAAAAGATGATCTTACCTTTTCATTGGGAGGCTCTTGCTCTTTTCCATCTTTATTTGCCATTTATTTAAAAAAATTTTTAGCAAATATTTGAGCACCTGCTCTGTGCCAGGCATTGTTCCAGGTGCTAAGGATATAGCAGTTAATGAAACAGATGAAAATCTCTGCCCTGATGGAACTCAGGTTCTTGCTTACATGATATTTAAAAACAAGTGATTAAGATGTAAAGTATGTCAAATGGTGGTTGATAGTATGGGGAAAGGTAGGAAGAGAGATGGTAGTGCAGCATGTTTTGGGGAAGAAGCTTGTTTGCTTTGTTCATTAGTTTAAACTCAAAATTGGAATCTGAAGGATGAAGAATTACAGTAGGAGTCTTATGGTAAATGATATCAGGGATTAAAAACAAAAGCAATTACTTTTTGTGGTCTTAAGACAGAGCTTGTGAATACTCTATAGTTTTTCCAGGAGCACATCAAGTTCTGGGATACTGCTTTATTGTGGAGGCCAGAGAAGGGGAATCTTACTGTAATTTTCCTGTACTACTTCATGTTTTGATAAACCTCATTCCCACTGAGTGATTCAGTTTTTTACAGGTGCCAAAACAAATAGTATTTTATAAAGTGTGTTTTCCTATCACCTCCTCAAAGGAAAGAGGTTGAACTTTTAGTCTGCCAAGTCTTCTCAGTTCCATAGTGTAAATACCAAAGTATATTATTTTTTGAATGTAGAGTATTATAGAAAGTTGTCAATGTCTCAGATCATAGCTTTAGAGAAATTTCCCAGGCCCTTTGCTGACCTGTTAGTCACAATCTAAAAAATGGAAAAGGAGTAATTAAGCATGAAAACCTTGCCTAAAGTACTAGTTCTATAAAAGATAAAGATTCCTTTACCCAATTCTGACTGTTTTGGGATGAAGCCCAAATTTGTGTCATTGGAAAAGCATCATAATATGACAGAAAAAATATAGCTTCTGGAATCACAGATAACTGGGTTTAGTTTTTGGCTTTGTCTCTAACCAGGTACATTACAGCAAAGAAACCACTTTAGGAAGAGGATCCAATGAAGGCAAATACATGGGAGTATTTAAGTATATATCCTTAGCAAGAACATTACCTCTTCTAATCTATTTCTCTTTTCTTTATAAGTGTAATTGACATACAATATCCTACTAGTTTCACCTGAAACTAGTCTAAGTCCTTCTCCCAACATGTTCCCAGAGTTTTCTTCACCCTAAATCAGTACCTATTAACCTGTTCAATGTGCCTTTTTTTCTCTGCTAAACTACACACTCCTTTGGGGGCAAGTTCCATCAGGAACTTGTTTATCATGTATTGTTCTTTATGCAGTAGACAGTATCCATTGAACGGATGAAGCAAAACTACATTAAACGTTTTCAAAAAAGTACATTTTGGAGTGTCTGTCTTTGAATGCCACACTGTACATTTAAATTTAGTCCTTTGAATATAAAGCTGTGATAGCCATTTAAACAAGGAAATTGATATAAATAGAAAGCAGCAAAGAGTACTCAAGGATTTGAGCCTTAGTTATGCCTAGTTAAATGACCTTCTCTTGGGGTTGCTGTTTTCTCATCTGATTAACAGTATTGATTGTTTCTGAGTTTCTTTTGAAGTGTAATATTCAGGAATTGTGTAATTCTTGCTGCCAGGTGTTTATTTAGATGTGAGCCTTTGAGGGAAAAATAGTGCTTGGCACATGGTGTATGCTCAATAAATATATGTTCAGTTGAAAACCCAAAGCATAAATCAGGACATCTTAATTGGAGAGATTAAAGAGACTCTCAGAAACTTTACCTTTCTGAGGTATAAGATGCATAGAGCTGGAGCTACTTTTGTTTATTGGTTAAAGCTCTCTGAGTATGTTGTATTGTTTGTTCTGTTGCTGTTTTGGCAACCAAATGGGAACATTGCCATAAAGTATGCAGAACCAGGTTTTTAAATGGTAGATGAGTTTAAGTTTTATTTGAGGAGTCAATAAATAATTGAGTGGCTTTTCATAAGTGACATATTTTTGTGCTTCTTGCTGGGAATTTTTGGCTTGAAACTCTTACTGGTAATGTTCGTGTTAGTTGAACTTTTAAGAAACCATGGGATGGGAAGATTGAGTTTTTAATGGATTTGTGATTTCTTGCTATGTAAGGTATTTCCCAGCTCTAGAATTTCTGTGTGTTCTGCCTTGAATTTATTTCTCTTGAGTGTGAATGTGAAATTTTATTGCTTAAAAATGTCTTGTTAATCTTTGAAATTTAAGTATCAATAAAAAACCTTAGTTATTGTCCTGTGCGCTTTCAATTTTATTTATGTGTACAGCTTTACAGATTAAAGAGTAGAAAACAGAAGTTTAGTAAAATTCATAATTTTCAGAGTCCAAGAATAGAGTTGTAACATATGCCAAAGAAATCACTGTAGGTAGGCAGTTATTCTCAAGAGAATATGTTTTATTTATTTATTTATTTATTTATTTTAAATCAGAAATATCTTGGCCCTAAATAGCATCAAATTCCTTTATTATCTAGAATAAAAAGCCTAAATTATAAGTAGTGAAAGTCTTGGGAAAATATTTTAGAAGTATTTTTTTTAAGTTTTCCATATGTATTTTGTAAGAATTAGAGCATAATTGAATATCTGGCAGACATTCTATATGAGTATCTTTATGGTTTTTGTTTTTCAGGCATTTTTAAAATATTTAATCATTCATGAGTTGAGCTTCATTCTTGAGTCATGGATGACAAGGCTTCTGTTGGAAAAATCAGTGTCTCCTCAGACTCAGTATCTACTCTTAATAGTGAAGATTTTGTCTTGGTTTCCAGGCAAGGAGATGAGACACCATCTACAAATAATGGAAGTGATGACGAGAAAACAGGACTCAAGGTAAAACTCCATAACCTAAAATTCTTTTGCTTAGCCTTGCTAAGCTCACTGCAAAACTTGGCCTATAATAGAAAGGTATATGGAGTGAAAGTGAAAAAATGGAAATAATATCCTAACTTTCTTAATGCTAAAGATTTTTATTTAGTGATAGTGACAAATTTATATTTGATTAAGGATTAAGAATTTTCAATTTGATTAGCTTCTAAATCTTTTACTACCCCAACTCTCAAAACTAGTGGTCATAGTATAAATATTTATTTTAAGTATTGTTTTTACTTTCCCATTAAATTAGAGTTTATTTCTAATTATTTCTTTCGGGACTGGTATATGTAGTGTAAAGACAAGGGCAGATCAGCAATGCTGTTTATTAAAAAAATAAATAAATTTTAGGATTATTGAAATTGAATATTAAATACCTTGGTTATTGGCCACTGCAGTTTGTTTATATTTTCTAAGCCAAATAAACAACGATTACTTCTTTTCATATACACTGCTCATCATTCTCTTTATGGATGTAAATAAAAACATCATTGGTTAATGTCATTTAAAATGTAAATAGCTTTATAAATATTATTGTTCTTGCTTGTGTTTATTGATTCAAAACTATATTATTGAGTATTGACTGTGTGCCAAGTACTAAATCCTGGGGATACAGTGGTAAATAAGGCCACAAAGCCCCCTGCCCTCACAGAACTGTTATTCTAATGGAGAAAACAGACTTTAAGCAGATAAGAAAATGAATATGTTAAGTAAATTTAAGTGCTGTGAAGAAAATCAGAGTGGGATACATGGGTAAAGAGTGAAGGGCTGTTACTATTTTAGAGAATGTTTTGAAATGACATTTGAGCCAGAGACCTAAATGAAATGAGGAAGAAGACCATAGAGGAAGCTGGGAAAAGAGCTTTTTAAAGGGAATAGGAGATAGAAAGATCCCGAGGAGGACCACCCTTATTAGGACAGAGAGATTAGAGCAGACTGAATAAAGTAAATAAAAAGTGGTAAAGATTGCTATCCATTGATTGGCATAGGCTGGATCATGTAGAACTTTCTAGAGCTTGGAAATTTGAACTTATAAACATGAAGGGAGAGTTTTGGAGAAATTTCAATGGGGACATGATGTGATTTATATTTTAAAATTATTATTTTAAATTATTTTAAAAAACAACCATTTTAAGTCTTTGGAAATGTTCTAAAGGAAATATAGCAACTGAAGAAACATTTATTCAAGGAAATTTACTAAAACTTGATAAAGAATTTGTGGTATTTGAACCAAGCCCATTGCTTTCCTCCCCTATCGCAGTTGAGCAAGATGGCCACTCCACATCAGTGCAATCAAGAAGACAGGATTTCCCCCCTCCCCCCAAGCTCCTAGTTGGGAGGGCTGTCTTTTGGGAAGAGCAGGATGATTGCATTTCTCATCCTGCCTCGAGCTACGTTTTGCTAGCCAAGTGTGACTTAGTGGTGGGGGTTCCATTTTTTTTGCCCAGCCCTGTTTTTGGGATAGAGGCTCTACTTTGGGCACAGTGCTGCTGACAATACTGAGTCCAACTGCCCTAGCCTTGGCCTCTAGAGTAGTGGTTCCATACCACTACGGGCAAACAAAAGACCCGAGACTACTACCTCATGTTCTACACCCACCAGGTACTCAGCTTCTAAAGATGGGGTATCACTCAAAATAAAGCATGCTATTGTCCATCCTCCCAACTTTACAGCTGTGGCTTACAGATTTTCTCTGTAATAGGAAGGGCATAATAAAACAGCTCCTAATCTCTTCCCAGAGAAACTGACTTTATTTATAGCAGAGTGCAGAGAAGTTCAAGCCTCAGGATACTCTCATAAACCATAGAGATTGTGGTGAAAGGTAACTGAGAGATTGGTAGACTAATTGGACATATAGATTTTAGTGTAGGCTTGCTAAGAGGAGAGACTGACTTTTAGTGTCAGAACAGATCTCAAACATTGACCTCCAAAACTCTCCCTTCAAACTGATGTCAATGTGAGTAGTTTATTCTGTGCAGTAGTTTATACTCAAGTGCACTGTTGAAAACTTTAGAGCAATTGGCCGTATTAGTGGAGTTTAACATTTAGGTGTGGTCAGAGAAGGAGACCAAGTACTCTAACAAAGCTGCTCTCATCCCAGGATGTCTGTAGGCAAAGCCAAATAATCCCAGAGGAGCAATGTCAGAGGGTTAACACTATGGGAATTAGGGGAATAGAATTTACTAAAATAAGCCATCTAACTACTAAACAAGCAAGCATAAAAAATAACAAGTCCTAGAGTGGAGAGACCAGTACTGTGACTTGGTACAGTGTATTATCTAAAATGTCAAGTTTCTAAAACAAAACTGTGAAACATGCAAAGAAGAAAAAATAATCCATACACCATTGGAAAAAAACAACAGGCAGCAGATACTACTTGTGAGAGTGACATGTTGGATTTAATATGCAAACTCTTCAAAGTAACCTATAAGTTCAATGAACTGAGAGAAATCATGCTTAAAGAAATAGAGGAAAGTATGATGACAATGTCAGATCAAATAGAGAATATCAGTATGGAGACAGAAATTGCAAAAAAGAATCAAATGGAAATTCTGAAATGGAAAAGCACAATAACTGAAATAGAAAATTCACAAGAGGAGCTCAGTAGTAAATTTCAACTGGCAAAAAAGAATGAGAGGTGATGCCATCAAATCGTAGACATTTTCAGCAATGGATTTCAGATCCATTGAAGACGATAAAAGGAGCAGCTTGACTTTACCTGTGTCACCCTTCCTCTAAGACCACACAGCTCAGTGTCAGTAAAGACTTACTCAGCCCATGTTTTCCTCCATGTGGGAAAGTGAAAGCAGGTGATTGCATACCTGGATTCCCCAGCTATATGGGATACTCCCCCAAAAGGCTTACTTTTTTCTCCATCTGGAATATCGAATTGTGACCTACACAACTTGGGAGTGGGTAGTCCTGCTTGGAGAACAGTATCTAAGGCTGGAAATGGAACATATCAAAGAGACACATTTTATTAACTGCTTTGGGAGCTCCATGAGGAAGCCCACTCATGAGCCACTGGGGTTGTCTCACCTACTGGCCCATGGGTACCTCCAAGTTCTCTGCAGCTCACTCAGACACACTCTCACATAGTGACTGCCTTCTTGTGCATGCCGCTGAGGACAAGAATGGTCAAAGTGAGCCTTTGCAGATGGCTAGTAAGCATGCATAGAAACTGAATTCTGTGGGATTGGGAGAAACCACATGCTTGAGTGGTCATCACCATCTTAGGGAATGCAGATGCAATGGAAATCATCAAAAGCAGACTGAATCAAGCAGAAAAAATTACTGTGAACTAGGAGATTATTTAACAGTATCTAGGCTGAAAACAAAGGAAAAAAGTGAAAAAGAGTGAGGAAAGCCTATGTGAACTATGGTATACCATTAAAATAAACAATCTATGCATTATGAGTGTTCCTGAAGGAGGAGAGAGGGGGAAATGGGCAGAAAGCTTATTAACACATAACGAATGACAATTTCCCAAATTTGGAGAGAGATTTGGATGTCCAAATTCATGAAGCTTATAGGTTTTCCCAAGATTTCAACCCAAAATGATTCTTTCTAAGACACATTATAATGAAACTGTCTAAAATAAAGGACAGATTTTGGGGCTCAGTTGGTTAAGCATCCAACTCTTGATTTCAGCTCAGGTCATGATCTCACAGTTTATGAGCCACATGTCAGGCTCCACACTGACAGTACAGAGCTTGTTTGGAATTCTCTCTCTCCCCCTCTCTGTGCCCCTCCCTTCTTCTCTCTCTCTCTCTCAAAATAAATAAACTTAAAAATAAGACAAGGGTATTAAAAATAACTATAGCTAGTGAAATGAATAATACATGAAATGAATAATATAATGAATATGCAATATAAAAAGTTAAATTTATACGTCAAAACTCTAAAATGTTGGGGCGCCTGGGTGGCTTAGTCGGTTAAGCGTCTGACTTTCGCTTAGGTCATGATCTCGCGGTTCGTGGGTTCGAGCCCCGCATCGGGCTCTGTGCTGACTGCCAGCTCAGAGCCTGGAGCCTGTTTCAGTCTGTGACTCCCTCTCTCTCTGACCCTCCCCTTCTCACGCTGTCTGTCTGTCTCTCTCTCCTAGAAATAAATAAAACATTTAAAAAAAAAACACAAAAACAAAAACAAAAAACTCTAAAATGTTGAGGAGAGTGCTGTGTTTGTATATGGTTAAAGTTGTTACAGATGTCAGATGTACTGTTATATTAGTAAGATGTTTTATGTAAGCATCATGGTAACCACAAAGCAAAAATCTATGATACATAAAAGATGAAAAAAGAATCAAGGTATACCACCTTGAAAAATAAGAGTTCACAAAGGAAGACAGCAAAGAACAAGGAAGCTACAGAACAGCCAGAAAACAGTAACATAGCACTAGAATTTCTTATCTATCAATAATTACTGTAAGTGCAAATGAACTAAATTCTCCAAATGATGTAGCGTTGAATGGATAAAAAATAAGAACCCTCCTCCCCCCATATTCTGGCTGTTAGAGACTCATTTCAGTCTTAAGGACATATATAGACTCCATGTGAAGAGATGGAAAAACTATTCTGTGCAAAAGGAAACCAAAAGAGAGCAGGGGTAACAGTTTATAACAGACAAAATAGACTTTAAATCAATAACTGTAAGAAGAGACAGAGTATAATGTAATGAAAAATGGGTGAGTTCATTAAGAGGATATAATAAGTGTAAATATCTATGTACTGAGCATCAGAGTACCTAGATATATTAAGCAAAAGAAACAGATATGAAGGAAGAAATAGACAATACAATAATAATAGGGAACTTCAGTACTCTATTTTAAACAATGGAAAGATCATTTAGACACAAAATTAATAAGGAAACTTTGGACTTGAACTATACCTTACACCAAATGGGCCTAACAGGCATACATAGAACATTCTGCCAACAACAGAATATATATTCTTCTCAAGCATATGCAGAATATTTTCCAGGATGGATCCTATGTTAGTCACAAAACAAATCTTAACAAATTGAAGACTGAAATTATGCCAGATATCTTTTCTAGGCATAGTGGTGTGAAGTTAGAAATTAATAACAAGAGGAAAACTTGAAGATCAACGTATTTGGAAATTAATATACTCCTGAACAACCACTGGATCAAAGAAGAAATTCAAAGGGAAATTTAAAAAAATCTTGAAACAAGCAAAATGGAAGCAACATATTTCACATTCCATAATGCTTATGTGGAATCTAAGCCAAACTCAAAGTAATGTGGTGGTTGCTAGGGGTAGGAGGTGATGGTGGGAGAAATGAGATGTTAGTCAAAGTACAAATTTTCAGTTATGTAGTTATCAAGTTTTGGAGATGTAGTGTGCAGCATTGAGACTATAGTTAACAGTACTGTATTATATAATTACTTGAAAGTACCTAAGAGAATAAATCTTAAATGTTCTCACCACACACAGAAATGATAATCATGTGAGTTGGTGGATGTATTAACTACACCACATGATTGTGTTAATCATTTCACAATATATACACTTAATCAAATCATGTTGTACACCTTAAACTTACACAGTGTTTTATTTAGATAAGTCTTGATAAAGATGTAATGAAAATAAAGACCCACGGATTTTTTTCATAGAAAATAATTATGAGAAGTGTTTAAAATCTTTTAAAAAATGAACTATTTTTACCACGGTCATCAAGAAATATCAAAATAACTAAACTAAGTGGAAGAAGACATGCCCTCCCTCTGAACAAAGGACAATGCTATTTATATATAATTCTAGAAGATGCAAACCTAATCTTTAGTCACAAACCACTCAGTGGTTGCCTGGGGGTGTGATTATGGGACAGGGATAAAAAGTAGGAGCACAAGGGGTTTTGGGCATTATAGATATATCCAGTAACTTGATGGTAGTGTGTGCATATGCCAAAACGCACCAAAGTGCACATATAAAATGTATGCACTTAAATGTACATATGCTTTCTTTGGGAGCACATATATTAAAATTGGAATGATACAGAGAAGACTAGTGTGACCCCTGCACAGGATGATACATAATATACATCAAGTATACCATATTTGTTTTTTTAAAGGAAGGGATTAAACAGATTTTATTATTATTACATATTTAAATTTTTTTTTTTATTATGTAGATTCCACTCCCAGCATGGGACTTGAACTCACAACCCTGAGATCAAGTGTCACATGCTCTACTGACTATGCCAGCAAGGCACTCCTTAAAGAAGGAATTAATAAACTTGAAGATCAGTAGAAACATCCAAAGAACAGAAAGAAAAAATAATGAAAAGTGAACAAAGCCTCAGAGAAAGATGAGATGTTATTAAGTGTAACAGCATACTTCATGTGTTTCAGAAGGAGAAGAAAGAAATGAGCAGAAAAAATATTTGAAGAAATAATACCTGAAAAGTCCCACATTTATTTGTTGAAAAATAATAATCTACACATCTAGGAAACTTACCACCCTCTAAGATAAATTCAGAATGATCTACAAAAAAGCGTATCTTAATAAAATGTTGAAAAAACAGAGATAAGAAATCTTGAAAGTAACAAAAGAAAAATGATTCATTTCCTACAGGGAGACCTCAGTAAGATTTATAACTGACTTCTTAGCAGAAATAGTGGAGGCTTGAACCCAGGGGGATAAACTATTCAAAGTGCTCAGACAAAAACTGTCAACCAAGAATCCTAGCAAAGCTATTCGTCAAAATTGAAGGTGAAATAAAGACATTCTGAAATAAATAAAAACTAAGAGAATTTACTGCTATCAGAACTGTCTTATGAAAACTACTAAAAGAAGTTCTTTAGGCCAAAAGCAAGTGACCTCAACAATAATTTTAATCCATAGCACCATTAAAGATAATTGTGTGATAATAGAGACAGTGTTAAGTACATTTTTTCTCCTCTTTCATATATATAACATGTACATGTTGTACCTATAACATAAAGAAATAGGATGTATTTGCCAATCACAGAAAAATAAGTAGGAGCAGAACTATGTTACAGTTTAGTATGACTTAATATGGTAATTCAAAGCTATAAGAACAAATAAGGAAAACTAGAATTAATAAATTATAAGCTATAAATGTATATTCTTCTCACCTTCTTTAAAAGAATTCTATAAAGGAACAATTATAAAAATCTTTTGAATTTGTAATGTTTATAGATACAATATGTATAATAATGCTATGGTGGGGAATACTGCTAAATTTGAGTAATTTTTTGTAGTTACTAGAATTAAGTTAGTATAAATCAAACTAGTTCTAATAAATTAAGATAACACATGGTAAGTTGCAGAGCAACCAGTGAGATGGGGTGTGTGTATGTAAATGTATGTATATCTATATCATTAAAGAATGTCAGTGCTATATTAGAAAATATTTACTATTAAAAAAAGCAGTAAAGCATGAATAAAGGAATGGAAAATACATGAAACATGCATGAAAACTAAAAAACAAAATGGCATACCTAAATTGAACTGTATCAATAATAGCAAGATGAATGGATTAAGCAACATAATTTATAAAACCATCAACAGTGGATAAAAAACCATGATCCAGCTTTATATTCTCAGCAGAAGACACACTTTAAAGATAAAAACATTTAAAATAAAAGATGGGAAAAGAACTGTCATGCAAACATTATGGGATATAGCTTACATATGTATAGGAAAATATTCTATATTATGGGAGAAGGAAAAATTCAAATCAGTAACCTAATCTTTTACTTTAAGACACTGGGAAAAGAAGGGCAAAGTAATTGTAAAACAAGCCAAACTAAGGAAATAAAGGGCAGAAATCAGTGAAACAGAGAATAGAAAAATAATAGAGAAAAATCAATAAAACAAGAACCTGGTTCTTTGAAAAGTTCAATAAAATTGATAAAACCTTAGGTTGGCCAAGAAAAAAAAAATTACTAAAATTAGAACCAAAAGAGAAGACATTCCTAGCAAACATATGTTAAAAAGGATTATAAGACTATTAGGAACAGTAATATGCCAAAAAATAAGAGAACTTACTGAAATGGATAAATTTCTAGAAAAACACTAATGAAGCAGTGTGAATAGACCTATAACGAGAGGTTGAATTAGTAATAAAAAATGTACCCATAAAGCAAGCTCAGGCCCAGATGGCTTTATTCCCTGAATTCTATCAGATACTTATTCAGATACTTAAATAAGAATACCAGTTCCTCACAAACTCCCCCCTAAAATAGAAAAAAAAGAGGATATTTCCTAACTAAGTCTATAAGGATGATATTGTGCAATGTCAAAATTAGACAAAGACATCACAAGAAAACTACATACCAATATCTCTTATAAATTGGCACACACAAATATACTTATTAATTCAGCTGTATGTGAAAAGGATTACATACTGTGATCCAGTAGGATTTATCCCGAGAATGTAAGTTTGGATTAACAACTGAAAATCTATTAATGTAATATATCGATGGAACTAAAAACAAAACCACATGATCATTCTTATTTTTTATTTTATTTTTAATTAAAAACATTTTTTAATGTTTATTATTTTGAGAGAGAGATACACAGTGTGAGTGAAGGAGAGGCAGAGAGAGTGGGAGAAACAGAATCTGAAGCAGGCTCCAGGCTCTGAGCTGTCAACACAGAGCCTGACACAGGACTCGAACTCTTAGACCACGAGATCATGACCTGAGCTGAAGTCGGACGCTTAACCAACTGAGCCACCCAGGCGCCCCAACATGAGCATTTTTAGTAGACACAGGAACATTGTTTGCTGAAATGCAACACCTTTATGAAAATAAAGAAATGCAGAAAATAAATCAACTATAAATGGAACTTCTTCAGCCCGATTAACAGTCTCTCTGAAAAACAGCTAAAATCATTCTTGATGGTAAAAGAGTAGATTCTTTCCCCTTAAATTCAGCCTCAAGACCTGGATGTCTGCACTTACTACTTTTGGTCAGCATTGTACTGGAGGGTACCAGCAGGGCAGTCAGGCATGCAAAAAATATAAAAGGTATCCAGATTGGAAAGAAGGAAGTAAAAACTACCTATTCGCAGTTGACGTGATCTTGTATATGGAGGACCCCAAGAAATCTAAAGAAAAATTATTAAAACTAATAAGTTTAGCGATATTGCAGGGTAGAAGATTAAATATACAAAAATTCAGTTTTATTTTTATACATTTGCAATGAACAATCTTTAACAGCGAAAAAGCAGTTTATAATGACTTGAAAAAGAACGAGATAGTATGAAGTTAGACAAAAGTGCAAATCTTATGCTTTGAAATCTGCAAAACCTTGTTCAAAGAAAATAAAGGTCTAAATAAGTGGAGATTCATCCAGTGTTCATGCATCAGAAGATCTATTGTGAAGATGGTATTACCCCTCAAACTGATCTACACATTCAGTGCAGTCTTAATAGAATCCTAGGTAACATCTTTGTAGAGAGTTACATGCCAGGTGTAAAATTCATTTTGGATAGCAAGAGACCCTGGATAGGCCAAAATAATCTTGAAAATAAGTTGGAAGACTCAGACTTTGCAATTTCAAAACTTACTATAAAGCAGCGGTAGTTAAGACAGTGTGGTATTGACATAAGGCTGGGCATATAAATCACTGGAATACATTTGAGAGTTCAGAAATAGCACAGAGCCTGATGCAGGGGTTGAACCCATGAACTGTGAGATCAAGATCTGAGCTGAAGTTGGACGCTTACCAACTGAGCCACCCAAGCACCTGTGATAAAATATTTTATTATTTAAAAAAATTTTTCTTAACATTTATTTATTTTTGAGAGACAGCACAAGCAGGGGAGGGGCAGAGAGAGGGTGGAAGATACAGAATCTGAAGCAGGCTCCAGGCTCTGAGCTTTCAGTATGGAGCTGGATGCGGGGCTTGAACCCACGAACTGTGAGATCATGACCTGAGCTGAAGTCGGATGCTTAACTGACTGAGCCACCTAGGTGCCCCTAAAAATATTTTAAATTGACTTTGGTGTTGGTTCTGCTTACCTGTGAATATACTGAAAACCATAGAATGTACACTTTATGTGGGTGAGTTGTATATGAATTATATCTGGCCTACTCTTTGGAGAATTGGCTGTAAAGAGGCAAAACTGGTAGTAAGAAGAGTCGATAGAAGGCTATTTTAGTTAGTGCCAGGTTGGCTCAGTTGGTTAAGCCTCTGACTCTGGATTTTGGCTCAGGTCGTGATCTCACAGCTCTGATTCAGGATATATTTTCAAGGTAGAACTGATAGAGTTGGCAAATTATATATGGGATTTGAGGCAAAGAGGGAAATAAATAATGATTCCTAGATTTTGGTCTGAGCTGTAAGGTATATGGCAGTGCCATTTACTAAAATGGAAAGAGGACCAGGATTGGGTTAAAGGGATCAGAGGTTTAGGACATTGATGAGATTGATCCTCCAGAGTGACTGTGACTAGCATCAACAGTATATAGATGGTATTTAAAGCTGTGAGACTAGGTAAGATTACCCAGAGTGAGCATTAGAAACTGAAGAGTTGAGTGAAGGGCTGATTCTTATAGAATTCAACAGTGAGAGATGGAAATGAAGGAAAAACTAGCAGAGAAGACTGAGAAGATATAACTAGTGAGATATAAAGAAAACTGGGAGATTTGGAATGCCTTGGAAGAGAGATGATGAAAGTGTTTCAAGAGAGTGGGAATAACCAGGTATGTTAGATTCTGCTGATAGGTTGCTTTAGATGGTGACTGAAAAATGATAGGATAGAGGCCTGGGTGATCCTTAGAAAGGGTGTTTCTTTGCTTGTTTTTTGTTTTCAAGAGAGATGGGATCATTAGCATTAGTGTGGATTGGGTAGTAAGTGGTAGCTGAGGAAGAAGTGGTGATAGTGTTGACAGCTGTTTGTTTAAAAAAAAAAAAAAAAGGCAGAGAAATGGAGTGGTAACTGAAGAGTAGTAGGGATTCCGGTAAGGGATTTCATGATATGTATGTACTGATAAGAGTTACTCAGTAAAGAAGGGGACATGACTAGTACCAGAGAAGAGCAACGTCTTTGGTTAGATTGGGAAGAGAGGTTTCCTTTGTGTAAGTGGAGGGGTTAACCTTAGGAACAATTTCTGTAATGTGAAGGAAGACAGCATAAATGATACGCATGCAAGTAGATCAGTCTTCTTTTTGGGTTTCTTCCATTTAAAAATTTTCTTGTTAATTTTTGAAGTACTGTTTGACTTACTCTTCCTGTTTCTAATTTGTTGAATCATTTATGGTGAATGGGAAAGATCCTCAGGGCTCCTTCAGAGAACTATTTTTTGTGCTTTCTCATATCTTGTTTACTGAAAAGAAATGTTCTGTTGTTTAGGAAATTGAGCAATATGTTCTATAAATTTAAAATGTTTCCTGTGTGTATTTCCATGCATTTTCAGTAATCTATATACTATATTGGTTTATTGTATGTAGAAATGGTAAGTGGAGAATAGAATTATTGTTAAATCTTTGATATTTGTCATCAAAGTCAAGTATAATAGGATTACTGCAAACTTGTTCCTCAATGATGCTGACTACTGTTTTTAAAACTGTTCTCTCAGCCACTACTAGATTTTAAAATTGCTTTGGATTTAGAAAATACATTTTTCCCCAAATTTTTATTTAAATTCTAGTTAGTTGACATATAGTGTAACTTTGTTTTCAAGAGTAGAATTCAGTGACTTATCACTTACATATAACATTGTGGAAAAATACATTTAAAAGTCTGTTATACATCCACCCCAAAAGTCCTAATTGAGTGTTTTGTTGAATTATTCAGTTGATAGGTAGTAATCTACCAAATGCTGTTTTTAGGCACCAAAGTTGAGAACTCCCCATTTTTGGGACTATGATGACCTAGAAAACCTAAAAATGTCCAAATATGAAATATTTAGGAGAGCTGGATGAATTGTAACAAATCCCTTTCATAGCTGTATTCACAAGAAAAGTAAAGAAATCCCAAAAGAACAAAAGCAAAGAAGGACACTGAAAGTCAGAAGTATACATATAAGTTGACACTGGGGCTCTACTGGGAGAATTTGCTGCTTTATGATCAGTGGGCTTGGGTTTTGACTAAATTGGGGAAGAGATAGGCTTTGGGTTTTACAGAGAGGGGTGTTGGAACTGAGATTTCCTCATATAACACCTTCAAGGGATGATACACCCTAATCGAAAGGATAGACTTGGAAAAAATAACTTGGTTACAGTCATAGGAAGAAAATAAGGATGCTTATAAAATCTTAGGTTGGACACAGGTTTGGAGGGGAGTCTTGTTGATAACTTGTTCCAGTGGGCTTGCCTTCAGGTATTTGGGGTTTGAATTTACACTACCTATATGTTACTGGGTTGGTAATACCCTTAGGGCACCTGACAGAATCAATTGCAGAACTATTCTGGAGGGACATGCTTGCCACCCAGGCTGCATGGTATTTCTACAGATAACCCTGATACAGAGTATCAAACAATCCAAAATTTATAAAGAGCAAGAGTAGGCAAACCCCAGCAGGATCAAATCTCACCAAAACTTGGGCATTTGAATTATTAGCTGTAACTTTAAGATAGATATGATTTAAATGATTGAAAATTTAAAGAAAAATTTGAAAATATTAGGATAGAACAAACTATTAAAAAATTTAAAAGACCAAGCAAAATTACTGAAAATTAGAGCCAGTAAAGTTAAAGGTACTAGTGGGGCACCTGAGTGGCTCAGTAAGTTAAGTGTCCAACTTTGGCTCAGGTCATGATCTCATGGTTCATGGGTTCTAGCCCCACATCGGGCTGACAGCTCAGAGCCTGCTTCAGATTCTGTGTCCGCCCCCCAATCTCTGCTCCTCCCTGCTCCTCCCCTGTTTGCATTGTATCTCTCTCTCTCTCTCAAAAATAAACGTTAAAAAATTTTTTAAAAAAAGTTAAAGGTACAACTGCTGTGTTAAATAGTAGATTAGACATGGTTAATGAGAAAATCAAATATCTGCAGAAAGAACTGAGGAAATTACCCAGAAAATAGAATAGAATGGGAGAGAAGGAAGTAACTTGAGATAATAGCTTAATATTTCCCACAAGACATAAATCAGCTTCAAGAAACAGAGTGAGTTCCAATTAGGATGACAGTGGGGGTGCCTGGCTGGCTTAGTCAGTTAAGTGTCCCTCCAACTTTTGATCTCAGCTTAGGTCATATCTCATGTTTTGTGGGTTTGAGCCCCACAATGGGTTTTGCGCTGATAGCATAGAACCTGCTTGGGATTCTGTCTCTCCCTCTCTTTGCCCCTCCCCCAGTCTCTCTTTCTCTCTCAAAATAAAAAATAAACGTAAAAAAAAAAAAAAAGGATGACAGTGAAACTGCAGAATATCACAGACAAAGAGAAGCTCTTAAAAGGCTGAATGAGTATCAACTGGACATGGTTCCTGCTTATATATATAAGCAGATGCTTCTAGCTTAGGGTAGATGACAGTTTGGATTCTTGCTGCAGTGGATTGTAATAGTCTTTGCTTTGTAACAGACTACCTCACATCTCAGAACTGAGTGGCTTAAAACAGTTTATTAGTAATTTCTAATGATTTTTATGCATTGAGTGGGTTGTTTTGCTGGTCTTGTTGTATAACTTCGTTCATGTTACTTCGTTCAGTGATACATTGGCTGGTGACTGGGCTTGATTGGGATGGCTGAGTCTTTTCCTGTGGATTTTCATCTCAGACTTCATCACAGCAGCATGGTGCTTCTCGGGCAGATGTGGAAGCTGTAAGGTAGCTTTTAAGGCTAAGGCTTAGAAATTACAGCACTGTCACTTCTGCCACATTTTATTGATCACAGCAAGTCACAGGGCCAGTCCATATTCATGGATTTAGGGAAATAGACTGTTTATCTTGATGGAGGAGCTGTAGAAATATTGTGACTATATTTAATTTTCAACATTAATATGGTAGGTAAATGCTACGGTAGGGATTAACAAAGGGTGGTATAGAACAGAAAGGATGGAAATTTGTCTCAGCTTGGGGAAAGAGAAGATAATGCTTTAGTTAAGCCCTTTAAAGAAGAGTCTTATGGGGCACCTGGGTGGCTCAGTCGGTTGGGCGTCCAACTTCGGCTCAGGTCATGATCTTATGGTTCATGGGTTCGAGCCCCGCTTCGGGCTCTGTGCTGACAGCTCAGAGCCTGGAGCCTGCTTTGGATTGTGTCTCCCTCTCTCTCTTACCCTCCCCTGTTCATGCTGTCTCACTCTCTCTCTCTCTCTCTCTCAGAAATAAATAAAACATAAAAAAATATATTAAAGAAGAGCTTTATGTGATGATGTAGTTACAAAAAACACATATTTATCTTTATAAAATGTTTTGACAACTCACATTGAAATCAGGAAACTTTCTTAAATTCAGAATATGTATTTTCTTTACCTGACTCCCCTGGTGTAGGAATCTTCTACCCTTAGCTGTTAACCAAAGATACTCTATAAGTCTTGGTTGGGGATACATTGATGAGCTAGTACTTCTTTGGTGCAAAGTTCAGTTAGAGAATTTTTAAATCTTTTTCCTTTTGAAAAATCCACGAGACATTATTTTAGGTGGAAAGAAGTTGACAAGCTGTATTTAAATAGCTGATAAAGAAGTCACCCCTTCTCACTTAGCTTTGCCTAAGCTAATTTTCTGACTCCATTTCTGATACTACTTGTTTTAGTATCAGGTGATTTTAAAAAAAATTTTTTTTAATGTTTTATTTATTTCTGAGAGCAAGAGAGACAGCATGAGCTGGGGAGGATCAGAGAGAGAGGGAGATACAGAATCTGAAACAGGCTCCAGGCTCTGAGCTAGCTGTCAGCATAGAGCCCGACGTGGGTCTCGAACCCATGAACCATGTGAGATCATGACCTGAACTGAAGTTGGATGCTTAACCGACTGTGCCACCCAGGGGGCCCTAGTATCAGGTGATCTTGTCCTCTGATGTAGATCTTTTATTCAGCAAACAAAGTAACTGAATTATGAACACACAGTTTAATTAAGAGGATAGGGTGATGGTGTGGAGACACATAAGTAACTATGTCATTATAAAATTCATCAAGTGCCAGAATATAGATAAGAACATAATTATTGCCTATAAAAGCAAAATATTGTAGACTAGGTAACAGTTTAGCAAAACCTTAAAGAATGATTAAGAATTACTCAAAGAAGGGAGTCTGTGAACTGTAGAAAGGTCAAGAGGCTTGAAAAGGGCTTAGGGTGGGGCCACCTGGGTGGCTCAGTCAGTTATGCGTCCGACTTCAGCTCAGGTCCTGATCTCAGGGTGTGTGGGTTTGAGCCCCGCTTCGGGCTCTGTGCTGACAGCTCAGAGCCTGAGACGTGCTTCAGATTCTGTGTCTCCCTCTCTCTGACCCTCCCCTGCTCACACTCTCTCTCTCTCTCTCTCTCAGAAATAAATAAAACATTAAAAAAATTTAAAAATTAGGGCTTAGGGTTATGATCACTGCATACAGTAGAATTGAATGTGCTTGCTTTTTTTTCCCACTCAAATGGCCTTTTTGTTATTTGTTTTATCTTATTATACAAATAATGTCTGCTTGACACACAAAATTCAGACAATAAGAGAAGTAAGTAAACCCCAGTCATAACCCCATTATTTAGCAACACAATCATAAATATTTTGGGTCTTTCTTCACTTAACTTTTCAGGATGAATTCACAAGGTACTGTTCCTTCTCTTTCCCTTTTTAAGTTAATAATTCCTAATGGTAATTTTAGATTGTTTCTCTGGTCCTTCCTTCATGCAGTAAGATAAAGAAATGGGTCGTCAGAACAGCTGCAGTTTATAAATGAGGCACAAGGAGATTCAGTGATTTATCAAAGATCACAGAATGAGTATGTGAGTGGATTTGAAGTTAGTAACAATACTTTCCAGTATCCAGATGGGACTTCTGATTCTTTTGTGCCTTGCTTTCTAAAGGTAAAACTGAGATTTATGTACTTGTTTCAAGATGCCATAGCTTTTACACTGACGCTGAGTAAAATTACTCAGTCTGAACCGTTTTCATTTATATTTTCATTACAGTCTGACACAAGTAGTGGGAACTATAGACCATCAGGAATTTGTCTTTAATTTTCTCGATATCTTTGGATATCCCCTCAAATACCAGAAAACCAGAGTCATTAGTGTTTGTTCACTGTGATTATGGGAGGAGTTGGTTGCTGGGGGAGCAAGCTGTGGGGAAATGGGGAGCTCTGTGCCATCTTCCCGCCTCCTCTCTGCATTTAAGTCCCTTCTAAAATGAAGAGCTCTCACAAAAAGCTGAAGGGCACACAGAGTGAACTTCCCCTCCCCTCTTTCCCTCTGCACCTCCCCCTTGCCCATGCCCCACTCCCTTCTGGCCTCAGTTTGGTGATTTCTGTTTGAATGCAGCAATCCTGTGTGTCCTGGAGGGCTGGGCTGCTGGCGTGGGGTCCCTGCATGCCCCCTGGTTCAGGCTGCGCGGGTACAGGTGGCCTGGCGCGGGGGACGTGGTTGTGTTGACTGCCTGCTTGTGGCAACCATCTGTGCGTGTTGGGCTGGTGTGTGGCTCTCCGCGTGCAGACACATGGTCACGAGTCCTACCACATTGCTTAGGTAGGAAAAAAAAATCATGTTGGTGCATTTGAGTAGTGAGCAGTGACTTCTTTTTGATTAATAGCTTCACACTAAGTGCTTCTCATTTTGCTCTCTGGAACAATAAAGACTAGGTACAATTAGAATAATCTTCACCTTTCAACCTAGAGAGCTCTTTTGGTCTGTTTGTATCTTCACTATTTAACACGTTTCACTATCTTCAAGTGTACACTGTCATTTCCTAAGCATACTTTCTTGAAGACAAAATCTCTACTGGAACAAGATCCCAAACTGCCTAAAGTAGCTTTGGATAACTGTCAAATTAAGTGGGGCCGAGTTGGTATTGTTTCAGAGAAAGGAAACCGGCTATAAAGTTAGAAGTAGAAAATTAACACCAGGAAATGACTTTGGCTTTTGCCTTTGAAACATTTTGTCCTTTGCTTCTATAAATACAGTTTTGCTCTTAAGGAAATAGACCTTTAGTCAATTCACCATATAAGTTACTACTTTTATTTGATACATTAGAAAGGACAGATGTTTCACTATGGGTCTTTCACATGAATAGTTGGTGTGTTCTTTACTTTTCTCTGGATAATGGAAAGTGGAAGAACTGCTTTTTGTTGTTTGCTTTTTCAAACCTCCTCTCCAGAAGGTAGCTCAGAATTTATTTAGAAACAGTGCAAAATGGGGGTCGCCTGCTGGCTCATTTGGTGGAGCATGTGACTCTTGATCTCAGGGTTGTGAGTTCTGGCCCCATGTTGGGTGTAGAAATTACTTAAAAATAAATTCTTTAAGGGGCGCCTGGGTAGCTCAGTTGATTAATTGTCCAACTCTTGATTTTGGTTCAGGTCATGATCTTGTACTTGGGATCGAGCCCCATGTTAGGCTCTATGCTGACAATGCAGAACTTGATTGGTACTCTCTCTGCCCCTTCCTGCTCATGCTGTCTCTCAAAATAAATAAACTTTTAAAAAATAAAATCTTTAAAAATAAAAACTGAAAGTCAGGTGGGGAAATACTAATTAGATGCTTAGTTGGCAGGTACTGTGCTGTAGAAATGAGATAATCCCTGTAAAAATCATATATAATGCCTTAATTATAAATAATAAAAGCCCAGTAATCATATTATTATTGTATCATTGAACCCCCATGACATGACAGTCCTATGAGATAGATACTAACACTTTCATTTTAGAGATGAGGAAGTTGTGGCTCCCAGAGGTTAATTTTCCCACAGCCAACAGAGTTACTGTCAGAGCCATGTCCCATACTCAGCTCTGTCTTATTGTGGAGCCCAGGATGTAAGTACAGGTTGCTGTTCACATGGTCTATATGTGAATGGTGCCCTGGAGATGTGCCACAAGCCAGCTCTTGTCCCTACTGTTTTTACTACCTCCCTGCTTTATAAGCAGAATTGTGAATAAATCACTTGCCATGTAGTCTCTGTCCTTACAAACATTTATGTCTGTGTTTACAATAGCTGCTAAATTGGGTACTTTATTGTTTTTTTCCCCCTCAATTCAGACTATTTCTTAAACTACTGTCCCTTCCTCCTCTTAATCTAGTTTACACAGAGATGAACATAAATCTAAATATGACCACTGATTTCTCCATACATACCTCCTTTGCTTTTTTTATTTTTAAATTTCTGCCAAATTAAGTTAGAAGTCTTTGTTGGACTTCAAAATAAAATTGTTTTGTAGCATGCTAATTGGTTTTGCTCAGTATTCTTAGTAAATGTTAAACCTTTAATGAATCTCAGAATAATGGGAAATGATGCTATTTGTTTTGTTTGTATTTAAGTAAACAAAGCTAAAATTAAGCATTCAGATTTCATTTTATATAACTAAACCAAAGTCTGTAGAATATCCAGTATCAAAATTGGTAAAATAATACTACGTTTGCTTCTATTCTTTGCATTTATAAAACTCCGTTCAGTAAACCTGTATTGCAGGTGCACTATGCAGTAAATCTATCCAAATCTTTGGGAATAAAGATAACTTAAGTAGCAATCTTTGCTATCTAATAATGCCAGTCTGGTTCTCTAAAACATGTATGCTCATATGATTGTAGCACTCCTTAAAAAGGAACTAATTAAACCCCATATAATGGGGTTAAGATTTCCCAGAGGAGGTAACAGAATTTAAGCTTGGTCTTAACAGAAAGGAGAAGAGAAGAGGACTTTCCAGGAAAGGGAACAATCTATAGAAAGTCTAGATGCTTGAATATTTATGGTATGTCTTGGGGAAGTTGATTAATTTGATGTGTCTGATAAAAGATGGAAGTGTAAATTGGGCAGAGTTGTGAAAAATTCATAGAATATAGTTACAAATTTGGGCTTTATCTTATGGGAATTGAGGAAACATGGAAGGGTTTAAAAATAAGTCAGTGCTTGATCAGAACTAGGATTTGCAGTTGTAACTTGAATGGCCATATGACAGATCAGAGAGAAAAAGAAGGCAGGGAAACTCTTACCTTTCCAGTAGGCTTATGTAAAATGAAAGAAACTGTCCTGTGGTATTACCTACATAGAGGATGGAAAAAATGTACGATTGAGCAAGGATCAGTAGGCTTTGTAAGTAGTGTGGGAATGAGAGGAGTGATGGGTGATTGTCCCCTTGATTGGCCCACTAAGTGGATAGTAATACTTATTTGGGGGGAAAAAAAAGCAAGGGTGGCTCTTGGCTAGCTCAGTCTGTAGAGCATGCAACTCTTGATGTTGGGGTCATGAGTTTGAGCCCCACAATGGCGTAGAGCTTGCTTAAAAAAAAAAAAAAAAAAGGATACCAAAGGAGGATTGGATAGTGAGTTAAGTTTGACACACTAAGTCTGGAATATCTAGCCAAAGAATTCTCTCCAGCAGGGAGCTGAGGAAGGGGTTGTAGATTATATTAGGGATTGTTTGTATATAGTTGGCAGCAGATGAGGCGGCCACAGGAGAGCCTGTAAAATGAGGTTATTGCCAAAAACAGAACCCTGGTTGAATATCTTTTGAGATGCAATAGAAAAAAATAAACCGTTGTGTCCTCTTTTGTAGAAACCGCGTTTTTTTTTTCAAAATTTAAAAAACAGACCTATGTTTTTTTTTTTTAGCACAGTTTTAGGTTCACAGCAAAATTGAAAGTACAGAGATTACTTCTATAACTCCTGCTCCCACAAATGTATAGCGTTCCCCACTGTCAATATCCTCTTTTTATTTTAAATTTATTGAGGTAAAGTTTACACACAGAAACATGTAGCCCCTTTAGGTGTATAGCTTTAGTGAATGCAGACTCTTACATAACAACCACCACAATTAAGATACAGAATATTTTTACCATTCCAAAAAGTTCCTTTGAACCTTTTTTTTTTTTTTAGTGGATCATCTTCTCTCCTTCCCAGCCCCTGACAACCAGTGATCTGATTTCCTGCCCCTGTAGTTTTGCCTTTTCCAGAATTCTATATAAATGGAAACTTACAGTGTGATGGAGCCTTTTGTGTCTGGCTTCTTTTACTTGGAATAATCCATGTTATTGTGTGTATTAATAATTCATTCCTTTTTACTGTTGAGTAGCATCCTATTGTATAGTTATATGGCAGTTTATCCACTAAGCAGTTGATAAACGTTTATATTTAGTTTTTGGTGATTATCAATAATACCACTATAAACATTCACAAATGGGACATAGCTGTTAATTTTTCTTGGGTAAATACCTAGGACTGAGCCATATAGTAAGTGTGTATTTAACTATGAAATTTACAAAAAAACCGCTAAAGTAACTGTACCATTTTGCATTCCCACTTGCAGTGTATGTGAGTTTTTCAGTTACGCATCTTTGCGAATTCTTGGTATTGTCAGCATTTTCTGGTTTTTAATTTTAGCCAGTATTACAGGTGTATGGAAACATCGTATTGTGATTTCAATTTCTGTCTACTGGCTAATGAATTGTTTGCCACCTTTATACCTTTTTTGGTGAAAATGCCCTTTTTTTAAATTGGGTTGCTTGTTTCCTTAATGAGTTATAAGATATTCTTGGTATATATATTCTGGGTATAAATCTTTCATCAGATACATGATTTGCAAATATATTCTCCCAAGTCTGGCTTGTGTTTCCTCATTCTCTTAGTAGTATCTTTTGAGCAGAAGTTTCTAGTTTTGATAAAGCACATTTTATCAGTTTTTTCTTTTATGCCACTTTTTGTGTTGTAAGAAATATTTGTCTCAAGATTTTCATAGATTTTTCTCCTTTGCTTTTCTTCCGTAGGTTATATAGTCTTAAGATTTGCATTTAGATCTGTGATCCATTTTGCATTAATTTTTGTATGTGATGTGAAGTATTGGCTAAGATTCATGTCTTTACATAGCTATGGATGTCAGGTTAATTGTTTTAACACCATTTATTACATTTCTCCATTGAATTACCCTGCCAGCTTTGTTGAAACCAACTGGTCATATATGAGTCAGTTTATTTCTGGATTCTGTTTTGTTCCAATGATCTATATATCTATCTTTTACTAATACTGCAGTGTGCTGATTGCTTTACCTGAAGCTACATCTGTTTTAGAGATGATTGTGTTTTCTGTTGAGAATGCTGTTGGTAGCAAGGAACAGAAAACCCTGCCAATAGTGGGCTTATTTTGTGTTAATAACAAAAAGTCTGGCAAAAAGCAGTTGTTGGTTTGTTTAAGCTATTTATCAATACCAGAGGCCAACAAACTACAGTCTGCTGGCCTAATCTGGCCTGCCACTTGTTTTGTAAATAACCTATGGCGGTTCTTCAAAATGCATGTGGCCGGGCTCTACTCTTGAGACTGATTCACTTGTTAGGGTGGGAGGTGAGGGGAGGAAGGGAGAAGCAAGTATTTGAATTTTAACATGTTTCTTGGTAGTATTAGTAATTATACTATGTAGTCATGGTTAAAAACCATTAACCTAAGTTTGATTCTTAAGAGTGTGGTGCCTGGACTAGCAGTATCACCATCTACTGGAAATTTTTTAAAAATGCACATTATCAGGTCCACCATACTTACTGAATTGGAATTCAGTTGGTGCCCAACACTTTGTGCCATAAAAATCCTCCCTATGATTCTGATGCATGCCAGAATTTGAGAACCTTGGAAGGCATTGCTGAATTATTTCCCAGATAAACCCAGGGAAGACTGTCTTTAAAAAGAAAACGACAGAGCTGACTCAGTCAGTGGAGCATTCTACTCTTGATATCAGGGTCATGAGATAAGCCCCATGTTGGGCATAGAGATTACTTAATAAAAAAAAATTTAATAAAAAAGAAGCTTTATTGGCCTAAGTATGTATATTGTAATGTCACAGACAGCAATTTTGAAATTAGATTGAAAGTTCACAAATGATCTAACATATTACTGAGTGCTATATTGGACCTAATTATCCAAAGCATATGTTGCATTGGTGTCTTTAAACAGCTTTTAAAAATCGCATGTTTGCGCGGCGCCTGGGTGGCTCAGTCGGTTGAGCGTCCCAATTCGGCTCAGGTCATGATCTCACAATTTGTGGGTTCAAGCCCCACGTCGGGCTCTTTGCTGACAACTCAGAGACTGGAGCCTGTTTCAGATTCTGTGTCTCCCTCTCTCTGCCCCTCCCCCTACTCATGCTGTATTTCTCTTTGTCTTTGTAATAATAAACATTAAATGCATGTTTGCATGTGAACATTTCTTTTTCCAATCCTTAAGGAAGAGTTAAGGAAATGGAACACAGTTCTAATTTTATAGACTTTATAAATGAGAGAAGAATGCAAGGTAAACATGTAGAAACACAAAATACAAACGTATAAACATGTTTTCTTTCAACGTTAGGTAAAATTTGTTATTGGCAAATAACATGAAAATGTAGGCAGCCTATCCAGCAGAAAACTTCAGTTTAATTACCCTGTATACCAAAGAACAAAACAGTACTTCATGACATGTAAAATATAATGTCTTCTCTTTGATTTAGTTTGCTCTTTTAGTGATTGCTTCCCCAGTTATAATTACTAATTACCTAAACATGGAGTCAAATATCTTTTCTCCATCTGTGTTTAGGAAGCTGCAACTATCCTACTTCTATATGTTCTTTCTCTTTCCCATTGGAAAACAGACTATCAAGTAGACCTTTATTTACTGCAAATGATACAGTAATTCTTCTTCAGTTCTGCAAGAATAAGAGGCTAATTGGAACTAAGCTGTGGTTTGTTTTTCAAATGGCTTAAAAACTTCTGAAAGTAGAACTTCTGAAAAAAGAAATTTGATTGCACTTGTGGATGTCTAAGGTCAGGCATAACAAAGAATTAAAATTACTTGACCCACTTTTAGTCCCATTAGCAGCAACTGTAAACATAAAGTGAAGCTCATGGAAATAAACATTGTAACCAAAGCCAAGAGGCTGAACACTTGTCTGGCCCTTATTTCCAAGGCAAGAGTTAACTGGTATGTTAGATTTCCTTGGGAAAATGTCAGCAAAAAAAGATTTAAGACTGTTTCTCAATTATAATTTATAACCAAAAGAACTTGAAGCTTATAGGTTTATAAAGAAATGTTTGAACTGGGTTCTTTGGTAGTCCAGAGGTGTCTGTTATTATTGACATTTTGCTTCCTAACTTCTGTGTTGATTTTACTGAGAAGACCTTATTCTCCGTAACAATCTCCTAGCCCTACCTGTTTTAACTTTTTGTCAGGTTTAGTCTTCAGAAAGCCTCTTAAATCAGCCTCCTTTTTTGACTATGACTTTTCCTAAATTAATTCTTCTGTTAAAATTTTTTAGGGTTTCTTGAATAAACATTTAGTGACAATGCTGGGTTTTGTCACTTGTGGTTTTCCGTAGCATTTGGCAGTCTCCACTTGACTTTGCACTTCCTTGTTGAGCAACTAATAATAAACCATCATGACTGTAGACAAATAAATACATGACATTACTGAAATGGAGTGCTTCAATTGCTCAGGCCCATTTTATGTATACAAGCTTTATTCAGGTGTCTCAGAACTTTAAGAAACTGTTACTATCAGAGAAGTCTTCCTTAGTCTTATTTATAGTTGGAGTGGTAAAATACATATGAAAATTTATTACCTACTAAGTCTGTTTCTATGATAACTTTGCAAGTGAACACATTTTCCCTATTTTCTTAAGGATAAGAGAAGCCCCTGTAGATACTCCTCTTAATAGCAGTATTTCTATGCAGTATTCAAATAAAATTATGAATATTTTCATTGTTAGTTGAGGACACTGTAGAAAACTTTTGTTTTATCACCATAATTTTATTTAAAAAATTTTTTAATTTACATCCAAGTTCGTTAGCATATAGTACAATAATGATTTCAGAAGTAGAATCCAGTGATTCATTCCCTACGTGTAATACCCAGTGCTCATCCCAACAAGTGCCTTCCTTAATGCCCCTTACCCATTTCTAATAACATTTTCAGACTGTCACAAACACTTCTGGGCATTACTCTCAAATTCACTATATACTTTTTCCATAAAGAACTGTATGAATTAAGAGAGCAGCTGCAGCTCTTATTGCAGATCTTGATTTATTCTGTTTTTAAAAAACACTCATAAGATATCTTTGTATCAAAAGAAATGCTGACGTTTTTCTCTAGAATGCAGACCCATTTGAATTAGTACTGGCCTCTCTTTCTCACTTTGTTGATTGCATGTATTTGTGACCCTTAGATTATAGGGAATGGAAGTGAGCAGCAGCTGCAAAAAGAGCTAGCAGATGTGCTGATGGATCCTCCAATGGACGACCAGCCAGGGGACAAGGAACTTGTGGAAAGGTCACAACTGGATGGCGAAGGAGATGGACCTCTTTCTAACCAACTCTCAGCTTCATCCACCATTAACCCTGTGCCATTAGTAGGGCTCCAAAAACCAGAGATGAGCTTGCCAGTGAGACCTGGACAAGGAGGTTAGGATTGCTGCATTGCTTGCTTAACTGAAGGTTATTGTTTTTAATATGTGAGTGTCCACCCTATACTGGGTTTGATTCAGAGCAAGCAAAAACCATTATCTGTGTTTTCTAGAATCTTCAGATTTTAGATTTAAGGGGGGTAGGTATATGTACCATTCTGATTTCCCTTTAAATGTATATCATTTACATCAAAGAAAGCTATAACGGTAGTTAAAGGACATTGAGGTAGTCTTATTTCAAACTGTTTCAAGATTTTTCCAAGAAAGAAGGAATTTGAGTACAGTGTTGGTGATGTGGAGGAATAATGTTTGGGGAAGAGATAATATGTCCCAGGCCTGTAAAGCTCTTTGGGAGTAGTTGCCAGGTTTAAAAAGGGGGGCAAAAGGCATCCCAAAGGAGGATAGGGCAGTTATAAAGTCTCATTGGGAAATGAGTGTTTAAACTGTAAAGCTTTATTGGGAAAGGGATAGCAGGGGCATTGAGAAAACATAATAAAGTGGCTAAGGTGATGAATGAGAGAAATAAAGCAGTGCAGATCAGAAAGAAGACAGAGATAGGATTTTTCAGAGTGATAAAATACTAAATGTTATTTTTTACCTAAATATAAATTATAAAGTCAAAACAAATTAGAAGAGGCAGAAATATAAATCATATTCAAACTCAGATCACATTTTAAATTTGGGATTAACAATAAAGCAATTTCTAAAAGTTTTGATGTTAGTGACAGGGTTTTAATATGAAATTTCTGGCTTCACTGGGCATTTACTGTAGGGTAATGGCATATTATCTCATTAGTACCTTATTGTAGAACCTAAATGTAACCTGTAGATTTTTACTTGGTATTCATGTCAACAAAACATTAGAATGAGAGTAACCCTCTATTAACATTTCTTTCAGATTCTGAAGGGTCAAGTCCTTTCACACCAGCGGCTGATGAGGACAGTGTAGTGTTCAGCAAACTAACTTATTTAGGCTGTGCCTCAGTAAATGCTCCCAGGAGTGAAGTGGAAGCCTTAAGGATGATGTCCATCTTAAGAAGCCAGTGTCAGATTTCATTAGATGTAACCCTCTCGGTGCCGAATGTATCTGAAGGAACTGTGAGGTAAGACCAGCTTCCTGAAGTGTTTTGTAACATTGGATCAGATTTCTGACCTATACAGATTTAGAAATAAATAGTAATGAACAAAATACCTAATTATTTTATTCATGTGGTGTTTCATTTTTCTGGCACTTGTGTTATCTTGTCTTCCAAGGATTGTAATCCTTATGAAAGTTAGTCACTCATTAGAACAGTTTTTTATATACTTTTCCCCACCCCAATTGTGTGTAGTACATTAAAAATTTAAATGTTTGGAGGATAATTGAAATATGTTGACCTGAAAGTATGCCTAACAAATTTATTTATATTTTCCCTGTTTCATCATACAAATATTAGCTTGACACATTAGTTCAATATGAAGTTTAATATTGAATCTAACTGAACATATTAGAATCAATAATAACAGAATCAACTTTTTTTAAATTTTATTTTTTAATATTTAATTATTTTTGAGAGAGAGAGACAAAGCGTGAGCTGGGGAGAGGCAGAGACAGAGGGAGAAACAGAATCAGGAGCAGGCTCCAGGCTCTGAGCTGTCAGCACAGAGCCTGATGCAGGGTTCAGAGTCACAGACCACAAGATCATGACCTGAGCCAAATTTGAACACTTAACCAACTGAGCCACCCCAGCGCCCCTTTCTTCGATTAGTTTTATGTCATGAATCTCTTTCCATATCAATAAATACAATTAAAAATTTTAATTTGTGATAGTATATGATACATTATTTAGAAATAACCAGTCTTTGGAGCACCTATCTGTCTTAGTCGGTGGAGTGTGGAACTCTTGATCTTGGGATTGTGAGTTTGAGCCCTACATTGGGTGTAGAGATTGCTTAAAAAAAAATCTAATCTTAAAAAAAAAAAAAAACCCAACAACCAGTCTTTTATATTATATGTGTTAGTGTTTTTTTAAATAAAAAAGTTCTAATAATGGCTAATATTAAGCTTTTATTAAATGTGTACATAAGTGCTTTACCTATAATTTTCCTATAAGTAGTTATGTTTGAGCTAAATATTTGCATGTTTGAAATTTCCTTAGGATAAATTTCTAGAAGTAGACCTACTGAGTCAAAGTTTTCCCCATTTTCATTGTTTTTGATACAATGTCAAATAGCCATCTAGAAATATTGAAGTGTTTTGTATTTTTATCAGCATTGTATGAGACTGTCTGTTTCT
Organism: Crocuta crocuta; assembly: GCF_008692635.1. Lineage (NCBI taxonomy): Eukaryota > Metazoa > Chordata > Mammalia > Carnivora > Hyaenidae > Crocuta > Crocuta crocuta. The sequence continues at coordinate 575,968 of NW_027530625.1, forward strand.
GTGCCCCCGGAAGCATTTGGGGTTTTACCTATGTAAAGTTGTAGTAGAGTTGTACCTATGTGTGGATACTAGTAAGTTACTTTACTTAATATTTAATATTCCATTCATTTGCGTGTGTCATTTTTCTTTTGAGTTTTTAAAGAACCATTGCACATAGACTCACAAATCCTACTTTTATTTGTTTTTATTAATGTGGAACTTTTTTTTTTTTTAATGTTTTTTTAATTTATTTCTAGGAGAGAGAGACAGCGTGAGCAGGGGAGGGTCAGAGAGAGAGGGAGACACAGAATCAGAAACAGGCTCCAGGCTCTGAGCTGGCAGTCAGCACAGAGCCCGACGCGGGGCTCGAACCCACGAACCGCGAGATCATGACCTAAGCGAAAGTCGGACGCTTAACCGACTAAGCCACCCAGGCGCCCCATGGAACTTTTTTTTTTAAATGTCTGTGAAACTTTCAATAGAATTTCTTCAGCTCTCATTTCCGTATGCTTCTCAGTAGTCATTGCCCAACTGAAGTTATACTTTGTTCTGATATATTTTAATTCTATAAATATGCAAAATCAATTTCTCTTGTCCTATGTTTTCAAAGTTTTCATCTTATCAAAGTGCCTTTGAATGTGAATTGGGTTTCCTTCCTATGTGTTTCTATTACACACAGGGACCCCTGGGGTTTCTCCATCCATGGCCCTGCCTATTCAGTGGTGAAATTGCAGTTTCTTTTCATTCCGTTCATATTTGTGTCCTCACTGTCCAAGGCAGAGCCTGGAATGTTGTATGTATCACAGAAGTATTTGTTGAACCAGTACATTTTTTGAATGAATGACACATCTTTGATTTTCATAGCAACATCCTTTGATTCTAGTAATTTTTTCATAGATACTATCTTTTTGTAGGTATTAACGTTTTGTAGTCTCTCTTATTTGCCATGAATCGGAAGAACGTGTTTTGTTATGAGAAAGCACATCGGTTTTTTTTTTTTTTTTTAAGTTTATTTATTTATTTTGAGAGAGACAGGTGGCACAAGTGGAGGAGGGTCAAAGAGAGAGAATCCCAAGCAGGCTACGTACTGTCAGTGCAGAACCTGACATAGGGCTTGCACTCAAAAAACCTTGAGATCTTGACCTGAACTGAAACCCAAGAGTTGGACACCTAACCCTCTGAACTACCCAGGCAGTAACCCCAGCACATGTTTTTATTCCTTTTTAATGTTTATTTTTGAGAGAGAGGGAGATGGAGTGTGAGCAGGGGAGAGGCAAAGAAAGGGAGACACAGAATCCAAAGGTGACACAGAATCTGAGCTGTCACACAGAGCATGATATGTGGCTATTGAATCCCAGAACCATGAAATCATGACCTGAGCTGAAGTCGATCGCTTAACCAACTGAGCCATGCAGGCGCCCCAGTTTTTTATTCTTTAAAAAAAAATTTTTTTAATGTTCATTTATTTTTGAGAGACAGAGAGGAAGAGAGAGAGCGAGCAGGGGAGGAGCAGAGAGAGAGAGACACACAGAATCATAAGCAGGCTTCAGGCTCTGAGCTGTCAACACAGAGTCCGACATGAGGCTTGAACTCAAGGACCACAAGATCATGACCTGAGCCACAGTTGAACGTTTGACTGACTGAGCCACTCAGTGGCTCCAGGTTTTTAATTTTTATTTTATTTATTTATTTTTGAGAGAAAGATAGAGACAGAGCGTGGGTGGGGAGGGTGGGCAGGGGAGAAGACACAGAATCTGAAGCAGGCTTCAGGCTCTGAGCTGTCAGCAGAGAGCCCAACGTGGGACTCAGACTCCCAAAACGTGAGATCATAACCTGAGCCGAAGTTGGTTGCTCAACCGACTGAGCCACCCAGGCACCCCTATTTATTTTAAATGATAAAGCAAGACTAAGTCATTTTTTAGGAGGTAATGAGATGTACAGCTTTAATGATTCATTTTGGTAATCTGATTTACCCATTGATAAAATCTTTATTTAGGTACAGAGTATATGAGAAACATGTACTTACTGTTTATATCTTTCTGATTGCTTCTCTAATGTATAAGAGTATATAGGTTTTAGTACCATGGAATTATGTAATTAATAACTTCAGTAGTCCACATATGACTTTATTTATCAAGACTTAAAATTAATATGATTAGAATACAAAAATGGTTTATATGATCTTAGAAAGTTGAGTCTTGAATCATGATATGGATACAGTAAAAATAGCCCATAATCCCTATAAGATCTTTATATCTTTTTTTCCCCCAAACAGACTCTTAGATCCTCAGACAAACACTGAAATAGCAAACTACCCTATCTACAAAATCCTGTTCTGTGTCAGAGGACATGATGGAACTCCTGAGAGTGACTGTTTCGCTTTCACTGAAAGTCATTACAATGCAGAGCTCTTCAGAATACATGTCTTCCGGTGTGAAATACAAGAAGCTGTAAGTCCTTACCAGAACACTGTCTGCAAATGAACTTCACCTGGACCCTCACTATGTTGACGTTATTGTATTGTTTATTATGGTCACTTAAAAGCCAGATGAAATTTTCTTCTAATGTTTTATTTGTTCCAGCCTGATTGGCTGAAATATAAAGAAACTAGAAGTTTGGGGAACCATAAGCTTCTTGCTGAGAGTGTCAGAGACCAGGGCTGCTTCTTGATTGGCTTAAATAGGCATCTTGGTTTTAGCAGTGACACATTTCCAAACTGTTCTTTTAAAGTTAACTTGTAGGATTATTTTTATAATAAAGATATTCAGGTCGTCTCTAATAATTTAGAAAATTATTTTTCAGTTGAATTTCTCTTGTTTACAATCGTTTCTTTTTTAAAACCCCTTCTCTGGCCATTTTAAGTGTTATTTGCTTTCTAGGCCTAACAAGTTAAGATAACTTAGCAAAAGAAATCAATGGGGGAAAGATGAGTTACTCCTCCTCCCCACACATACACAAAGTAGATAACCTTCAGCTTTAATAAGAGTATTTTATTGTGATCACTGCCCATTTTCTAATACATCTGTTGTAGGTAAGCCGGATACTTTACAGTTTTGCCACTGCCTTCCGCCGTTCTGCCAAGCAGACCCCACTTTCAGCAACTCCTGCACCCCAAACTCCTGACAGTGACATCTTTACCTTCTCTGTGTCTTTAGAAATAAAAGAAGATGATGGTAAAGGCTATTTTAGGTAGAGTATTTTATTCTGTTTTTTTAAAGTGTGTATTAAAATGCTATAACATTTGTGGTTCATGCATGTCACATTATATAACCTTCATAGTATAAAATGATTCCTTTTATAGGTAGAGTGTTTTATATTGTAAATGATAAAGAAGAAGAAATGGGCACATTTGCAGAGGAAAGATTTTTTATTAAATTTAAAAAAATTTTAATTCCAGTATAATTAATAAACAGTGTTATGTTTCAGATATACAATATATAAATTCAAAAATTATGTTTACTGTTCCTGTCAGTGCTCATCACAATAGGTTAATTCCCTTCACCTATTTCACCCATTCCCAGTCTCCACCCACACCCTGCTGCCAGCCACCACCCCTCTTGGTCACTGTTGTTTTGTTCTCTATAGTCAAGAGTCTGATCTTTGTTTGTTGCTTTTTTTTCTTTGTTTTGTTTCTTAAATTCCACATAGGAGTGAAATCATATGGTATTTTTCTTTCTCTAATTATGGAAGCAGTCCAAGGGTCTTATCAGTAGGTGAATGGATAACGAAGAGGTGGTGGATATATATGTACATATACACACATATAATGTTATACATACATGCATACATATGAGGTGATATATATGTATACATACACACACATATATGTGTATATATATAATGGAATAGTACTCAGCCATAAAAAGAATGAGATCTTGCCATTTGTAACAACATAGATGGATCTAGAGTGTATAAAGCTAAGTGAAATAAGTCAGTCAGAGAAAGACTGATTTCTTTCTATTCATTGGTTTTTTTTTTTTTGGCTGAGTAATATACCCTGGAATGAGTATGTGTATATTGTGTATGTATTTGTGTAAATATTCAGTAGTGGAATTACTGGATTATTGGTAATTCGATTTTTAATTTTTTGAGGAACCTCTATACTGTTTTCCTTAGTGGATGTACTGGTTTGCATTCCCACAAACCATTCACAAGTGTCCCTTTTTCTCCACATCCTCGCCAACACTTGTTATTTCTTGTCTTTTTTGACACGTGTGAGATGATACCTCATTGTGGTTTTGATTTGCATTTCCCTGACAATTAGTTATGGTGAGCATCTTGTCATGTGTTTCTTGGCCATCTATATGTCATTTTTTTTCATGTCTTCTACCTATTTTTAAATTGTATTATTAGTTTTTTGGGTGTTGAGTTGTTGAAGTTCTTTATGTATTTTGGATACTAACCCTTTATTGGATATGTCAGTTGCAAGTATCTTCTCTAGTTTAGGAGTTTGTCTTTTAGTTTTGTTGATTGTTTCCTTTGCTGTGCAGAAGCTTTTTATTTTGATATAGTACCAATAGTTTGTTTTTGCTTTTGTTTCCCTTGCCTCAGGAGACATCTAGAAAAATGTTGCTATGACCAATGTCAGAGAAGTTATTGCCTGTGCTCTCATCTAGGATTTCTATGGTTTTAGGTCTCACATTTAGATTTTTAATACATTTTGACTTTGTTTATGGTATAAGAAAGTGGTCCAGTTTCAATCTTTTGCATGTTGCTGTCCAGTTTTCCCAGCACCATTTGTTGAAGAGACTTTTTCCCGTTGTATATTCATTCCTCCTTTGTCAAAGATTAATTGACCATATAATTGTGGGTTTATTTCTGGGCTCTCTATTCTGTTTCATTGATCTATGTGCCTGTTTTTGTGCCAGTACCACACTGTTTTGCTTACTACAGCTTTATAGTGTATCTTGAAATCTGGGATTGTGATACCTTCACTTTTGTTCTTTTTCCTTTTTTTAAATGTTTATTTTGGGAGAGCGAGAGCACGCGCATGTGAGTGGGGGGTCAGAGCAGAGAGAAAGTGTCCCAAGCAGATCCCAAGTAGATTGAGCAGGGCTCGATTTCAGGAATCGTGAGATCATGACCTGAGCTGAAATCAAGAGGCAGACGCTTAACCAACTGAGCCACCCAGGCACCCCTTGTTTTTGTTTTTCAAGATTGCTTTGGCTATTCAGAGTCTGTTGTAATGCTAAACAAAATTTAGGATTAATTTTTCTAGTTCTGTGAAAAATGTTTGTATTTTGGTAGAGACTGAATTAAATCTGTAGATTGCTCCGGGCAATATAGATGTGTTAAAATTTGTTCTCCCAGTCCATGAGCATAGAATATCTTTCCATTTATTTGTGTTGTCTTTAGAGTACAGGGCTTTCACCTCTTTAGTTAAGTTTATTCTTAGGTATTTTGTTATTTTTGGTGCAGTTGTAAATCAGACTGTTCTCTTAATTTCGCTTTTCCAGAGGCAATATTTGAAGAATTTTGAAGCTATTAAAAAAATTCTTTCATGGGAGAAAATATGTCCTGTTACCATGTTCTTTTAGACTCAGAATAATTGGCTGACAGGTGATGTGAAATATGACAGAAGCTAAGCCTGCTGGATTTGTAGCTGCTTTTGTTTTGCTGGGTGTTTTGGAGTTGTTGGCTGGTTAATTTGTTTTAATAATCTAAAGATCTTAAGGCTGTTGAAATCAAATTTTACCATTATAGTTTATCTGAACACATTGGAAGGGGAGAAATGAAGTGTGTATGTCTGAAGTTTTAACCTTGTAGATTGGGTCAGAAATAACTGGCTTGGGTTTTTAGGTAAAGTGATACTTCTTGAGCGTGAAAAGAACTCTGGAACAGAAGTAAAAACTTAGGTTTAGTTTAATTATTGTTACTGTTAACACTGTGACCTTTTCTAAGTTTCTTTATATCTCCTAGCAGTAGTTACCTTATATATAAAATGAGGTGGCTGTACTCAAAAGTCCTTTCTAACTTTAAAATACTATGGTCACAAGATGATTGATTTTCTTCCCCCCCTACATAACCCGTATCACACACTGAGTGCTTCCTGGATCATAATTGTTAGTTGGATATTAAAGTCTTTTTCCTCCTTGACTACCTCATAAAATGGGTAAAATGGAATTACATCAAAATATGAATGATTTCTACTATTTTGCTTTTAAGTTAGAAAGCACAATGGCTGGTTCATTTGTTTGAACAACTGATGACTCTTGGTCTCCCTGCAGACTTTTTGAATTATCCTGCCATCTGGTGGCAAGTTTAGTGTAGTGCAGCCTCAACTTTGATTTGTTCACTGAAGTATGAGACTTTGTTGTGGTCTCTGCTCTGACATCAGCTGTATTTCTGTTCTCACAGCAACACTGGGATGTGCTGCTTCCCACAGAATGCATACCTAACCTAGGAAGTGGAGATTATAATCTACGAACTCTGTAATAGTTATTTTCCATTTTAAGGAACAAAATTTTCTCTAAGCTTCATTTTTTTCATTAGTAAAGATATTTATGTAGATCCTGTTTATAAATTTCAGTTACAAATAAAAACAATTTCTAAGCTCTCTCAGAAGCACTAGGATAGTTTTCTTCCTTCTGAACTCAGGCATGTTCAAGGTAAATCAGCCATTCCTGTTCCATTAATTCACCCTCCTACCAAGGAAATGCTATATGGAAAATCCCTGGTTGGTTGTTTTGCTCTTTGCATTTGTTAGGACTTTGTTCTTTTTTTGTTAACATGATTTTATTGAATTTGTAGTTTATAGTAGAAAAGAGTATTGTGTAGCCTTATTATAATGGACTTGTTGAAAAGTTTTTATCAGATTGAACTTGCTAAAAGCGTTTTTTTAAACCAATGATTCTGTAATATCTACAGAATTTATCTACAGAAATAATCACTGAGGTACAGAGAAAATTATCAACATGGTTGCTCTCCTTAACACTATAATAACATAACACTATAATAACAAAACTAAAAAGTGGAAAGTGAATGTTGACCGAAATAGCATGATTAAAATATGATGCATTTCACAATATTAGGTATTGAAACATTATGTTATACACCTCAAGTTAATATAACGTAAGTCAATTATAGTTCACTAAAAACATAATGCAGTGGTGCACTCATATTCTTTAGCACCTATCCAAAAAATAACAGCATGTATAAGTAACCATAGCACAATATAGATTGTGGTTATACTGTAACATAAATATAAAGTGCTGTGGCAAGAATTAATGCTCTTCTTTTTGTCCCTGATAATGTATACTTCTTACATTAATTAAAATTAGAAACCTACTTTCAATTTAGCCCTTGGGAAAATGGAGCATTTTCATTTATACCATTCAAAGCACTTTTTGGTCTTATTTAATGTGCCACATAACTGTATTAGATATGCTGAATATTTGATATTTTCTTGTTTTATAGGTAAAGAAACCCAGAGAAATTAAACCTGGACCTCAGTATTGTAATTTGTACAGTAGGAAGTAAATGTAAAATTATTTGGGTGGATCCATTCAGTGATACAATGACAGTACTAGAAATACAGTCCAGGGGCACCTGGGTGGCTCAGTCAGTTAAGCTACTCACTCGGCTCAGGTCATGATCTTGAGGTTCACAAGTTAGAGCCCCACGTCCAGCTGACAGCTCAGAGCCTGTTTTGGATTCTGTGACTCTCTGTACCCTCTCCTTGCTTGTGCTTGCTCTCCCTCGCCCTCTCTCTCTCCTTCTCTCTCTCAAAAATAAACCAAAAAAGGGGCGCCTGGGTGGCTTAGTCGGTTAAGCGTCCGACTTTCGCTTGGGTCATGAACTCACGGTTCGTGGGTTCGAGCCCCGCGTTGGGCTCGTTGCTGACTGCCAGCTCAGAGCCTGGAGCCTGTTTCTGATTCTGTGTCTCCCTCTCTTTCTGACCCTCCCCTGCTCACACTGTCTTTCTCTCTCTCTCTCTCCTAGAAATAAATAAAACATTAAAAAAACAAAACAAAACAAAAAAAAACAAAAAAAAGGAAGAAATCTAATCTAGAGTCCCTGACAGCAATGAAATGAACTTTCACTGTTTAACAGTCTCCACTCTGCTTACTGTTAATATAGTTTTTCCTTGCACTTCAGCCTTCGGACACCAGAGACAACTTTATATTTTTTGTCTTTTTAAATATTGCCAAGAAATGAGATTAAATTTATTTCTATGTCATCATGCACAGAACATAAAGACTAGTGTATCTGCTATCAGTTGAAAATTGAGACCTGTCTGTATCCTTATAGATGAAAATTCTATCAGCTACAAATATTTAACAGTTTGGTATAGAGTTTTTCTTTGCAGATGTTTGTCATTTCTAGACTCTTTTGCTAAGATTCTTTGATTTTCTAATCTCAGTTTCATGGAGTGTTTTTGAGTTCGTTACTATGTAAGTGCAGATGGTCTGCAAACTAATTTTATTTCTTCAGAGCCACTTTTTTCTGAGTAGGTACTCAGAACTCTCATGTAGCCTTTTCTAGTATCTTCTAATACTTCTGCTGCCATTTTTTTTTTTAAATTTTTTTTTTTTATTTTTTTTAATGTTTTTTATTTATTTCTAGGAGAGAGAGAGACAGCGTGAGCAGGGGAGGGTCAGAGAGAGAGGTAGTCACAGACTGAAACAGGCTCCAGGCTCTGAGCTGGCTGTCAGTACAGAGCCCGACGCGGGGCTCGAACCCACAAACCGCGAGATCATGACCTAAGCGAAAGTCGGACGCTTAACCGACTAAGCCACCCAGGCGCCCCTCTGCTGCCATTTTTTAAAAATTGTATAGCACTACAACATAATTTATATTTGCTGCATATTGGCTGATTGCCATAGGCAGATGTTTGCCTTTGAGAACAAAGGAGCTAGTGCAAGTAGTATGTGGGAGAGTAGGAGATTATTTTGGTAAACTCTAATTTTAAGAATATTTTCAATTTTTTTCTTAAGGTAATGTTTAACTATATTATTAGTATTTTTTATAATGACTGCACAGGTTTACAGTGTTATTACTGCTTAAGGGAAGTGTTAGGCAATGGCTTACTTTTTGGCCATATCTTCCTTATCTCTTGTTATTTTTTGAAGGCACCTTGTTTTGAAATTCAGAAGCTCCCTAATTAGGTATTTTTCTTTATTATATATTTAAACAAATAAGGCACTAATTATTTGTAAAAAAAAAAAAAAAAAAACCTGTCTAAATTGAAACGAAAGAAAACTAATGTTTTTTTGAGTGTCTGTGCTAGATGCTATGCTAAGTGCTTTGCAAATATCTAACTTAATTTTTTCAGCAACAGAAATTAAAAAACTAAAGCCACATTTTAGGGAGCATAAGAGTGTTTTTTCTAGCTTATGTAAATTGTTCAGTGGATTATATACAGTAATGGTAATACTTTCACATTAAGAGGCAGATGAGGAGTTTTAAATTTCTTTTATGACTTGAAAACCAGGCACAGAAAAGAATCTTAGATTCAAGAGAAGTTGTTCTAGTATATGTCATAAGAAAATACTTCGCAAAATTAATGAAACATGTTGTTCTACAGTGCTGTTCCTAAAGAGAAGGACAGACAATGCTTTAAACTTCGCCAAGGAACTGATAAAAAGATAGTCATCTATGTGCAACAAACAACTAATAAAGAACTTGCCATTGAAAGGTAAACATTTTTAGTAATTCAACTTAAATATAAATTCATTTTTATAAATTTAGTGGAGTAACCATATACTGTATTCAAAAATGTATTTGCAGGGTGCCTGGGTGGCTCAGTCGGTTGAACATCCAACTGTTGAGTTTGGCTCAGGTCATGATCCCAGGGTCGTGGGATTGAGCCCCATGCTAGGCTCTGTGCTGAACATGGAGCCTGGTCAAGATTTTCTCTCTCTTTCTCTCTCCCTCCCCGCCCCTCTCCTCTGTTCTCTCTCTGTGTCTGTAAAAAAAAAAAAACAACCCTTGAATATATATATATTCTCTTATATATATGAAAAATGTGTTGTTCTCTGGGGGATTCTTTTGGTTATTGAAGTGAATACTTAATTCACTTCGAATTACCTCCCATAAATCTGCAGCTCATAAACTGACTTCAACTATGTGATAATAAAAGCCAAACAGAATTTGTTATGTAAATTAAAGAAGTAAAGATTATTTGGGCAGTAGTAATTCATTAATAATTTTAATGTGCCTTTTATCCATCAAGAAGAATTTTAAGTGACCTAATGTAAGCATCTTTGTGTTATTTTTTTCCCCCAAATTTATGTCTCTTCTCTTTTTTTGGCAGGTGTTTTGGTCTTCTCCTTAGCCCAGGAAAAGATGTACGAAATAGTGACATGCACTTGTTGGATCTGGTAAGGATTATTTTTTTTTTTTTTTTTTT
>NW_027530625.1:586391-649488 GCF_008692635.1 Crocuta crocuta
GTTTTTTTTTTTTTTTTTTTAAGGTAAGACACTATTTCCTTGATAAAGTTTTCACTTTATATCTCAGCCTGAATTTGATGTTAAAGCTTGTTTTTGAAGGTGTTCTTGTGAGCTATATTAGCAGTAAACAAAAATAAGGGAATTTCCTTATTTCTGAATTGCTATTTACTAATCTGGTTTTAGACCCAGTTAGTCTTAGCCTTGGTTTCTTGACTGTGTAATAGTGAATAATCCTTGTTTATAATTTAGAGTTTAAGTGGGAATCAGAGCAAATTTGTGAGAGAAATATTTACAAACTATCATGAGTTTTAAAAAAGTCAGTGGTATTAGTATTGTTGCTTTCATTTGAAAATCTTTATTTTCAAAACTAAAATTTATGTGATAATTATTCACTTGACAGAAGAATTCAACATTGATTTATGTGGTAAGTTTCTCTGATGTTTGTACAATTTGGTATGATTTACAAGCATTTAGAACTTTTAAGGAACAATTACATAAATAATTTGCACATCTTTAATTTTAACTGTAATTAGTCTCATTCACATGTATTTCTACCTTTAAAAAATTTATTTTTTTAGTGTTTATTTTTGAGAGAGAGACAGAGTGTCAGCAGGGGAGGAGCAGAGAGAGAGAGGGAGACGCAGAATCTGAAGTAGGCTCCAGGCTCTGAGCAGTCAGCACAGAGCCCAGTGCAGGTCTCAAACCCACAGAAGGACTGCAAGATCATGACCTGAGCTGAAGTCGGACATCCAGCTGACTGAGCCACCCAGGCACCTCTATATCTACCTTTTTCAAGAAATCTGGCCCTCTTACATATTCTTATGTTTCTGCAACTTCTCTGTTTTTTAAAGGCAGAAAAATGGGAGTTAGCAGTTCACTTATTTTGGCATTAATGTTTGTTTTTATTTTCTTCAGGAATCTATGGGCAAAAGTTCGGATGGAAAGTCCTATGTCATCACTGGGAGCTGGAATCCAAAATCTCTGCCTTTTCAAGTTGTAAATGAAGAAACTCCTAAAGGTGATACAGATTTGACATCTGTGACAGACATCATGAACATAAATTTTAGTCCCAAGAAGATACCCAAACCTTAGGACCACTTATTTCACAAATATCCAGTGTTTTTTAAATTGTAGTGAAACCAAAGAATTTGTATATGTCTTTGAGGTTGTCATGAAATTCGACTGTAAACAAAGTATCATTTTTTCCCACTTATTTTCCCTTCCTCTCTCTTAATTTTTCCCTTTCCTACTTCCTTTTCTACTTAACATATTTATTTGTATACAAAATTCTACATTTTATTTATTTTTGTAGAGATAATATATGCACATATAGTTAAAAATTAAAAGGATATATAAGGAAAAGTAAAAGTCTGCCATGATCTTCAGGGGCCTGCCCCAAGGAGACTTCTGTGACCAATTTTTTATGTAGATTTTCAGATACCTTGTGCTCTAGGTATTTCATCCTCTTCATGAATGTCATTTAGTGGCTGCAAAATATTCTATCCTGAAAATGTAACATTATTTGCTTAATTAGTGCCTCTTATTGAGGATTCATTTTTCCCCCTTCATTTTTTCTTGTTACAGCACTGTAGATAAGTTGATAAATCAACCAAGATTTTAAAAATTGAGAATTCCCAGTGTGGGTAAGAGTGGCATATAGAGGCTGTATGCCACTTTTACAAAACAATCTAACAGTATGTTTCATAAACTTTATATAAATGCTGTCACTAATTCCAAGGAGTCTACCCAAGCAAAGAATTCTCAGTACAGAAAAAGAATTTTCAAAACAGCAACTTATCTGATTATTTTAGATTTTTATTTAATTAATGGATTACCTTAAGGTATCTTGAAAGTTTGTGACAGAAGTAATTAATTTAACAATAATTGTATGAGCAAATATATTTCCATTTTTTTATTTGCTTCTCCCCTCTCTCTCTAGATAAAGTGCTGTTTATGACCACAGCTGTTGATTTGGTAATAACAGAAGTACAGGAGCCTGTTCGATTTCTCATAGAGACAAAAGTCCGTGTTTGCTCACCTAATGAGAGATTATTCTGGCCCTTCAGCAAACGTAGTACTACTGAAAATTTCTTTTTGAAACTAAAACAGGTACTATTCTTTTCTATAAATATGGGAAGGGAGTAGATAAGAAAGGAAAAACTGTTTTTGAGGCTGATTTATCATTAAGCTGTCACTTAGATCTTTAAACAGTCACATGTATTGTAAATATATTAAGAGGAAAAATTGTCTTATATTTTTACCCACCTATTTATCATTTTTGTTGCTCTTCATTTCTTCCTAAAGAGCCTAATTTCTTTCTTACTTCACATGCCTTCATTCCAAAGACCTTACTTTAGCATTTCTTTTAGTGCTGATCTACTAAAGACATAACTCTTTATGGAACTTTTTTTTTTTTTAATTCTGAACTTAGTTAACATACAGTGTAGTCTTGGCTTTAAGAGTAGAACCCAGTGAGTGATTCATCACTTACATATAACACCCCGTGCTCATCTCAATAAGTGCCCTCCTTAATACCCATCACCCATTTTCCCCACCAACTCTCAATTTATTCTGTATTTAATAGTCTCTTATGGTTTGCCCCCTCTCTGTTTTTATCTTATTTTTCCTTCCCTTCCTCTATGATCATCTGTTAAGTTTTTCACATTCCACATGAGTAAAATCATGTGATACCTGTCTTTCTCTGACTGACTTATTTTGCTTAGGATAATACCCTCCAGTTCCATCCACATTGTCACAAATGGCAAGATTTCATAGAGAACTTCTTTATCTGAAAATGTTTTATTTTCACTTTCATTCCAGTGGGATATTTTCACTGGCTGTAGGATTCTGGGTTGACTTTTTTTTTTTCCCCCAGCACTCTGAAGGTGTCATCCCACCATCTTCTGGCTTTCATTGTTTTTGATGTGAAGTCAGAACACATTTATATTGTTCCTCTGTTTGTAATGAGTCATTTTATTCTGGCTGCTTTCAAGGTTAGTTTTTATCTTTGGTTTCCAGACATTTAAATATGATATATCTAGGTATGTTATTCTTATTTTCCTTGAGATTTGCTGAGCTTCTTGAATTTTTAAATTTATGTTTTATTTTGTTTACCAGTTTTGAGGGAAATCTAGTCTTTGCACCTTTTTTCCTACCTCATCTCTCTTTTCTATCAGAGGATTCAAGTTACATATACTTTAGTCCTTTTGATATTACCCCACAGATCTCTTAAGGCTCTCGTTTTTTTGTTTTTTTGTTTTTTTTTCCTGTTTTTTCTTCAGGTGTAGGATACTCTGTTTGGATCTGTCTTAAAGTTGGTTTGCCCTTTTTTTTTTTATCATTCCCAGTTTGCTGTTAAGCCCATTCAATGAATTTTTTTTTAAATTTCAGATCTTATATGTCCATTTGCTTCATTTTTTATAGTTTCTGTTTTCTAATGAGATTTCTTCTTTGTTCTTTTAAGCAGATTTTCTTTTACATCCTTGAGCATATTTATAATATTCTTACTTTAAAAATCCTTAACTGCTGATTCTTTTTATAGTATTTTTTTTAATGTTTTATTTATTTTTGAGAGTGAGAGAGACAGTGAGTAGGGGAGCATCAGAGAGGGAGGGAAACACAGAATCTGAAGACGGCTCCAGGCTCTGAGCTGTCAGCACAGAGCCTGACGCGGGGCTCGAACCCATGAACCATGAGATCATGACCTGAGCCGAAGCCGGACACTCAACTGACTGAGCCACCCAGGTGCCCCCTTAACTGCTGATTGAAATGTCTGATGAGTCACATTTTCCTTTTTCTTTGCCTAGTAATTTTGTAATGTGTAGTAGACATTTTTTTTTTTCTTTTAACTTCTTTATTAAGTCTGTTGCATAAAAGATATACATTCTCATACTGACAATTCTTACCATGAACAAAAGCAACAAAAATAAGGCAATAGCAAGATGTGCTTCACTATAAACAATCATTTGGTAAGAATAAGAAATCTGGCCCTTTACAACAAAAAGTTATTAGGAAGCAAAATGTGAATGATCCCTGCATTCAGAATATACCAAATGTGTGCGCAAAGACTCATACAGCTCACTTAAATTCGTTTATGATGNAGAGGGAGAGTCAGGACAGCAGGGCGGAGGAGGAGGGGGTGTAGTAGACATTTTTAATAATAGATTGTTATGGTCTGTTACATTGTGATCTCTTAGTATCAGCTAAAAAATAAATCTGTCCTTTAATTTGGTCAAAGTCAAATTCCATACTCTTTTTCCTGTGGTGGGCAGCAGATAAACTCTGTGTCCTTCTTTTAGCTTTTCATGGCCTCAGTTGCCCCACTACTTCTCCCTTTTTTGCTTTCCTTTGTATCAAAACTTTCTGAAAAAAAAATCATTAAATCTGTGGTCAGTCTGAGTTTGCATCTTCCTTGGTCTGTCAGCAGTATATGATGCAGATAATCATTCCTTCCTTCATACCTTACCCCTCTTTCACTTAGCTTTCAGGACATCTCCAATTTGCCATGTGCCAAAAGATCTCATTGTTTCGCCTCCTGACCCCTAAGGTGCTCTACTTATCTGCCTTTACTATTTCAGTTCACGGATGCCTTCTCCTAATTATTGCTTAGGCCAAGAATTTTACTTTTATTTTTTACACCCCGTATACAGTCTTTCAAGAAATTCTGTTTACTTTCAAAACATGTCTAGAATATGGATACTTCTTACCATTTAGATTATGTTAACCTCACATCTCAATCGTCACTTTTACCTGAGTTACAGTAGTAGCCTCTTCACTCATCTCCCTGTTTCTTTGTTTTCCCTCCTTTTGATATGTTTTCAGCAAAGCAGCCTAGGGTCAAATCAGATCGTTTTTCTGCTTTTAACCCATTAAACTTATTTTACTCCATAAAAACCAGAGTCCTTACAGTGTTCTTATAAGACCCTATCCAATCTGCTGCCTGTTACATCGTAAACTAATTCTCTTTTACTACTCTTCTTGTTTGCTTCCTTGACTCTAACCATTCTCTTATGGCCTTTGGTGTTAACTATCTCTTCTGCCTAAAATGCCCTTTCCCCTTTTCCCACTTGCTATTATTCACCTCCTTCAAGTCCTCATCTTTAAGTTTTTGCTCAGATTTACATCTTAACAATTCGTGTCTGCCACATTTAACACTGCAGTTTGTCTGCTCTTCCACTGGTACTGCCAGTCACCCCCATCCCCATGCTAGTATACATATTTTAAATTTTGTACAAGACTTTTAACTTCCGTATACCACATTATATACTTAACTTTATTTTGCTTATTATCTGTTTTTTTCTGTTAGAAACCTCTACTAAGACAGTATTCCTGATCTGTCTTGCTCCCTAATTTATCCTAAGCATCTAAAACATAGTAGTTCTCAGTAAATATTTGTTGACTTGATTTTATTTACATGTTTGATCTTCTCTTTTACAAAATTATAATGTTGCTTCTCAGTTTAGTGGAATGTACTTAAATAATTTTTTTAATGTTTTTATTTGTTTTTGAGAGAGAGAGAGCGAGTGAGAGAACACTAGTGGGGAGGGGCAGAGAGAGAAGGAGACACAGAATTCAAAGCAGGCTCCAGTTTCTGAGCTGTCGGCACAGAACTCAAACTTGTGAACCACAAGATCATGACCTGAGCCAAAGTCGGAGGCTTGACTGACTGAGCCACTCAGGCACCCATTGACTGTACTTTTTGATAGCAATAAATATTTTGGTTCCAGTGTATCCAAGTTAGTCCTTTTGGTTATAGTTAGAAAAAAGTGGCAAACAACACAGGAATAGAGATTTCTCTTCAGTGTTTTCTTAGGAGACAGAAAGTAAACCTGGGTTCCAGCACTGTTTTCCCAATTTTTCACTGTGGCAGAAGAAAACGATTAGCATAGGGTTATCAGCTTTGGAGCCAGAGTGTATGGATTTTACCACTGACTAGCTTTATAACTTTGAGGAAATACCACTGACTCTGAGCCTGTGTACTCATCTGAAAAATGGCAGTGATTTGATCTTGCTCATAGTGTTATTGTGACATTAAGTGAGAAACTGTACAACACACTTGGCACATAGTATGTTCTTCATACATTTTAGCTATTATTCAGAGGACTGTGGAACCTTAGTGGGACAGAGGAAGAATAAAAAATACTAAATCATGAAGTCAGAACAACACTGATTATTAGTGGATCAGCCCCAGAGGAAGAATACTTCAGAAAGAAAACCAGTTTAGGGGCGCCTGGGTGGCTTAGTCGGTTAAGCATCTGACTTTCGCTTAGGTCATGACCTCGTGGTTCGTGAGTTCGAGCCCCGCGTCGGGCTCTGTGCTGACTGCCAGCTCAGAGCCTGGAGCCTGTTTCAGTCTGTGACTCCCTCTCTCTCTGACCCTCCCCTGCTCACGCTGTCTCTCTCTCTCCTAGAAATAAATAAAAAACATTAAAAAAAAAAGAAAACCAGTTTACAGGTATCATTTCAAAAGTTCAGGGAGTAGGGATGATTCTTAAGTTTGTAGAGATGATAATAGAAATTAATTCTATTATAATTTTAGTACAAATTTGTATGTAAGAAAACATATCCTCTTTAATTATAGTTCTGTCTCTTTTATCTTGGTGAACATAAGATTTCTCTGATCTTGCTTTTCCCTTGAGGTCTTATACAGCCTTAGAGTCAAAGACTGCAGTGAGTTTACAGGAATATTATATGGCTTGGTCTACAATAATGTATCTAAGTAGGCTAACACATGACTTGGCAGGGTAAACTTGCCAAAAACATATACCTGAGGCCTAGTCTGATAGACTACTCTAGACTCTGTTAAGGTTACAAGCTAAACATAGACTGAGCTGTCAATATTTTCTTTGCAAAAAGCAGAAGTTTATAAGTGGAAGCTAGGAGGAGGGCAAGGAATTCCTGAGAATAATCTTTCATTTTTCTCCTTATTAGGGTAATTCTTTTGGGGGGGGGTCAGTTTTGTGAGGGGTAGGGAATGGGAGAGAAGAGAGAGTGTGAAGAATTTGAGGAACTTGTTCCTGTCTTAGGGCACTTAGAGCACTGTTAATCTCATTCCTTGTCATCTAATAAACTAAGTTTATTTCCTCCTTTACATTCATGGCATTAAAAAGTAGTAGCTACAGTGGTTGAGGGCCTACTGTAGCCATCACTATACTAGCTACTTTGCTTTTTTCTGTCTTATATAATTTTCATAGTGATCCAATGAGGATAGTATTTTCAATTTTATAGACCCAAAGGTGTAAAATATTTTATGGAATATTGGGTGAACAAGGTGCATACCCAGACCTTCTGAGAGTCTCAGGATTCTTTCCATAGAAACATGCTCCCTTTGTCCCTTTGTCTGTAGGTCTTCTTTTTTTTTTTTTTTTTTTTTTTAATGTTTTTTTTTTTTTTTTTAATGTTTTATTTATTTTTGAGAGAGAGAGAGAGAGAGACAGCGTGAGCAAGGGAGGGTCAGGGAGAGAGGGAGACACAGAATCCACAGCAGGCTCTAGGCTCTGAGCTAGCTGTCAGCACAGAGCCCGATGTGGGGCTTGAACCCACGAGCTGTGAGATCATGACCTGAGCCGAAGTTGGATGCTCAGCCGACTGAGCCACCCAGGCACCTTAGACCCCTGTCTGTAGGTCTTAAGAGCATTTTTAGGATTTAGTTAAATTAAGCAGAATTTAAAATTTTAACCCTTTTACAGTTCTCATCAGACAGAAAAGGAAACAATACTGCCGACCAAATGTTTTATATATATAGCAGATAGTTTCTGTTTTTTGCTGTTAGTATGGGAAAATATTTTTTTTGTTTTGTTTTTAATGTTTGTTTACTTGAGAGAGAGGGAGAGTGCACGTGTGCATTGGGGAAGGGACAGAGAGCTAGAGGGAAGTACAGAATCTGAAACAAGCTCCAGGCTTTGAGCTATCAGCAAAGAGCCCAATGTGGGTCTCGAACTCTGGAACGGCGAGATCATGACCTAGGCTGATGTCAGACACTTAACCGACTGAGCCACCCAGTCGCCCTTAGAAATGTTTTCTTAATACATGCGTTAAAATTTATTCTTTTTCCTCTACTAAAATTATCTGATGACTCACTAATTTTCCTGAGACTGGAAGCCTTCCCACCTTTGGGGATTATTATATTAAGATGGAATCATATCAGAGGAAAAACTTAAAATTAGGAAAGAATTATTGTTTTCTTGGATTTTAACTTTTAGATATCATTTACTAAAAGAGGAAGAAACTAATTTGAAGGCTAGATTTTCCAACAGTATCATAAGGTGAAGACCAGTTAAGCATTTTTAAAACTATGGATTTAAAGAATTTTATTGCCAAAGAGACTGTAGGGGTCTCTTTCATGAAATTATTTAAAATTTTTATTTATTTCTGAGAGAGAGAGACAGGGTGAGCAGGGGAGGGTCACAGAGAGAGGGAGACACAGAATCTGAAACAGGCTCCAGGCTCTGAGCTAGCGGTCAGCACAGAGCCTGACTTGGGTCTTGAACCCACAAACCGTGAGACCATGACCTGAACCGAAGTCGAACGCTTAACCGACTGAGCCACCCAGGTGCCCCTTAAATTATTTTATAAATTAAGCCGATGTCTACATTAGCCAATATCATATAGACAAGTTTATTAGCATAACCATACTGGAAACCTGGGCCTCTTATTTCTATTTGGGATGTGTGCGTGCATGTGTGTGTATGTGTTTATGTGTGTCTACATACACAGGGATATGCACTAAACCACTATACCTCTCAAGATAAAAAATATGGAAATGCTTTCTATACTAGAAATCTTAAAGTGCTAAATCAGGAGACGTGATACCACGATATTCCCATTATTTCTGGGAAGTGCCACTCAGGTTAGGTGGTGACCACTGGATTTTTCCTTGGTAAAAATAGTTTTGTCTTTGTATTTAGCAAATATTTGGGGTCATTCTTTGGCAACGTCCAACTACCCAGTTCTCTGCAACTTTCTAATGATTTTAGTATCCATTGATAATCCTTTCCTAAATCAGTTGAGTTCATTCACATATTTTCAATAGTCATTTAACATTACAGAGTTTTTTTTGTTCTTTTACATTTATATATGTTTCTTTTTTTTTTTAATATTTTTATTTATTTCTAGGGGAGAGAGAGAGAGAGAGACAGCATGAGCAGGGGAGGGTCAGAGAGAGAGGGAGACACAGACTCCGACACAAGCTCCAGGCTCTGAGCTGGCAGTCAGCACAGAGCCCGACGCGGGGCTCGAACCCACGAACCGTGAGATCATGACCTAAGCGAAAGTCGGACGCTTAACCGACTAAGCCACCCAGGCACCCCATTTATATATGTTTCTAATATTGAATATGTTCACAATTACAGTAACAGTAATGTATTTTTTGCTTTATCCTACTTTATTGAAGAATTCAAAAAGAGCAGTTTTGTGGGAAATACCTTTTTTTAAATGTTTGCTTATTTTTGAGACAGAGAGAGACACAGAGTGTGAGTAGGGGAAGGTCAGAAGGAGAGGGAGACACAGAATCCGAAGCAGCCTTCAAGCTCTGAGCTGTCAGCACAGAGCCTGACACAGGGCTTGAACCCATGAACTATGAGATCATGACCTGAGCTGAAGTTGGCTGCTTAACTGACTGAGCCACCCAGGTGCCCCGAAATACCCTTAATACAGATCTTTATTTTATTGTTCCTAGCAAATTTATGACAAAATTTTTATTTTAATTTTACAAATCAAAAACTCGTAAAATGTTAAGAAAAGGTACTATTTATTATATGTGTTTTTGAAATACAGATTTTATTAATAAAATTTCAGTGAGGACAAGCTTATATATATTAATACATTTACTGATGGGGCATTCATTAATAAGTTTGCAGCATTTCTAAAATCAAGCTGGTGTTATACTGCAATTTGTGTACAACTTACATTGTACAAGTTTTTTTCTATTGTAAATAAAACCTATATTTTAATATTAGTATATAAAAATTAATATGTAACCTCTTAAATGGAAAGGCTTACAAAATATTTAATATATTTTGAACTTTTCTATAGATGCTTAAATTTTGGGAGAAACATCTGTTAATATAACTGTAATACCTATATATTACAAAAAATAGACATATGTAATATGAAATTGAGCCTGTACAGTTTCAAATTCCCATTTGTTGATATTTATTCCAAAAAAAAATCAGTGCTTCAATTAATAATAAAACTATTGAGTGAAGGTTAAGATTTTATGAAACTATTTTTTCCCTTTGAACTATTCTAGTAAGATTATAAAATCACTTCTGTGTTCAAAAGTTAATTGAAATATTTTTTCTCATTATATTTATGTTACCACTTGACATATAGTTAGCTTCATTTGTTTACGTATTTTCAATTTGGGGTCTTTGGGTATTTTTTTTTACCTCTTTGGTTTAATTTATTTTTTGAATATTTAAAATATAATGGTACAAAAGTCAAAATTATGTGAAAATGTACCCTGATGTCATATTTGTACTCATCTGTTTCTCCACCCAACTCATAAGTAACCATTATTATTGGTTTGTAGGTTATCTTTCCAATGTTTCTTTTTGTGACAATAATAAAATACTCCTGCATATTTTTAACTCCCTTTTTAAACAAAAACTAACATGTACTGTTCTGCACCTTGCTTTTTAAATTTTTTAATGTTTTTATTTATTTCTAGGAGAGAGAGAGAGACAGCGTGAGCAGGGGAGGGTCAGAGAGAGAGGGAGTCACAGACTGAAACAGGCTCCAGGCTCTGAGCTGGCAGTCCGCACAGAGCCCGACGCGGGGCTCGAACTCACGAACCGCGAGATCATGACCTAAGCGAAAGTTGGACGCTCAACTGACTAAGCCACCCAGGCGCCCCTGCACCTTGCTTTTTAATATATCCTGTAGATCATTCCACAGTAGTTCATAGAGCTCTTCGTCATTCTTTTTTTTAAAAATTTTTTAATGTTTAAAAGAGAGAGAGAGAGCTAGAGTGTGAATGGGGGAGGGGCAGAGAGAGAGCGAGGCACAGAATCCACAGCCGACTCCAGGCTCTGAGCTGTCAGCACAGAGGCTTGAACTCACGAACTGTGAGACCATGATTTGAGCTGTGAGACCATGACCTGAGCCGAAGTGGGACACTTCACTGACTGAGCCACCCAGCTGCCCTGAGACCTTCCACATTCTTAATGGCTGTGTTATTTGGATGAATCACGGTCTGTGATTTTTAATGTTTATTCGTTTGAGGGAGAGAGAGAGAGACAGAGCTTGAGTGAGTGAGGGAGGGACAGAGAGATAGGGGAACACAGAATCCGAAGCAGGCTCCAGGCTCTGAGCTGTCTGCATGGAGACTGACATGGGGCTCGAACTCACAGAATAAGAGATCGTGACTTGAGCCGAAGTGGGACTCTTAACTGACTGAGCCACCCAGCCACCGCATGATCTGTGATTTTTAAATTGTCCTCTGTTGATGGATTTTTTTTTTCCATCATTTGCTATTCCAAATAATGTTGCAGTATAGAACCTTATATCATATGTAGTTTTGATTTTATGCAACTGCATCTTACATTTTTATTAGTAGACTCATTGGCACATAACATGAGAATTTTACATCTGTGATTTTGTCATATTTGCCAAATTCTCCTCTCTCATAGTTCTAGTCATATATGAGCAGGATATGAGAGTACCTGTTTCTCCATATGTTTGTCATGAGTATATTGTCAAACTTAAGGATCTGATGGTAGCTTTAATTTAGCATTTTTCATATGTTTAAGGGTGATTTTTATTTTCCTGTTCTGTGAACTGTCCCTTCATATTTTTCTGCTTTTTGGTTTTGGCCTTTTTTTCTCTTAGTTATTAGAAGTTCTTTCTGTGGTTGAGAGATTGATCCTTTGAGATATAAGTTGCAAATATTTGTCCTTGTTTGTTACTTGTTACTTGTCTTATGACTTAAATTATGATGAATCCTTTCAGCTTTTTGGCTGTACAGTTTCTTTTCATGTACTTGAATTTACTGAGTTGTTCCTTTAAAGCTTCCAGATTTTGAGTTATAATTAGAAATGTTTTCCATACAGCTAGTAATAAAGAAATTTACACATCTTCTTATTAATAGAATTACGGTTTCATTTTTCTACTTTTAGATCTCTGATTCATTAGTGTTTTATTCTGTTCTATGATGTAAAGTATGAGTCTGATTTAATGTTTTTCCAAATGGCCATACACTTTTTTAATGTTTACTGTGTTTTATTATGTTCTATTCATTATGGTTTTTATGTTCTATTCCATGCGTGTTTTAGGTTACTCATGCACCAATATCACCCTTTAAATTATGTAGACTTTATTAAATGTTTTTAATATCTGATAGGGCTACCCCTCTCCCCATTTCTTTGGTGGATTTTGTTGGATATTCTTGTTTATTTTTCATGTAAACTTTAGATTCAAATTCTATGGCTCTAGAAAAAAAGGATAGGTATTTTTACTGAGGAGAATTGACATCTTTATGAAGTTTAGTCATCTTACCTAAGAATACATGATACCTTTCCATTTATTCAAGTCTAATGTGTTTTTCTTACAAGAGTGCTTTTTTAGAAGCTTTTTATTACAGAAAATTCAAACATACACAGAAATAAAAATAACTGTAATGAACTGCTGCGTACTATTTCCCAGCTTCAGCAATGAATATCATTTTTTTTAACGTTTATTTTTGAGAGAGAGGGAGAGACAGAGCATGAGCAGGGGAGGGGCAGAGAGAGAGGGAGACACAGAATCTGAAGCAGGATCCAGGCTCTGAGCTGTCAGCACAGAGCCTGACGCAGGGCTCGAACCCAAGGTCTATGAGATCATGACCTGAGCCGAAGTCGGACGCTCAACCGACTGAGCCACCCAGGTGCCCCAATGAATATCATTTTTAATAGCTGGAATTCTTGACTTATAAGCAAGGTCCAATTCATGATTCTGTTTATCTGACATCAAAGGGCACTTTTGGTCTGATCAGTGTTATTCACAGAAGGGTTTCTGGGTGATTGCAGTGGTTATTAACATTTATGTAGTAGTCTCTGAGAAATTTTTTTTAAGGGTGAAGAGGTATTGATCTTTGAACTCTTAGGTAGTATTTTACTCATGTTTCAGATAATAATTTGTAACAAAAAAAAAAAGGAAATCCTATTCCCTGTAGGTATAGGAAAAAATATAGGAAAAGTGTAATACTTAAAAATAATAATTAGAAAGTTAGAATAAACATGTATCATAGATTTTAATTCAGTTCATTAAGTAATGAGGGAACCAGTAAGATGGTTAAACTAGCCTTACATATTTGAGGAACTTGAGTTTATATAGTGCTTCTTTAAAAAGAAATAAAAAGGGTGCTTGGGTAGCTCAGTCAGTTTAGCATCTGACTTTGGCTCAGTTCGTGAGTTTGAGTCCCGCATTGGGTTCTGTGCTGACAGCCCAGAGCCTGGAGCCTGCTTCAGATTCGGTGTCTCCCTCTCTCTGTCCCTCCCATGTTCTCACTCTGTCTGTCTCTCTCAAAAATAAACAAACATTAAAAACAAAATTTTTAAAAAAATTAAAAAAAATAAAGAATGTTAGAACAAAATTGCTAGGTTAGAAACAAAACTGGTTAATGTCTTATAGGTAACTTTGGGTTATTTTTTCTACTGGACAGAAATCATTTGCCGTCTACCAGACACAAATCTACAGGCTAATGTCTAACTTCCCAGAGTCTGGATCTTTAATTAATAGTAAGTAGTTGGGGTGCCTGGGTGGCTCAGTTGGTTAAGTGTCCAATTTTGGCTTAGATCATGATCTTGAGGTTTGTGAGTTTGAGCCCCACATTGGGCTCTGTGCTGACAGCTCAGAGCCTGGAGCCTGCTTTGGATTCTGTGTCTCCCTCTCTCTCAAAAATAAATATTAAAAAAAAAAAAATAGTAGCTAAGTCAATTGTTCATTCGTCTAGAAAATTCAATAATCCTTAGGTAGACATGTTAAAATGAAGTTGGCAAACTACAGTCCATGGGTCAAGTCTGGCCTGGCCTCTGTTTTTATAAAGTTTCTTTGGAATGCAGCCACATCACCTCATTCAGTGTCTGTGGGTACTTTTGTATCATAGTAGTAGAGTTGAGTAGTTGCCACAGACTAGTGATCCCCAGAGCCTAAAATATTATTCTTTGGCCCTTTACAGAAAGTTTTAGTGATTCCTATATTACGCAGTGCTTCAGGATGATACTGAAAGGACACATTGCCATTAATTTGGCCTTCCAGGATTGGAATAATTTTTTTAAGAGCCTACATGAACATTCAGATGATAAAATCTGCTCTGCCTGGTATTTCCATACCTACTGAACCTTTTAATCCCCTGTCTTTCTGTATTTTTACTTTATGCTTGTATATCTTTCTCATTGGTGTAGCTACCTTTTGAGTTATCTTTGTATCTATTCCTACAATTCTGCTTTTCCTCATGCTCTGTGTTTCGCCTTTTTCCCCCTCCTTCTCAAACTGTCTGTAATGTGGAATATTAATATATTTAAATTTGGTACTGGCAAAGTTTTATATTCTCTGTCCTTAATTTTTAATTTAGGTGAGTTCACACTTATATGTTTGCCTCAAAATACAAACTAATTTGAGATACAAGATTTTTGTGAATTTCATTAATCTCTTTCTTGCTGCCCACTTCAACCCCCACCCCAAGTTGTAGCTTTCATTGGAAGAAAAGTTCCCTACAGTGCTTTAATTAAGCTAAAGGAGGGAGAAGAAATGTGGAAATAAGGACTCTCAGTCCTAAACTTTATGTTTTAGGTTTTTTAAAAAAAATGTTTATTTATTTTTGAAACAGAGACAAAGTGCTGACAGGGGAGGGGCAGAGAGAGAGGGAGACACAGAATCCAAAGCAAGCTCCAGGGTCTGAGCTGTCAGCATAGAGCCCGATGCAGGACTCGAACTCACAAGCTGTGAGATCATGACCTGAGCCAAAGTTGGAAGCTTAACTGACTGTGCCAACCAGGCACCCCTAGAATTTTTTTGTTAATGTTTGTTTATTTTGAAAGAGAAGGAGAATCCCGCCAAGCAGTCTCCATACTGTCAGCACAGAGCCCAACACGGGATTCAAACTCAGGACCGTGAGATTATGACCTGAGCTGAAATCACAGATTGGATGCTTAACTGACTGAGCCACCCAGGCACCCGTAAAATATTTTTAAACATTTTTTTCAAGGATAGTTTCATATAGGAAATCTTAAAGAACACCTTAAAGTAACTAGGAAGCTATAGTTGGTTAACGCTTATTAAATATTGACAAGTGCATATATGATGATATAGTCTGAAGATAATAAAATTACAGAGCAAGACTCCTGCCCAATAAATAACCTATTTTCCTATGGGTTTTAAAATCTAAACGTGTAGTTTTCTATTTAGAAAAGGTTGCATTTAGGGTAGACATTTTTATTCTCACATCCTGTGTGAAATCAGAAGTGTAGTGCTCAGTTAAAAATTTGCCACTTAGTAAATAATATTTTTTCATCTTCAAGATAAAACAGAAGGAAAGAAAGAACAATACTGACACTCTATATGAAGTCGTGTGCTTGGAAAGTGAATCAGAAAGAGAGAGGAGGAAAACTACAGCCAGTCCCTCAATTCGTCTGCCACAGTCTGGATCTCAGAGTTCCATGATACCTTCTCCTCCAGAAGATGATGAAGAGGAAGGTAAATTGTAGGGAGACCTTAATTTCTATTTTGGGGTGGCCAACCATGCAAACTATTATAATTTTGTCAGGGAATTGATATGGTGATGGAACATTTGGAATTCTTTCAGTTATTACTTATGAAAGTGTACTATATGCAGAGGAGCATGGGAGATTCAGACATGAACAAAGGATCTTAGGATAATTGTAATCAAGTTGGAAAAAATGAGCTTTATTTTCAGTGCTTTTTTAAAGAGTCTGCCTATGTTAGTTTAGTGTATCGGTACATTTTTAGAGCAAATGTGACATAGCTTCCACCTAAATACATGTTCTCGTCTCTGTTGATTCATTTTAGAGGGACAGTTTCACTTGCCAAAATGTGGCTTCCATACAGGATCCTTTCACAAAATGCATGTATTTAAAAATACAAATTTATGTTTATACATTATTGGATTTTCACACTGGTAAACTTTAGGAATCAACCAGTTCTTCCCCCTACCCCCCATGGTTACATCCATTAACTAATCTGTCAGTCTTTCAGTCTCTGTTAAAAGCTATCGTATAAAAGTGGAAAGGAGGAGCACAGGAAAATTAAAAGTTTGGGAGGCATTTTCTAACTGATAATTTTGTACCAGGACATTATTTTTAAAAGGAAAAAGACTGATTATAATAAAGGTCATATGAAGCATGTGTTTACGTGAAGTTCGTAGGAAGTGTTCTGGAAATTCATAGAAGAGAATCCATTTTTCATTGTAGGAAGATATGGTAAGGCATTGTGAAGAGTAGTTTTGGAGCTGGGGCTTTTAAAGTACAAGGACAATTCAACAGGCATAAATGGGCTGGTTTGGGCACTACTGGCTACGAAATTGCATTGACAAAGGCCTAGAGGTGGCAAGAATGATTGATACATACTCATGATTATATATACTTTTTTCAAATTAGAGCAAGCCCTGACTTTCCAATTCCCATTTTTCCTGTAACTTTCACTTTTCATTTACTAATATTAATGGCCACCAGGTACTAGGTGCTTAATATGTGGTAGGTACTTTGCTTCTAAAGTAAAATAATACTTTGTTTATATAAATCTCACAAAAATTCTGAAAACTAAGATTTATAATTCTCCTTATTTTCCACATAAGGAAATGGAATCTCAGAAATATGAATTTGCCCAAGGTCACACAGCTAGAAATTGGCAAGGAAGATCTTAATCTGGTTCTGAGAGGTAGCAGTCTGAGCTATATTCTGTAATCGTCTCTGTGCATTTAGTTTACATAAAGCATTTTGAAGTGCAAAGAAAGCACATGTATTGTTGTGGGAGAAGAAGAGACACAATTTAAAGTCTTCCTTCAGAGCCAATTAAATCATGTGTTAAAGCTGGGAAAGGTGGAGTTGTTCTCACTGTTTGAGATTTTTCTATAACTAACAGTCTTGAGACTTGTAGTTTACCTTCTAAGTCAACACTGCTTAAGGTGGAAGAGCAAGTAATAGTTCACAGAACTCTTCTCCCCTTAAACTCAGCAATAAAAGCAAAACTCACTATAAACTGAGAAAGACACTCTATTTTTATGAAACCAGAGAATGGTCAAATGATGAATCTAAATGCTGTGGATTTTAAAGAATATTTACCGGTTACAAAGAATTTTGGGCCCAACTGAAGGATAATATCAGGTCTAACATCTAGTTGTATCTGTAGCAGGCATGCATTTTTCAGTATCATAGAGGAGTTCAGAGGACCTTCAGTGACCGTTGTTAACCAGGAGCCACGAGGCCGATGGCAGACCATGAGTGAGTCAGGGAACACTAGAACAGGAGCTCTGTGAAGGAAGAACACGTATCTTTTTTTGTCTACGTTGTTTCCCTAGTGTATAACACCATTCCTGGTATGTAATAGTTGTTCAGTAAATATTGGTGGGATGGGTACCCTCACTTAGATCCATTCCCATAGTGAAAAGCTAATGACAGGACCATGGAGCTCAAGAAAGCTGTGCAGCCATGCCATCTTTTAATTCTCTAACATAATATATGAACCAAGGAGACCCATCCTGTTGGCCACATGTGTTTGCTCCCTGGAAATGTCCGTGATCCTGTAGAGTGGCTCCTTATTCCATAGGACCTTGGTGCTTGCAGGACAGGAAGCCAGCAGGTATAAAGGGGAGGTGTTCAGAAGCAATATTCTGAAACTGAGGTTGCCTGCTCCCTTTCCACACCCCTGCCTTAGGTACATGGAGTTCTAACCACATATTTTAGACTACTATCCAGATATGTTGAAAGCATCCAAAACAGTAAAAGGAAATTTGATAAGACAGGTCTTCCTGATCTCTTTAAAGGAATTGTCATCTCTTATACATCTTAGTACATTTTATATAGCTACTATTCTCCAGAGAGTTGCATTATATTGATATTTGAATGAGTGGAAAATTACATGAGGCCTTAGAAAGTAGGGCCAATTCTGCCAAATAGTGAAGTTGGGGATGTTTATTTTCTTGCCCTTGAGCCTTTTTCTTTTCCTTATTGATACTCCCATTTGTCCCAAAAGAGGTCTTATTTACATTCAGTCTGTGTCTTCCCTATCTTGCCATCAAAACTGATGATAATGTCCAAGGCATTATAATGTACAGACATAATAAGTATCATGGATTTCTGAGCTGTCACTAGTAGAGATGTAAATCCATGATGTAATCATTAGAGGTATAAAGATCCAACCTTTGTTTAGGCAGGTTAGGCCAAAAAACTTAGAAACAGTATTGGTGAGGACACATGTAAGCAAGTACCATTGTACTCAACAGTGGAAATGTAAATTGTAGAGCTATTCTGGAAGGTAATTTGTCAGTAAGTTAAAGAATCCTTAAACTTATGCATTTTAGCCCAGGATCCACTTCTGGGCACATGCCCAATGAAAGCAAGAGATATGTTCATTCTGACACTATTTGTAGCAAAAAATGGAAAACTCCCCAAGTGTCCAATGAAAGAAGATTGGTTAAGTAAATGTCTTAGTCCATGTCTTCCCCCCTTTCATGACACTTTTAAATTCTTTCACAGGCCTTCTTTATCAGTGTCACTTTTTCACTCTTCCTATCTTATAGTCTTTGATTCATATTTGAATTTACTTTTCTTAATTACTAGAGTTAAGTTTGAAATGATTCATTTTGATCCTTTTTGATATTTTTTGCTTTCTCTTATAAATTAATGTATGCCATTGTAGAAAATTAAGAAATCATACCTTCATCAAGACAGTAATTGTTAATGTCTTGGCATAATTTATTCCAGACTATTTTGATCATAACAAAGATTTATTAGCTCTTGATGTTTTTATTTTATGTGGCATTTTTTCAGATTATTAATGTAAACACATGTCAATATGCAATTACATTGTAAACATCATGTATCTTAATTTATTTAGCCAGTCTCTACTCTCCTGTTGTTGGACACTTAGGTGGTTTGTAATTTTTTTTTAACCGTTGTAAATAAGACTGGTACATAATTTCAGAGATAAAGCTGTTTGCTTTGGAAAAGGAAAAAAAAGATATCATATTTTGAGTCTCATCATTTTATAATTAAATGGCTCTTTTCCTTAGTTGACTAAATGTAGACCTCTGTGGAAAGCTAAAGTGAAATAAAGAGATCACAACATTTTATCTAGGACCATTTTTATTTTCTTTGCATTTATGTTTATATGCTAAAAGAGAAATTATGACCCCATGCTCTCAGTAAAGTCTTTCAAATTTGACTGTCATGTTTCCATTCATTCTTCTGGCTAGCATGGCCACTTTTGTTATCCTTTTCTGTGTGTTTTATTTATTAAAGATAATGATGAACCCCTCTTGAGTGGATTTGGTGATGTATCCAAAGAATGTGCAGGAAAAATTCTTGAAACATGGGGAGAACTGCTGTCAAAATGGTAAGTTAGAATAGTTCTCCTTTTCATCCCTAATTGTCTTTTTCTGGGTAGGATATCTTCCCCTAACTACAATATTCAATGTTGGAACTATTCAATTCTGGAACCTATCATAGAAACCAAAATAGGAGGTTTGTCTTTTAGAATCTCTGTTTTTAGACATTTTAAGGGTAAGTAGTGAGTATCTGAAATCAGCTTTTAGAATATCAGAAACCTAATAAATTCTCACTGCTGCAGAAAATATTAATTCAAACATAGAATATATGGAGAGAATAAATCAGGGAAGATGTCCTTTTTATTGACGCATTCAGGAACCACTGACAGAGATAATACACAACAATTAAGACAGTACATCAGTATCAGGAAGTTTGGAGGACGCTTATACAGTGCACAGAGCCACAGTAGAGACTTCAGGTAGGGTCTTTCCTTACCTGTGTTACATACAGCAGAGTGTCATGAACACACTCTCTATATTGACTGCTCTAACAATTACTTTTCCTACTGACACTTGTAAAATTCATGAATTTCTTGTCAAGAGAAATTCTGTGCTCAAGAGATAGCTTGACAACATTGTTAAGCAGTATCCTATAGACTGTCTAAACAGGATACACTAATTTCAGGTATTTATTAATGAAACCAGAGACACTCTGGTAAGTCAAGTGGGTGAGACATTTATGTAATTTCCTTTTTCCTCTCTATAGGATGCCAGTGTATGCTGGGAAAAAAAGCTTAAAAGTGATGTGAGCACTTTTCTAATTTCTGACTTTCTGGTTGCTAGAGTTGTCATGTGAGTTTCCTGGGGGCCTGTTACTTTGGGGTCTGATTTTCTCAGAAAATTTAACTGTTGAAGCCTTTCACTATGTTCTTAGAAAACCATGTTTTGGCATTTAAAAATCTTCCATGCCTTAAGGAATGGGACTACAAATGAGCGTCATCTGCTTCTAGCTCTCTCATAGCTCTCACAGTGCTTTACACTTTTGGTGAAACGTGCTCCACATCGAGAAATGTCAAATGTGTACAGGAGGAGAATGCAAACCAAAGCATGGTTTGTCTTTACACAAGTGCTTTTAATAAATGAACTCTGCAGAAGCCCCCCTGGGATATAGTCCTCATTTATATTTGATATTCCTTTAGCAGTCAGAAGACAGACCTGCTGATGCTCTCGTCACAATTGTATTTTCAGTTCAGTGAATTTAGAGTGTTTGGACTGCTGCTGGCAGGCATTTCATCTGAAGAAAAAGGTTTCTGCTCTAAAATAGAAATGTAATTGAATCTTGACATGGTTACATAACAATGTATTTAAAATCATTTAGATATAGCATTTAGACTCTAGGTTTTTTTGGATGAACTCACCAGAAGTTTATACAATTGCTTGGAATTTGTTTTGTTAATCAAGTTTTATTTATTCAGTCTTTGAATTTTTTAAATTGCATCCTTGTCCCACTTCCTCAAATATGTTAACTGAGTTTACATTTTTTTTTAGGGTATTTAAAACTGTTTTTGCTGGTGTGGGACATATCTTCAGAAATGATAATACAGTTTTTTTTCTTTAATTCATGTCATCATTTTTTCCCATCATAATTATATATGTTCTATAGGTAGAAAACATTGCAATATTGTGGACATTTAGAGCCTAGTAGACCTGGCTTCAACTCCAGCCTATTTTACTTCCAAGCTGTATGGTCTTGGGCAAGTCACTTAACTCTTCTGAGGCTCTTTCTTCATTTACAAAATATATGTCTTTCAAATTGCCATTCAGGATTATTGTAAATTAAAAATAATGGATGTTGTACTAGTGCTAAGAATTAATAACTTTACCATATGCCAGGCATTGTACTAAGTTCTGTGCTTTATTTCAGCTATAACAAATTTATGAACTAGTATCCATTTATGCAGATGAGGAAACTGTCTCAGAAATTTAGTCAGCAATTTTGGTTAGTAAATGGCAGACCTAGAATTTTAACACAGGCAAGTCTGATCCTAAAGCTGGTTTATTTAATTCCACATTAGATTTTAGTGGCAGTATTAGTAGTAGTACCTTTGAGCTCTTATTTTCCAAGTTCATTTAAATGTGACTCTTAGTGGATAAGGTAACTAATATTGGTATAAAATAGTAAGTTGAGGTGGATAAATTTAATATGATCAACAATAAAATTATTCTGAAAATAACTTTACCAATATAAATTAAGTTAGGATTAGCAAATAAACCTAGGGTTAGGCTTATTGTTTCGGTAAAGGGTCAGGTCATATATATTTAGGCCATAAATATACATAGGTCATAAATATTAGGCTTTGTGGCCCAATAATTTCTGTCAAGACTACTTAACTCTGCTGTTGTAGGGCAAAAGCAGTTACAGATGATACATAAAAAAGGCTGTCTCCACAAAAGTTGATTTACAGAAACAGGCAGTGAACCATATTTGGTGCATAGACCGTAGGGCACCAGTCCTTAAATTAAGTAACAACTGCTTTTGTTCTTTCTGCTCCTAACCCTTCAACTTTTATATAATTTTTTTTTCCCAAGCTAAGACAAACTATATTGAATTGTCTATAGCTACTACATTAGGGTTCTAGCATCACAGAATTAACCATTTTTAAATGTACTGTGCCTTATAGAATTCTAGGAACATTTTGAGAAAAATCTGAGTCCTTTTTTTATTTTGAGAGTGGTCATTTTGTATCAGTAACTTCTGTTTAAATTCGATAGTCAAAGAAGCAATTCCATGTCAGCAGGTCCTGCTTTATTGACTCAGTAATGGTAGCTCTCAAATCATAAAGCAGCCGTGATATCAGACAGAGCATTCATAGGTTTTAGAGTTTGAGGATTACCTAAGCCATTTAATTACAGCTTCCCTGAACTTCTTTCTCCATCTGTAAAACTGGAGATACTAACCACCCACCTCACATGGTTGTTGTGAGAATCAATTAAGATTGCATGCAAAGCACTAATTGATACTAGCATTTCAAGGTAAGTTTTATTTTCCCCACTTTATAGATCAGATAAATGAACTTCAAAGACTTTAATAATTTGTTTTGATGTTATAATAGTACAGTAGAAACTTCCTTATCCATTAGTCATTCAAAAATATTACTTGAAGCAAGGTATCATAAAAACTGTTGAAAATTTTATTTTTATATTTAAGTATTTATTTTAACTTAGAATAAATATTTTAACTTAGAACATATAAATATACAGTTCACTTGTGAATTTTGATGCAGGGCCAAGCCCTTATCTTTGGCTCTCTGTCCACTGATTAGAATTTTGCTTTGTTTTTCTTACATAAGCCACAACCCTAAAACTATGGTTTCCAGTTTTGATTTTTATTAAAAAATTTTTTAGGGGCACCTGGGTGTCTCAGTCGGTTAAGCGTCCAACTTCAGATCAGGTCATGATCTGTGGTCCGTGAGTTCAAGCCCCACGTTAGGCTCTGTGCTGACAGCTCAGACCCTGGAGCCTGCTTAAGATTCTCTCTCTCTCTGTCTCTCTCTCTCTGTCTCTCTCTCTCTCTCTCTCTCTCTCTCTCTCTCTCTCTCCCTCTCCCTCTCTCTCCCTCTCCCTCTCCTCCCCCACTCACACTCTCTCTCTGAAAACTAAATAAACAGTAAACAAATTTTTTTTTAAATTTTAAAGTAGAGCAATAATTTAAAGATACTTACAGTCTAACTGCACAGTTCTTTCCTTCACCCAGTCTTTTAAAGTTACCTTGGCCACATCTAATTCAACACTTTTTTTTCTTTATTAGTAAGTTACCTTTATTAAGTCTTTTAAAAAACTTTTTGTTTAGTTTTCATAAAAATAACACTCTTTAGGATTGCCTGGCTGGTTCAGATGCTGAAGTGCACAACTCTTGATCTGGGCATTGTGAATTTGAGCCCCATGTTGGGTGTAGAGATTACTTAAAAACAAAATCTTAAAAAAAAAATACTGTTAAGAGAATCTTTCTTTAATGTGCTTACAGATTATGGCTTTCCTTTTAGGCATCTCAATTTGAGTGTGAGACCCAAGCAGTTGTCATCCTTAGTAAGAAGTGGTGTTCCTGAAGCTTTGCGAGGAGAAGTCTGGCAGCTGCTAGCAGGTTGTCACAACAATGACCACCTGGTAGAAAAATACCGAATTCTCATTACAAAGGTAAGGGGCTGATAATTCAGCCTCAACATTAATCCTTTTAGAAATTTGTTATGAAAAGATTATTGTGGCTATTTGATTTCAAGGAACTTTTTATAACTCTTTATCTCACAGAAGAATAGAACTTTTGTATACTTCTAGCCCAAAGTTGTTGCTAGTGTTGACACAAAAGGGAAGGAAAAAGGTTTTCTTCCTTGACTGACTTCACCTTAGAGGCAAAGGATAGCCTCTACT
Organism: Crocuta crocuta; assembly: GCF_008692635.1. Classification (NCBI taxonomy): domain Eukaryota; kingdom Metazoa; phylum Chordata; class Mammalia; order Carnivora; family Hyaenidae; genus Crocuta; species Crocuta crocuta. The sequence goes on from NW_027530625.1 coordinate 610,297, forward strand.
CATTGTGTATCTAAATCATTTTTTACCATAATCTCCTATTCAGTCAGATCATTTGTACCATGTAATATGAAGCATTATCTTTTGTTTATTTTAAGTTTTCACACTTCACATAAATGTGTTCTTTGTAGGTAAGGCCTAGTTCTAGTTCCTATAATAGGAAGAACATGATTTTTATTCTCTTCCATTGGATTCCCTTTTAGCTCGTTCCTCTAAAATGAAGAATTCTCATTATATATAGTATCCCCTTCTCAAGTTCATGCATTCCTCAAGGTTTTGCAAGCGAAGCAACAAAAACTATTCCTTGAACAGTATATAAGAATTTAAAGTCATTTTCTTCCATATTAGATGATACTTTCTTTGTGCCTTTATGCCCATCTCAGTGGTTTTAATTTTTGTTTTTATTTTCTCCCACTCTTGGAGTATTTCTCTTTGGAAAACAGTTTCTCCATTTCCAAACTTGGGTTATGAATGAATTGCTCAGAACCCTCAATAATACATAAGAATTCTTTAGTGTGACAAAAGATGGGACTTCTTTTTAAAAATATATTAAAACCTTAGATGAATAATAGCTGCATAAAACTGTTACTTTAAAAAAATCTTCTGGGGAAGAACAGCATTTGAATATGAAATTGGACCTTTTCTTACCAGAAAAGGACTTGTATTTGATCAAAATATTGGTGTTCTCATTTTATTTCTAGACAGATGTTTTTTCTTTCAAGAACTAATATTCTGATTTTTTCCCATTATGTTGCTGCGACATTCTGATTTTCCCATTATGTTGCTATAATTGTTCAAATAGTATTTGTTGAGTGCCTATCAAAACCACAGTGCAAGAGCTAGGAGGTAAAACAAAAAGCAATGATTTGTCATTTTGATAGACATAAGTCATGTGATTGTGTGAAATAGCAGTGGGAACTGTCAAAGTGGTGATTAATTCAGCCTAGGAGAACAGGAGAGTCTTTTATCAGGAATGTGACATTTAAGACCCATTACAGAAAAGAGCTCCCAGGCATGGAAGGATGGAAGAGCATTGTACTCACAGGTGAAGAGAAGTATTGAAAAATGAGGGTATGTGTATAGCTAGCCAAGGAATACCTACTTGGTTTTTTTTCGATTGTTGGCAAATTATATTTTGGATATATAATTCTCAGTTGTAACTATCTTTTCCAGTCTTCTTTTGAAGTCTTTTGAAACATTTGGTCAAAAATTGTTTCTTAAATGCTTTTGGTGTGGTTTTTCATACAAATAAATTAAAGATAGGTAGTATCCTGTTTTTCTGGTTCCGTGAAAATAGTGACATCATTTTTTCTCCCTAGGAACCTAGTAGTTGCGTCATGTGTAAAATATCATTTTACTAACAAAATCTAGTATATTTGGTTAAGGTTTTATATATGCTGATGTTGTATACTCTTTATTTCACATTAAACTATTCAGGTGGTTAGAACTTGAAGAGATTTCTCATGTGTGTAGAATTGTTTAAATTGCTGTTAGATGGTCGGGAAATATGAATTATTGGGGCACCTGGGTGGCTCAGCCAGCTGAGTGTCCAACTCTTCATTGTGTCTCAAGTCATGATCCCAGGGTCGTGAGATGGAGCTCTGTATCGGGTTCCGCACTAAGCATGGAGTCTGCTTGAGATTCTCTTTCCCTCCGTCTCCCCTGCTTGTGCTTGCCCTCTCTCTCTAGTAAAAGTAAAAAATAAATGATAGTCTCTTCTTTAAAAAAAGTTAACAAAATACAGATTTAACTGTCATGATACTGGTAAATGCTTCATTTTGTTTTATACTACAGTGTTATTTAATATAAGTTGGTATTGCTTTTATTTTCAGTCTTCCTGGAAATAATAGTTATCATCATATACGAATGGTACTTGACATTTTAAAATTTGTGCTGAATTTTTTTGTGGAGAGAAACAACTTTAAAATTCTTTAAATTTATTTTTACAGCAAGCTGTAATTATGTAGGCTAAAGTACCCAACTTTAAAGTGTACAACTTGGTGATATTTTACATACAAATACACTGCTGTGACTACTACCAAGAGGAAGAATATATCCGTCACTCCAAAAAGTTGCTTCTTTCCCTTTCTAGTCTTAACCACCCCTTTTCCACCCTTGAATGATCATTATTCTGACATTTCTCTCCCTACGTTAGTTTTGATTATTCTTAGACTTCATTTAAATGCAATCATATAATCATGCAGCAAATACCTGTTCGTATGGGACTTCAGTCGCTCATCTAAATTGGGAGTGTATCAGGAGTTCATCTTTATCTTTTTGTTTTCATTTTTTTAATTGCAGAGAGCATTCCATTTTAGGAATAAACCACAGTTGAGAAAAATCTATTCTGCTGTTATAGATACTTGGTTTTGCTTTGTTCTCTTCTAGTTTTTTTTTTTTTTAAATAAATTTTATTAAAATTTTTTTAATGCTTTATTTATTTCTGAGAGAGAGAGGCAGCAAGATCAGGGGAGGGTCAGAGAGAGAGAGAGAGAGGGTGATACAGAATCCAAAGCAGGCTCCAAGCTCTGAGCTAGCTGTCAGCACAGAACCCAGTGTGGGGCTCGAACCCACGAACTGTGAGATCATGACCTGAGTTGAAGTTGGACGCTTAACCAGTTGAGCCACCCAGGTGCCCCTGTTCTCTTCTAGTTTTAGCCATTGTGAACAAACCTGCTATGAACATTCTTGCATTTAGCAAATGTTATGGTCTGAATGTTTGTCTCCCTCAAAATTCATGTGATGAAATTTAATTTCAAAAGCGATGTTATTAGAAAGTGGAGCTTTTGAGGGGTGCCTGGGTCGTTCAGTCTCCTGAGTGTCTGAGTCTTGGTTTCGACCCAGGTCATGATCTCAGGGTTGTGGGATCAAGCCCCACGTCAGGTTCCACACTAAGCATGGAGTCTGCTTAAGTCTCAGTCTCTCTCTCTCTCTCTCTCTCTCTCTCTCCTTCTGTCCCTCTCCCTCACTCACCTGCTCTCTCTCTGTCTTTAAAATTAAAAATATGTGGGGCATCTGGGTGGCTCTGTCGGTTAAACATCTGACTTCAGCTCAGGTCATGATCTTGCAGTTTATGAGTTCCAGCCCCATGTCGGGCTTTGTGCTGACAGCTCAGAGCCTGGAGCCTGCTTCTGATTCTGTGTCTCCCTCACTCTCTGTCCCTCCTCCACTCATGCTCTGTCTCTCTCAAAAATAAGTAAACATTAAAAAAATTTTTAATAAAAGTAGGTAAAAATTTTTAAGGAGGTGGAGCATTTTGAGAGGTGATTAGGTCATGAGGACAGAGCCCTCATGATATCAAACAAACAGTGTCCTTATGAAAGAAGCTCTAGAAAGATCCCTCACCTCCTTCCATCATTTGAGGGCACAGCAAGAAGTCACCAGTCTGCAGTGAAGGAGAGGGCCTTCATCAGATCCCTGACCATGTTGGCATCCTGATCTTGGATTTCCAGCCTCCAAAATTGTAAGCAATAATTTTTGGCTGTTTTTAAGCCATCTAGGCTGTGGTATTTTGTTATAGCAGTCCAAATGGACTAAGACAGCAAGGAGAGAATAATACTTGTGTATATATGTTACTAATTTCTAGAAGTTTTTAATTTATTCTGGACATGGGTTCTTTGCCAGATATACTCTTTATGTTCTTAAATTTCACATGTATTATTTTAGAGAGGTTTTTTTTTTAGCTTCTTCATAGACTAAATTTAAGGCAGGAAACAGTGATTTGATTTATAGAGTGAAGCCCCCAAACATTACCTTGCAAATTACCTTGCAAATAGAACTGATGAACATCTTTGTCATCATCTTGCTTTAATTATCAAGTTTGTCTTATAAGGGGATGTATGTAGGGTTTTTCCCATGTGACTTTTATAATCCAGGGACAGATTACCTTTCAGTAATAGAAGATATATATAGGTATATGTGTATTTTTAAGGTGTTTCTTATTTCTAAAAGCATTGGAGTTTGAGGGCACTTCCCCCCCCTTTTTTTAAGGTTTTAATGTGTTTTTTTTAAAGAGAGAACTTTATATTCTTTTTCATCTCAAGAAGGGAAAAATGTAACAACAGTAGTAGCTGCCCTTTTTGAGCATATGTGTCACATGCCAAATTGAGCACTTGATAACCATTATGTCCTAAGTCCTAAGAAAATCCCTGAAAGTGGTAATTACTATTTCTATTTTAGAAACAGAGAGAGGTTCAATGAAGCTTAGTAATTTGCTTTTAATAATTCAGATAATAAATAAACTTTAGAGGCAGAGTTTAACTCAGAAACGACTCTAAAGCTGGTTCTTTTCCATTCTCCCTACTTGTCTATCCTTGAACTTAAAAAAAAACATTTCTTTATACAGCCATGTATGTACGTATACAGAATTTCAGGTAGACAAATACATTTGTTTTTACATGTAGTTTTTTATTCAGTTAACTCTTCTATTGGTAGGCATTTACTTTGCTTCCAGATTTTAGCCTCTAAATGGTGTTTTACTAAACATACTTAAACATTTTCTAAATCTTTTATTTTTATGGAAGAGTCAAAGGTGTGTGATTGCTGCATCAAAGGATGACATGTTTTTTTAACTGATTATTTAATTTTTATATTTAATATACTTATATCCAGCTTGATTCTCTGAAAGGCTATTGCAGTTCATAGTTCACCAGCAGTGTAGGAAAGTGCCTGTTACCCTGTATCCCAAACAGTATTAGTTATCAGTACCTGTATTTAATTTTTTGCTGTCAGTGGATGTAAGTGATATCAGTATATCTTAGTTTGCAGTTCTCTGACTACTGGTAAAAATGTAAGCAATTTACTCTTCTATGAATTACCTTTTCATCTTTTTTAAACATAGAATCTCAAAAACCAGAGATGGAAGATCACTTAGATAAGATAAAAATTATCAAGGTGCATGTGTGGCTCAGTTGATTAAGCATATGACTCTTGATTTCGGCTCAGGTCATGATCAGTTCATGGGATCAAGCCCCGCATCAGGCTCTGTGCTGACAGCACCTGCTTGGGATTCTCTTTCTCCCTCTCTCTCTACCCTTCTCTTGCTTATACTTGCGCTCTCTCAAAATAAACAAATAAACTTAAAATATAAAAGTCATTTACCCAAAAAAAGAACTCTGCACTATTATGTATATTAATCCTTTATCTTTATAAATATATTTCTTAAACTTGAATTCTTTATTGACTTTATTGATGGTTTCATGCCATACAAGACATTTTCAATTTTTATGTAGAAAAGTGTGTCTTGGTTAAGGTCTCTCCTAACTCTGAGTTTTGTAAATGCAATTTCTGAGATTTTCTTGCAAGATTTTTATTGTATGTGTTATATATTTATATCTTTAATCCATCTGGAATCTATTTTTGTACATGGCATATGATAGCAGCCCAGTTTTACTTTCTCCAGATGGATAACCAATTGTGCTACTCTTATTTTCCTGCTGAACAGAACTACCAGCTTTGTTATATATTAAATTCTCATATATACTGCAATTGAGTTCTAAATTTTTCTGCTTATTGATCAGTTTGTGTATTCCTATACCAATACTATTTTGGTTAAAGAGGCTTTGAGTTATGTTCTGTTATCTGGAAAAGCAAGTCTTTTTTCATTGTTTCTTATTTCATATTTTTTCTTACCTATTTTTGCATATTTAATCTTCCATATAAACCTTAAAATCACTTTCTCCAATCTCCCCACCACTGCCTCCCGATAAAGTTATGTAAGGATTCTAATTTGAATTTTATTTAATTTACATATTAATTTAGGCTATACATTACATTGTCCAAGTGTCTTTACATCTAAGAGATGGTATGTCTTACCTTGTTCAGATCTTATTTTATGTCTGTTAAAGGCTGCCTGTTAGAGTTGCCTTCATATATATGTCTTGTGCCTTTTTGTTAAATTTATTCCTAAGAATTATCCTAGAGTGTTCTTGCTGTTGCAAATGGAGTATTCTTCTGATTTCTATTTCAAGGTCCTACTTGCTACAATAGAGAATAGACATTGGTTTTTTAAATTCTGTATCCATCTGCCTCTTGATATTTTTATTAGTTCTCCTAATTTGATACTAGCATCTTTTAAGATTTTCAGGTATGCAGTAATATCAGCAGCAGAAACAGTTGCACTTCTTTTTTCACTGTTCATGCAAACTATTCCATTTTCTTTGTATGTTAGAAACATTAAGATAGTGTTAAATGATGATGATAATAACTAACATCCTTATCTAGTTCCCGATTTTAATTAAGGTGGTTTTAGTTTTTTTTCAATTTTTTTGAAAGCATACTGTTCATTTCTTTGATAAGTTTTAATTTTTATTTAAAAAAATTTAATGTTTATTTTTGAGAGAGAGAGAGAGAGTGCAAACAGGGGAGGGGTAGAGAGAAGGGAGACACAACAATTGAAGCAAGCTCTGGGCTCTGAGCTGTTAGCATAAAGCTCAACGCAGGGCTCGAACTCATGAACCTGTGCCAAAGTTGGACGCTTAACCAACTGAGCCACCCAGGTGCCCCTATTCTTTTATTTAAAAAATGTTTATTTTTTGAGAGAAGGTGAGGAGGGAAGGAGCAGAGAGAGGAGGAGACAAAGAATCTGAAGTAGGCTCTGTGCTGTCAGCACAAAGCCTGATGTGGGGCTTGAACCCATGAACTCTGAGATGATGACCTGGGCCCAAGTTGGACGCTCAACCAACTGAGTTACCCAGGTGCTCCTGTATATTTTATTTTATTTAAGTGATTTTCTTCCATCTCTGGCTTCGAGATTTTATTAGGAATGTCTACTAAATTTTATTAAAAGGGTTTTTTTAAAATAGATTTTTAAATGTTATTTATTTTTGAGAGAGAGAGAGAGACAGAGAGAGAGGGAGAGCACGAGCAGGGAAGGGGCAGAGAGAGAGGGAGACAGGTTCCAAGCTCTGAGCTGTCAGCACAGAGCCTGACACAGGGCTCCACCTCACGAACTGTGAGATCATGACTGGAGCCAAAGTCAGATGCTTAACTGACTAAGCCACTCAGGTTTTCCTTAAGAGGATTTTTTTTTTTTTTTTTTTAGCACTTAATATGATTTTTACAAATTTGTAATGGAACAGATACAAAATCTGTCAACATTATGATAGACTTCTTGATACTGAACTACCCTTGGCTTCATGGAATAAATTTCTGCAGACCAGATACTCCTAGATTCTTTGTTTTCTGATCACTCTGGCTTTTGACCAACGGCTTCTCAATCTTGATCTCTAGATAGAACTTGTCAGATAGACACATTAGGAAGGAACCCTAATATGTTATCCATAGGGACTCCGATGGCCCCTTTTTTTTTTTTACCCCCAGTTCTAAGACCTATAGCTATTGGGTTCTGGTGAATCAAACTGCAGTTGACAATGGAGGGAAAAGGAGACATTTTCTGGTCTCCATCTTACAGAATCCACTCTGGCCCTTATTTCTTTTGATTATTTTTAACTTTTTATGCCATCCACTCTCTCATTATTGATTGATTGATTCATTGATTGATTTGCTTAGTTGCAGAAATTTAGGTTGAAATTGCTTCCTTATGTTTCTCATTTCTTTTATAATCACTCAGCCTTGTGTTTTCAGAAAACGGTTTGCTTTATTTTCTCTAGTAGTTTTATTGATAAACTTTGGTTGTAAGACTCTTTTGCTATGAATTTCAAGTTTGTATCCAAAATCTAAGTTAATAACAAGTCTATGTAATCATTCTTTACATTTTTAATTGTTTGTTCAAGGGAAGTCCTAGAAGCTCAGCCACATTTTACTAGTCTGGAAATTTAATTTAAATATATAATTACAATTTCATTATTATGCAGATGTTTTTGTTTTAATTAAAAATATCTTTGGTAGACTTGGCAATAGTGAAAGATTCAACAATATATAGCCTTAGAACCTAGAACAAAAAGGGAGTCAATTTAGCAAAAAGAGCACTGGCCTTGGAGTTAGAAAGCCTGAGTACTAGTTCCAGCTATGCCATTAGCTTACATGAACTCAAATGAATTCTGCATTTGAGACCATTCACTTCCTCGTCTCTTAAATGAGTTTGCTGAAGTAAGTGGATGATCTTCCTTTAAGCTTGAATGTGATGGCGAATTAGATATATAGCATGTTTGAATCCTGCCCCACAAAACAGCCCGTGATTCTCCTATTTCACAACTGAGTACTCCTGCTATCTGATGCTATAGGAAAATAGGTTTTGAGTAGACTTTTAGAACTATATTGTGTGCTCCCAAATAGCATTGCTGTAGTAGGTCTGCTATAGACTGAATATGTTTCCATAAAATTTCTGTGTTGAAATCATAACGCATACAATGTAATGGTATTTGGAGGTGGGCCTTTGGAATATTACTAGGTCGAAAGAGAGCAACTCTCATGAATGAGATTAGTATCCTTATCAAAAAGACCCCAGTTAACTCCCTTGCCCCTTCTGTTTTATAACAACATAGCAGAAGATGGCCATGGGTCCTCATAGGACACCAGATCTGCCAACACCTTGATTTTGGACTTCTAGTCTCCAAAACTGTGCTAAATTTCTGTTGTTTATAAGTCATTCAGTCTGGTATTTTTGCTATAGCAACCTGAATAGACTAAGACACATTTTTTTCGATTGTTATTTGTGAAAATAATTTCAAGTCTCCGTATCCTATCTCTGTAACATGTTTCCTCTGGTGAGTTTCTGTAAGTCATATCTGTCCAGGGAGTTCTAAAGGTCTCCTGAATTATAAGACTGGAAACATAATAGTCTTGAATATCTGATTTTTTATAATTTTTGATCTCCATATAGGCAATTTCATATCTATCAACCTAATAGGTGAATTAAATAATTACCATACTAGGGTTTTACTTGAAAGATCTTCACAATTGCCTGTTGTCTTATTAGGCATTTGTTGTTTAGTCAGCCTTAAATACCTTTGAAAGCCTGCTTGATGTCAGCTGTATGTTAGGCTTCATGGATATGCCAAGAATAAAATATACTTGCTCCCTGGTTTGGGAGAGACTATAGTTTAATGAAGGAAACAAGCATTTAACTAACCAATTACAGTAAAGTTGTATGAGAGTTACAGAAGAGAAAATACATATTGCTGTGTGGCATATGACAAGGACTTCTCATCTAAGGATTTGAAAAGGTCTCTTATTCAGAAATTACCAAGGAAGGGGATTGTTGGTCTGGGATAGAGTACTTCATGGCATGTGTGATGTTAAAAATCAGTGGGAAAAGCATGTGCCCAGGGGTGTGAGAGAGGTTGGCAATTTCATAGAGGGCGAAAGGAAATAAGGCTAGAAAACGTAAGTAGGGGCTAGATCTTTGAAAGCTTAAATAAACTCTATTTGGGATTTCTGGCAATAGAAAGTCATTGAAGCATTTTAAGCAGACAGTCATATTCACATTTAGAAGGCAGTATGCAAAATGGATTGGAGTATATGTCTGAAGCCAGATTGACTTGATTCAAATCCTAGATATACCGGTAGTATTTAAGCCCTTGACATTGGGCAGTTTAACGTTCGACTTTTGTTTCCTTATCTGTAAATTGAGAGAATAATCGTACCTTATTTGTAGAGTTGTTAGAATGAATTTAGATGGCGCATGAGAACAGTAGGTACAATTTATAGCCCATAGTAAGTATAAATTATTGCTTAGTTATTGCTATTATTTGTATTATCATTATTATAGAATGGTCATTCCAGTTACTTGAGTTAGAATGGAGTAAGCTTAATTGAAGCTAAACCTGTTAGTAACTTAGGCAAGAGATGATTTTGACTTGGATCAGAGCAGTGGCAGAAGGGAAAAAGAAAGATATTATTTGAGAGACGTTTCAGTGATAATAGAATCTTTGGAACTTAGTGATTGAGTGAATATGGGAGATGAGAGGAGAGAGGAGTAAAAGAAGAGTCAAAGGCCCTCAAATTGGTTCTGGAATGACACTGATACAAATACACTCACATTAGCTGCACTAAAATAATATGTTAATTAAATAAATCAACATTTAAAGCTCATTTTTACTGAATAATAGGTAATACCCGGAAGTGAATCTTACAGATTTGGAGAACTGAGATTGATCCTTTCTCATCTGTAATAATTAAGCCACTGAATAGGTTGAGAGAAGTATAAATATAATTTGGATAGTCTTCCCGTTTTTGTTTTATGTTTCCTTTTTCTGCCTTATTTCTCTTTTAGTTCTAAATAAAGAACTAATTTTAATTATTTAGTATTATGTTGAACCATACAGAAGTTACCAGTGTTGCAGATCAGAAAATCTTTAACCAGAAATGAAAAGTTTAAATGATGGCCATTTTTACATGGTTCATCCAGCTATATTCTCATTCTGTAGGATTTTTTGAGAGAGAGAGAGAGAGAGAGAGAGAATATCTTAAGCAGGCTCCATGCTCAGCATGAAGTCTTATGCAGGGCTCAATCCCACCACCCTGGGATCATGACCTGAGCCAAAATCAAGAGTCGGACACTCAACCAACTGAGCCACCCAAGTGCCCTAAATCAGGGCTCCAGGGGTCCATTTTGAGTTAAATTGACCATTAAAGACTGTCTGGAAGAATAATGCTGTGACGGCAAAAGGACAGATAGAACTGAAGCCCATAAAGTAGGTGACTTAAACCTGGCATCATCCATTTTCAGTGTGGCTCTGGGAGGACATCTTGTGGCCAGAGTTTTTGTTAGCTTTACCAAAAGGGACATGTTATATATTATTTTGGCTGCTTTTTGAAAACCTAATTATAAAACTAATACAGTTGACCGTTAACCAATGTGTGGGTTAGAGGGGATGAGCCACCACACATTTGAAAATCCACTTATAACTTTGGCCCTCCCCAAGACTTAATTACTAATAGCCTACTGTGGGCTGGAGGCCTTGCCAATAGCATTAACAGTTGATTAGCACATGTTTTATATGTGTATTAAATACTGTATTCTTATAATAAAGTAAGCTAGAGAAAAGGAAATGTTATTTATTTAAATTTATTTAATGTTTTATTTATTTCTGAGAGAGAGAGAGAGAGACAGAGAGCGTGGGCAGGGAAGGGTCAGAGAGAGAGGGAGACACAGAATCTGAAACAGGCTCCAGGCTTTGAGCTAACTGTCAGCACAGAGCCCAACGTGGGGCTCGAACCCACAAACCGTAAGATCATGACCTGTGCCGAAGTCGGACGCTTAACCGACTGAGCCACCCAGGCGCCCCAAGGAAATGTTATTTAAATCATAAGGAAAATACATTTATAGTAATATACTGTATTTATAAAAAAAAAAATTCACTTATAAGTGGATCCATGCACCCATGTTGTTCAAGGGTCAACTATACAAAGAAATAAGGAAATCCAGAAAATATAGAAAAACATAAAGAAAATTAAAAATCATTTGTAATCCCACCCACTGTCCACTGAAAAGTAGAGCTTATTTCCAGTGTGTTTCCTTCCAATCATATACATATACAGAAATACAATTTTTAAAAAAACTATATCTATACCTATGCACATATACACACACATAATGAGACTGCATTATTTTAAAAAATAAATGTGTAATGGATGGAGCCAGTATTATGCTAAGCAAAAAAATCAGAGAAAGACAAATTTCACTTGTATGTGGAATTTAAGAAACATAATAAACAAGCAAACCAAGAAACAGGCTCCTAGCTATAAACAACAAACTTTTGATTATCAGAGGGGAGGTGGGTGGGGCATGGGTTAAATAGGTGATGGGCACCAGATGTTGTATGGAAATGTTGAATCACCGTATTATACACCTGAAACTATTATACTGTAAACTAACTGGAATTTAAATTAAAAAGGAAATGTATATATAGATTTTTTGAAGACATAGACTTGTCACTTTATGTCATTAATAATTTTTTGTCTTTTGAAGAAAAAATTTTTTTGGAAAGTATTCTTCTTTAGTCTGAAGCAAAGCGTTTAATTCTTGACTTATCTGATAAGGTGTGGCTCTCAAGCTTATTAATTTTTTTTTAGTTTCCTATATGAATATTTTGATTATAGCTCCAAGAGTAGTTTTACTAAAAGAGAAATGAAGTTGAAAGAACTATTATTATACTAGTGATAGTAAGGTAATAGCTTGTATTTTTTATTACATTTTTAATTCTTTCAAGTAATCAGCCAATGCAGTGTCTTTTTTTTTTTTTTAATCACCGTAACTGTCTAGTTTTATACATGAGACACCTGAGATGAAGAGAGAATAAGTTACATGGCAAAATTCACAAGTATTTAGAAAAACTTATACTACTGACTTTGGTGAATGCTTTTTTTCTTTATTGAAATATAACTCAGAAATCTTTCCTTTTTTCATCCAATATTAAGTACTCAATGAGAATTCAAAAATAAAGTCTGTGGTAAATGTATAGAAGAGTGAGTAACCTCGTTTGTCTGGAGGACGAGATATTGGGGAGGGGGGTGGAATAATGAGGTCAGATTGGAAAGGCAATAGGGAGCCATTGACTGTTCTTAAACTATGGATATCATAATAAAGCAAATCCTATTGGATATTTAGGCAGAAATGAAAAGATCAGAAAAATGAACAAGCCTAGATGCCTAGACAATATTTAATGATGGTTTAAAGTATTTAAAACTGGGGAAAAAAAAGTATTTAAAACCGAATTGAGAGCCACCATAGGAACCCAGGAACCTAGTAAGAATAGTACACTGAGGAAGAGAGAGTGGTCAAAATGATTCTTAAGTTTCATTACCAAGTGCCTGTAAAGAAAGAGTATGGGGTGGGGGGAAGAGGATGATTTGTTGAGAAAAATTTTAATTTTGGACATGCTGTGGTTGAAATTTACAGGATATCCAGGTGGAAGGTGTATATAGAGAGTAGCAGGCAAATTAGAAATGGAAAAGAATGCTCAGGAGTGAAGTCAGGACTAGAGACAATATACGCAGAGAAATTATTAGTGTAGAGGGAATAATTGATGCCATATCATCATTCTGTCTTTTCAGATACTTTCAGTGCCTTGCATATGGATAGTCTCAATGCATTTGAGGAATGTGTGACAGACAGCAGAGTATCCAAGTAACTATTGTGTGCCTCAGACCTGGGCAGTCACAATAAGAGGGGCACTTCAGGAATCAGAGGACCCCATCTTTAAGCAGTGCAACATGGTTGGCGGAAAAACACAGGCAACTTAGGAAGGGTATTTTAGTTGAGAATAAAGGAAGTAAAGTTATATGTATATACTCTCTATACGCTAAGTATTGATAAGTCCTTTGTATGTATATACTGTCTCCTTTATTTTGCAACAACTCTGAAGTAGGGAGTATTTTATTTTTACAGATGATGAAGCTGAGGGTAAGAGAGGCTAAGTAATATAAGAGTAAGGATTTGAATCAGATGGGTGTTCAGTGCCATGGGTTTTTTTTATATCCCACACTTTGCCATGTTCTTCAGTAAGACTCGTCAGATATATGTATCAAGCTCATGCGCAATAAGTTCTTCAGTTTCTTGCCTTCGTGTAATAAGCACAGTGCTTTTGACCTTAAAATATAATTAATTGAATTCTGATTATGGGTGGCTGTTTGCTTTCAGTGGGAAAGCATGTATGTAAAACAAAAAATGAAAATTGGATCACATAATGTGTTATCTCTGCCCAGGTGTGCCGACTTTATAGAATGCTTAGAAATGCCAACATTAGTTTATTTCCTTTTACTCTACTGCGTATGTGGAACTTTAGTTAGAAGAATAAATTGAGACTCCAAAGACACCTGCAGGAAAAAACTGAAAAACAATTTCTCATTGCTGAAAATTGTCATTACCAGAAAAGCCAGAATATAATCCCAACTTGCATTGTTTTAAGTAGCCACAAACAAGATTGTGTATTCTAAGATACAAAAGCTAATTTGTACTGTGAAACTTCCTATGATTTTAACGCCTGAGTGGAAATGGGTATATTTACTCGTCCATCATTTGTTTGTATATTTGTGTACTGCTTCTCAGCAAACTAGAAAGAAGCAAGAAATGGTATCTCAAAACTGTAGGGTAGGGTAGTATTGGATACAGAAACAGCGTGATTGTGTGCTGTTTCCTCAGTATTCAAAATGGGTGAGGTTTTCTTTATTTTTTTTTTAATCTTGAAAAACTGGTTTTTAAGTTTGCTTTATTTTTGTCATCTTTCTTAAAATTGGCCAGTATCCAGTGAATTGTGAGAGAAAATGCTGAATATTTAGCCTTGTAGCTAGAACTTCTTGTGCTGCTGTATTATGATTCCTCAGTTGCCCTGCACTGTTAACATACTTTCATTCTTTAACATCGCTCTTTGTTCCTGAGGAAAATGCTATAAGAAAATAGGAATTTCCTCTCACCATTATGCCTCTGGCAGTGTGTTTCAGTCTGATTCCTGGCTGTAACTCCTGTCCAGGTTACAACCCCTTCTCCTTACTAGCAGTCTAAATTCTGCTCATCTACTAAAAGGGGGATTCCAGACAGACGAGGAAACAGCTTTCAAACACTGCACTGCAGGCATATTAAGTTATTTCCCCACTGTGCAGTTGGGAAATCAGGGACCACTTCTCTGGCGATGAATTCTAATGAGCTGCTAAAGATGCCGAAGGGTGTGTGCACACAGGCGTTTTCTTTCCCCTCCCCCCTTCTTCCTTTTCCCAAGCCCCCTCTTCTCCTCGTTTCCCCTCCTCCTCCTTTATCCCCTCCCTCTGTGTCTCAGTTCTGCAGTAAACGGGCTGAGGCACATTCCTGCACTGCAAGGCTTGCTCTTAAGGATGTTTTGTGGCTTTTGTTTGGATTGCAGCATGCAGAATTACAGGTAACACTCTGAAATTGAGCTAGACAGATAAATTCTGTTGAAATGTTTTCGAAGAGGCAAAATAATTACATTGGAATCAGTGAAGGAATTTAGCTAATTCTATTAGTGGTAGTTATAGTAAGAGATTTTCAGAAATGCCATAAGCAGATTCCTTTTCTCCCCCAAAAGGCTCAAATGAGAGGAAAAGGGATTAGATTGATCTGGCTTGTGATTGATTTTGTTTTATGTTGAGCACGAAAGCTTGCTGTTGTTGCTCCTTCTCTGTAAAGTAAGGACCAGTTATGTGGGGTGCTGTTGAGAGTAGCCACGAATAGTTGTACCGGGTGGGGTGGGACGGAGTGGGAGGATTGATACTAGCCTGAGCTAGCCAGGTTCTTTGATTAGGGCATTGGATGCAAAATGTAAAATGCTCTCTCCTTTTCTTCTGTCAGCTGTTCAGAGGAGACTCATTACAACTCCTGCTGAAGCTCCTAATCTTCCTCCCTTCTCTTCTGCCCCTAACCCCTACCCTCATTGGCCTGAAGACAATGTACCCAGAGTTTGCCTTACTCCCCTGGCGCTATGTGTATGGTAAACCTGGTACTATGGCCACATCTGGGACTGGCCAGACAACTGCTGCTGGTTCTCCCTATTCCAAGAAGGATTTAAAGGGGAATTACACTGCAGGCAATGCACCAGAGCAGCATCAGGAGCTTGGGGACTAAGGCTCCTCTGGCATTATTACAGACACACAGAGCTGACCGCAATGACAGCAGCTGCTCCTTTGAACTGTTGGCAGCAGCCAAGCGGCAGCATGAAGTGAAAGATCACTCCTGAGCTCAAGATGAACTCTACCTTGGATGGTAATCAGAGCAGCCGCCCTTTTTGCCTCTTGACATTTGGCTATTTGGAAACTGTCAATTTTTGCCTTTTGGAAGTATTGATTATTGTCTTTCTCACCGTATTGATTATTACTGGCAACATCATTGTGATTTTTGTATTTCACTGTGCACCTTTGTTGAACCACCATACTACAAGTTATTTTATTCAGACTATGGCATATGCTGACCTCTTGGTTGGGGTAAGCTGCTTGGTCCCTTCTTTATCACTCCTCCACTACTCCCTCCCAGTAGAGGAGTCTTTGACTTGCCAGGCATTTGGCTTTGTAGTATCAGTTCTGAAGAGTGTCTCCATGGCCTCTCTGGCCTGTATCAGCATTGATAGATATATTGCCATCACTAAACCTTTAACCTATAATACTCTGGTTACACCTTGGAGACTACGCCTGTGTATTTTCCTGATTTGGCTATATTCCACCCTGGTCTTCCTGCCTTCCTTTTTCCACTGGGGCAAACCTGGATATCATGGAGATGTGTTTCAGTGGTGTGCAGAGTCCTGGCACACCGACCCCTACTTCACCCTGTTCATCGTGATGATGTTGTATGCCCCAGCAGCCCTCATTGTGTGCTTCACCTATTTCAACATCTTCCGCATCTGCCAACAGCACACAAAGGAAATCAGCGAAAGGCAAGCCCGCTTCAGCAACCAGAGTGGGGAGACTGGGGAGGTGCAGAGCTGTTCTGATAAGCGCTATGCCATGGTCCTGTTCCGAATTACTAGTGTATTTTACATCCTCTGGTTGCCATACATCATCTACTTCTTGTTGGAGAGCTCCACTGGTCACAGCAGCCGCTTCGCATCCTTCTTGACCACCTGGCTTGCTATTAGTAACAGTTTCTGCAACTGTGTCATTTATAGTCTCTCCAACAGTGTCTTCCAAAGGGGACTAAAGCGCCTGTCAGGGGCGATGTGTACTTCCTGTGCAAGTCAGACCATAGCTAAGGACCCTTACACAGTTAGGAGCAAAGACCCCCTTAATGGATGCCATATCTGAAGTGATTCAGATATTGGATCACTATGATGTGTGTGTGTGTGTGTGTGTGTGTGTGTGTGTGTGTGNACAGTGTCTTCCAAAGGGGACTAAAGCGCCTGTCAGGGGCGATGTGTACTTCCTGTGCAAGTCAGACCATAGCTAAGGACCCTTACACAGTTAGGAGCAAAGACCCCCTTAATGGATGCCATATCTGAAGTGATTCAGATATTGGATCACTATGATGTGTGTGTGTGTGTGTGTGTGTGTGTGTGTGTGTGTGTCTTTTTTATCTCTTTGTATCTCAAGNCAGACAGCAGAGTATCCAAGTAACTATTGTGTGCCTCAGACCTGGGCAGTCACAATAAGAGGGGCACTTCAGGAATCAGAGGACCCCATCTTTAAGCAGTGCAACATGGTTGGCGGAAAAACACAGGCAACTTAGGAAGGGTATTTTAGTTGAGAATAAAGGAAGTAAAGTTATATGTATATACTCTCTATACGCTAAGTATTGATAAGTCCTTTGTATGTATATACTGTCTCCTTTATTTTGCAACAACTCTGAAGTAGGGAGTATTTTATTTTTACAGATGATGAAGCTGAGGGTAAGAGAGGCTAAGTAATATAAGAGTAAGGATTTGAATCAGATGGGTGTTCAGTGCCATGGGTTTTTTTTATATCCCACACTTTGCCATGTTCTTCAGTAAGACTCGTCAGATATATGTATCAAGCTCATGCGCAATAAGTTCTTCAGTTTCTTGCCTTCGTGTAATAAGCACAGTGCTTTTGACCTTAAAATATAATTAATTGAATTCTGATTATGGGTGGCTGTTTGCTTTCAGTGGGAAAGCATGTATGTAAAACAAAAAATGAAAATTGGATCACATAATGTGTTATCTCTGCCCAGGTGTGCCGACTTTATAGAATGCTTAGAAATGCCAACATTAGTTTATTTCCTTTTACTCTACTGCGTATGTGGAACTTTAGTTAGAAGAATAAATTGAGACTCCAAAGACACCTGCAGGAAAAAACTGAAAAACAATTTCTCATTGCTGAAAATTGTCATTACCAGAAAAGCCAGAATATAATCCCAACTTGCATTGTTTTAAGTAGCCACAAACAAGATTGTGTATTCTAAGATACAAAAGCTAATTTGTACTGTGAAACTTCCTATGATTTTAACGCCTGAGTGGAAATGGGTATATTTACTCGTCCATCATTTGTTTGTATATTTGTGTACTGCTTCTCAGCAAACTAGAAAGAAGCAAGAAATGGTATCTCAAAACTGTAGGGTAGGGTAGTATTGGATACAGAAACAGCGTGATTGTGTGCTGTTTCCTCAGTATTCAAAATGGGTGAGGTTTTCTTTATTTTTTTTTTAATCTTGAAAAACTGGTTTTTAAGTTTGCTTTATTTTTGTCATCTTTCTTAAAATTGGCCAGTATCCAGTGAATTGTGAGAGAAAATGCTGAATATTTAGCCTTGTAGCTAGAACTTCTTGTGCTGCTGTATTATGATTCCTCAGTTGCCCTGCACTGTTAACATACTTTCATTCTTTAACATCGCTCTTTGTTCCTGAGGAAAATGCTATAAGAAAATAGGAATTTCCTCTCACCATTATGCCTCTGGCAGTGTGTTTCAGTCTGATTCCTGGCTGTAACTCCTGTCCAGGTTACAACCCCTTCTCCTTACTAGCAGTCTAAATTCTGCTCATCTACTAAAAGGGGGATTCCAGACAGACGAGGAAACAGCTTTCAAACACTGCACTGCAGGCATATTAAGTTATTTCCCCACTGTGCAGTTGGGAAATCAGGGACCACTTCTCTGGCGATGAATTCTAATGAGCTGCTAAAGATGCCGAAGGGTGTGTGCACACAGGCGTTTTCTTTCCCCTCCCCCCTTCTTCCTTTTCCCAAGCCCCCTCTTCTCCTCGTTTCCCCTCCTCCTCCTTTATCCCCTCCCTCTGTGTCTCAGTTCTGCAGTAAACGGGCTGAGGCACATTCCTGCACTGCAAGGCTTGCTCTTAAGGATGTTTTGTGGCTTTTGTTTGGATTGCAGCATGCAGAATTACAGGTAACACTCTGAAATTGAGCTAGACAGATAAATTCTGTTGAAATGTTTTCGAAGAGGCAAAATAATTACATTGGAATCAGTGAAGGAATTTAGCTAATTCTATTAGTGGTAGTTATAGTAAGAGATTTTCAGAAATGCCATAAGCAGATTCCTTTTCTCCCCCAAAAGGCTCAAATGAGAGGAAAAGGGATTAGATTGATCTGGCTTGTGATTGATTTTGTTTTATGTTGAGCACGAAAGCTTGCTGTTGTTGCTCCTTCTCTGTAAAGTAAGGACCAGTTATGTGGGGTGCTGTTGAGAGTAGCCACGAATAGTTGTACCGGGTGGGGTGGGACGGAGTGGGAGGATTGATACTAGCCTGAGCTAGCCAGGTTCTTTGATTAGGGCATTGGATGCAAAATGTAAAATGCTCTCTCCTTTTCTTCTGTCAGCTGTTCAGAGGAGACTCATTACAACTCCTGCTGAAGCTCCTAATCTTCCTCCCTTCTCTTCTGCCCCTAACCCCTACCCTCATTGGCCTGAAGACAATGTACCCAGAGTTTGCCTTACTCCCCTGGCGCTATGTGTATGGTAAACCTGGTACTATGGCCACATCTGGGACTGGCCAGACAACTGCTGCTGGTTCTCCCTATTCCAAGAAGGATTTAAAGGGGAATTACACTGCAGGCAATGCACCAGAGCAGCATCAGGAGCTTGGGGACTAAGGCTCCTCTGGCATTATTACAGACACACAGAGCTGACCGCAATGACAGCAGCTGCTCCTTTGAACTGTTGGCAGCAGCCAAGCGGCAGCATGAAGTGAAAGATCACTCCTGAGCTCAAGATGAACTCTACCTTGGATGGTAATCAGAGCAGCCGCCCTTTTTGCCTCTTGACATTTGGCTATTTGGAAACTGTCAATTTTTGCCTTTTGGAAGTATTGATTATTGTCTTTCTCACCGTATTGATTATTACTGGCAACATCATTGTGATTTTTGTATTTCACTGTGCACCTTTGTTGAACCACCATACTACAAGTTATTTTATTCAGACTATGGCATATGCTGACCTCTTGGTTGGGGTAAGCTGCTTGGTCCCTTCTTTATCACTCCTCCACTACTCCCTCCCAGTAGAGGAGTCTTTGACTTGCCAGGCATTTGGCTTTGTAGTATCAGTTCTGAAGAGTGTCTCCATGGCCTCTCTGGCCTGTATCAGCATTGATAGATATATTGCCATCACTAAACCTTTAACCTATAATACTCTGGTTACACCTTGGAGACTACGCCTGTGTATTTTCCTGATTTGGCTATATTCCACCCTGGTCTTCCTGCCTTCCTTTTTCCACTGGGGCAAACCTGGATATCATGGAGATGTGTTTCAGTGGTGTGCAGAGTCCTGGCACACCGACCCCTACTTCACCCTGTTCATCGTGATGATGTTGTATGCCCCAGCAGCCCTCATTGTGTGCTTCACCTATTTCAACATCTTCCGCATCTGCCAACAGCACACAAAGGAAATCAGCGAAAGGCAAGCCCGCTTCAGCAACCAGAGTGGGGAGACTGGGGAGGTGCAGAGCTGTTCTGATAAGCGCTATGCCATGGTCCTGTTCCGAATTACTAGTGTATTTTACATCCTCTGGTTGCCATACATCATCTACTTCTTGTTGGAGAGCTCCACTGGTCACAGCAGCCGCTTCGCATCCTTCTTGACCACCTGGCTTGCTATTAGTAACAGTTTCTGCAACTGTGTCATTTATAGTCTCTCCAACAGTGTCTTCCAAAGGGGACTAAAGCGCCTGTCAGGGGCGATGTGTACTTCCTGTGCAAGTCAGACCATAGCTAAGGACCCTTACACAGTTAGGAGCAAAGACCCCCTTAATGGATGCCATATCTGAAGTGATTCAGATATTGGATCACTATGATGTGTGTGTGTGTGTGTGTGTGTGTGTGTGTGTGTGTGTTTCCTTTTTATCTCTTTGTATCCCAAGCTTACTAGGAAATCTGGGATAAAATAATTTGACTCTAAGCAGTAGCAAACAAGTGATCCATCGACTATACCAGAAATTATTTCCTAAAAAGTGCTTTTGAATCAAAGAATCAGGATCATGAAGTTAAATTGCTCTTGGTTCCAGTTTTTGTAATGTCATGAAAATGACTGCATTTTTAAGATTTAAAATAAATAAAACCATATCTAACACCTCTCTTCAGCTGGCATGACTGAACCTGGGTGTGAAAAGCGTCAGCATTTTTAAAAAGTCATTTTCCTGTCGCTTTTCTGGGTTCTTTCTAGCTGTGTGGGCTTCATGTGCAATTGAATTCTTTTAATGGAAATATTAAAAAATAGTGATAAATTAAGAGGATTTGAAAATTTTCTTTATATATGCCAAAGCAGAACTATACTGCAGATTTCAGCACTGGCATTTAGAAAGCCAAATGTTTTATGTGTTAGGTCGTCTTCTCTTGAGAGAATTCTCAATACATATTGGTGAATAATGTGCACACCTATGTGTTAATTTTAGAGTTTTGCAGTGCACCACAAATGAAACAGGACAGTCAAGCCATAGAATGTAGGAAAAAATGAGCTACTTTCTGTGCCATGCTTCATGGAGACCTAAAGAAATGTGTGCATAGAAAGTGATTGCGCTGTAGTATTTTTTGCCCATGCCTTTATGTACGTGTGTATTGAAAATGTTTGAGTTTAGAATTCTCTGTACAACGAAATGTATTTTAAATAACTGAAAAACAAAATGATAGGTTAATGGCTGCCATTTCTATAATGGTGAAAATATATAAAAATGAATCTTTAGTCTTATCTCTTTTTTTAATCCAGAAACTTTTGAACTGTTCGAATATCTGTGAGAAAAAGATGTCCTAATAAGCAACTGAGTCAGAAAATATACTGTATATTTAACTAGTTCATTTTTTAAATAGAAGAGGATTGAGATGTTCTCTTTGTGGTTAAATGGAATCAACAAAGTAGCACCTAATTCTTTTTAAAAGCATTTATTTTTAAGTTAGTGTTAAGGAATGCACATTTGAATGTGAGAAGGAGAAATTCGGATTAAGTCTCTTTTATTGCTCTTCTCTTTCTGGACAAAAAAATCCTTTGATATAACGGTTCTTTACTTAGTCTTTCTTTTTTTTAAGCCAAAGTACTAGCAAAATCTATAGGATTTTTATTATTGTTATTCTGTAGAATTACTGAGAGTGCTGTGTATTTGTATGTACTGGTGATGTTTTGTTCTTCAAGTGATTATCTTTAGAACAAGAAGTTTATTTTTCTAAAAGGAGAGAAGGATTTCCCAGCAGCTCCAGGCATGAGAGTATTTCCTCTGCTTTTCTACTGGTTTTAATGTTTTGGAAGTCTTCAGGGGGCTTATGTGATCTCTGCCTTTGGCTAGATGTTATAATCTGAATACAACAATGGTATTCAGTGAGATGGAAGAAACCCAAGGGAAATGGGTAAAGTGGAGTTTTGAATCCAACAAAGGACACAGTTATTTATAAAACAGGCAGATAAGCTTTGGTTTTCTGTCATGATATTAGAAAACCTACTACCCCTTTAAATATAAAGGACAGTATTCTTATGATTTTGGGTCTTAAATATCAGTTTGATTTCAACCTTAAATATGTGTTCTGAAACTTATTTTAAGTGAATAAGTATTACATAAACATTTAAATTTCAGATTCTGAATTCTTCCCAAAAGCTTGCTTGCTCTTTATATTTAGTTCTAGAAAACTTGATTCTAAGCTATTTCAGAATTTAGAACTCATATTGAAAATGCAAGTTATGTTAGCAGTGACTCTGTTAAATTGCCATTTGAATTGAAAAACCTTTTTTCTTGGATTTTGAGAAATGGTTATACATATTTCTCCTTTACTTACATAGCACAAATCTAAAGAAAAACAAAATTTCCTTTTTCTTGATACCTGTTTGAGAATGTAAACTGTTCAGATTTGCAGTTTGTGAGTTTTTAGTTTAGCAAAGATGAGAATCTAAAAACTTATGTTAAATCAGTCAAGCTTTACTTTGGGGTGGGGGGGAGTGCTAGGCCCTTTTCATCTTTTCCTGCAATAGAGTTCCATCCTGTGAGAAAGAGAAAATTCTTTGGGGACAATCTTATGGAAATTTTATGGAAAAGAGAAAATACTTGTTTGATTTTTCTGGAAGTGGATAATGAAGCTGGTCTTTTAATGACCTAAAAGAAAGTTCTTTTAATAAGAGCTTTTGTTAACAGATTTTTACATTTTTATCCTGGTACCAAATTTAGATATTATTAGAAATACTTTTTTCAAATAAGAATCTCTGTCAATGTCTCAGCCTAAAACTAGAAATTACGTACATACACTAATTTTAAAGAAAAATCTACCCACTCCCCCCCAACTGATAAACTTGCTTAATATCAGATGTCTTTCCAGTTTATCTTGTCTTCATTGGACTGTATAAAGTCTCCGTTTTCTTCCAGTTACCAGTTCTTTTCTCACATTCATTGTCTGTACTGCTTTTTAATTTTTATTTTCTTATGTGTGTGCATGTTGGGGGAGAATATGGTGAACCTGGATGTAAGCATTCAATATTTTCAGTGGCTTAGGGGCATTTTCTATGCCTCTTGGACAGTTTGTCGTATTAAAGTAATCTTTTCATCTTGGCAGACTTAGTGCAGCATTTGATGACGTTTGGTTTAAATACCAATCTTGCTAGTTCAGAATGAAAAAAAAAGTATATTTTTAGATTCAATTACCTTGGGCTTTGGCAAGACAGTGCATTTAACTATATATGGTATGTGACTGATATCAGAGGAAGCACAAGCTTTTGGTGATTGTATTGAAATTATTTCATAGTAAATGTTCAGATAAGACAATACTAATAGTCTTGTAAATTATTTGTATGCTTTTATACAGTGATTTCAGAGATGTTTTTTTTTCCCCCTCTTAGAGCAGAAAGCGGCTACAAAGGACAAGTGGTCTACTTTAATTAAAGAACTGTCTTACACCAGAAAGGATATTTGAATTTTTCATGGATATGTTGACTCCCAAATTACATTTTGGAAAGGGTTTTCTTTAAGCTTTATCGCTGGATGAATTGTTTTTGAGCCTTTTCTAATGGCTTTTCCTTTTTACTTGAATAGTGGCCTCAGTATTTTAAGGATTGGGAAAACTTGAATTTTTGTACTATAAATGCATTGTCCACTCACTCTTTGAACTTGAAAATGAAGCAACAGGGTTACAAGTTCCCAGATAGTAGAGTGGTTTCTGGGAGTTTCCTCAGCCTTTCAGGTTTGATTGAAAAATCTGCACAGTGGCTTTGTAGGAAATGTTTTAATTTTGCTATGTGTTTTTGTATTATAGAAGACTTGTGAAATAAATTATTGGCAACCGGAATTTATTGTTATATGAGCAGATTGTGGGAGGATTAAGGATGGGAGAATCGTGGCACTTACGATTTTTTAAAGTCTTCACAAATTGTTCTCTGTGTTTTTGCATAATTTTTCCATTTCAGGTTGAAGGAAAACTAAATATTTTATATTAAATGTGCATATTAATATATTTTACAGACCCTAGCATTATTCTAGACATTTCTTATAGCTGAAAATGAGTCATTTGGCTTTTCTTCAAAATTTGGGTGACAAGGGCACCATGATATGATTAAAATGAACTTTGAACTGAGAATTTAAAAATTCAGGTTTCTGTTACAAATTAACTAGTTTTGTAAGTGCAAGTCACTTCTCTAAGCACTTAATTTCTTCTATAAAAGGAGATAATAATCCTCTTATCCCTCATAGGGTTACTTTGGCAATTGAATTAGATAATGGATGTAAAAGTACTTTGTGATGTGAAAAGTGCTTTGCAATAAAAATGAGTACTATTATTTGTATCTGCCATGGTTTTACATCTGAGGAAGTCACACATAATGGTATGGTATCCCCCTACATTAAGGTCTTAGAAGCTCAGTGCTAGGTGACTATTCCCATGCTAGTTAGCAATCCCAATTTTGAGAAGAGAGGCATGATAAATCCTCAACTTTTTAAAATGACAGTAGCGTTAAATTTATAAAACTGTTTTCATGTACTTCCTTTACTTGTCTGTAAAGTCTCTAAAGGCAGGGACAGGGTCTCTTCATATCTTTATCCTCAAAATCTAACCTGGGACCTGGCTCAGAGCAGAAGTTTTATAGTAAACTTTACAAAATTAATGAATGACTCTTTCTCATTATTACTTCTAGTCATTATAGAGCTGTGATGTTCAAAAGGAGGTCCAGAGCCCATAAGCAACCTTCTGTTTGCTCAAGGCTATTCTAGACTGTAAATGGTAAGATACCTTTTTAATACCAAGAGACTGGTGTGGGAATGTGTGTGCTCTTTATGCTAGGTAACTTTACGCCTGGAAACCTGGTAGCCTTGGCCCAGGGAACTTCAGATACTGCTATCAAACTGCCAATTTCTCACAGCATGGTTAAGGAATATGTATTTGGATCACATCACCTTCTTGGCTCTGAATGCAGGTAAGGTAGGCTGTAAAAATCTGTCACAAGAAAAGAGGAGGTATAGACTAGCTTGGTGAAAGAAGCTATTCTAACTGTGTGGTTTTGCTCTGTTTCTTGGTCTTCACCAGTTTTCTAGTTTTGTCTTTTCTTAACATGCATCGGTCATGTATTCAGAAAGATGTGCTTCAGATGATACTGCTGGAGGGTGTGGAAAATTCTGTTATGCAATAACAATGGGTTTAGGGAAAGCTTAAGAAACAGTCAAGAAGCCCTTATTCACCAAGCTGTGCTCTATACCAGACATTGCAACTAGCTGGCCTCAGAGGGATATAAAGAAGGATCACAGGGGCGCCTGGGTGGCTCAGTTGGTTAAGAGTCCAACTTTGGCTCAGGTCACATGATCTTGTGGTTTGTGAGTTCGAGCCCTCCATCAAACTATGTGCTTACAACTCAGAGCCTGAAGCCTGCTTTGGATTCTCTCTCAGTCTCTCTCTCTCTCTCTCTCTCTCTCTACCTCCCTCTTCCTCTGCTTGCCCTCTGCCCCCCTCTCTCTCTGTCAAGAAAAAAAAAGGATCACATGATTCCTTTCTTGTAGAATTTATAGTTTTTAGATGTTTCATATGGAAAAATTCTGTGAATATTTGCCTTTCAAAAAACCTCTCAGAGTAACTTTATCTGCAGGAATTTACCAAGGCTTTCTGGTGGGGCACTCAGTACATTATGGTTCTGTTCTTGAGGTGAGTTCGTCTGGTACCAGTGTATAAAAATTATAATGTCACTTTATTAGTTTAAAATAAGAAATCTGCGGGGCATCTGGGTGGCTCAGTCGGTTAAGCATCTGACTTTGGCCCAGGTAATGATCTCACGGTTCCTGGGTTGGAGCCCCATGTGGGACTCTTTACTGACAGCTCAGAGCCTGGAGCCTGCTTCGGATTCTGTATCTCCCTCTCTCTCTGCCCCTTCCTCACTCATTCTCTCTCTCTCTCTCTCTCTCTCTCTCTCTCTCTCTTTCTCTCTCTCTCTCTCTCTCAAAAATAAAAAAAAATTTAAAAAATTTTAATGTTTATTTTTAGAGAGACAGTGCAAACGGGGGAGGGGCAGAGAGAGAGAGAGATTGATTGATTGATTTAGGGTTGCCAGAGAGTCGTACGGTTAATAAGTAAAAAATCTATTGGAGCACCTGGGTGACTCAGTTAGTTAAGCATCTGACTTCAGGTCGTTCAGTTCCCAAATGTAACGGTTTGTGAGTTCGAAGTCTGCATTGGGCTATCTGCTGTCAGCACAGAGCCTGCTTCAAATCAGGTCTCCCTCTCTCCCTGCCCGTCCTGTGCTCACTCACTCTCCCCCCCGCGTCAACTAAATAAACATTAAAAAAAAGAGAAGTAAGAAATCTAGGATTCAAAACCAGATCTTTCTGGCTCCAAAGCCTATATTCTTACCTCATTTAGTTCTCACAGAAACCTCTCTGGTAGTTATTTTTTATATCACTATTTTATAGGTTGAGGAAACTTAAAGAGGTGAAGAAATTTTTCTCAGTACTATCAGTTGACTACGAGACTTGAAAATATGACAGACTTTCTGCCAAATACAGCATGTTGAGTGTGTATGTTTATTTCCGTTAACTGCACTGAAAAGAATAGCAAATGTATAATAACATGTGGACAGAGAGAAGAAGAGCAGAAATGATGGCAGATAAATGAAGCCAACAAAATTTGGGGATATAGAAACCTAGTGGATAAGTGGTAACTGACTCTGCAGTCAACAAAGCTGAATCCTAAAGTCAGGCAGCTCAGGGGCAAAAAGAAGCAAGCTGGTTTCACCGTAGAACCTGGTAAATACTCAGTACTTGGATTCCCAAGATGCCTCTACAGGCAGAGAATAGTATGAAGCTGAAAACTGAAGAATTGTTAGAAAGTTTATATAAGCAACATTTAAATACCCCTCCACACCACCCTGATCACCATTCCAAGCTGGCTCCAGCAGGCAACTGGTTTTTCACCATACCAGCAGAAAGTGGGAGATTTCCTCTTTGGAGAAGAGATCAAACCCACAGACCTTCTGGATGCCAAGCATAGCTGAAGGTGGTGCTAAGATACTTGTTGAAAACATGCATGTCAGGAGAAGGTCTGCATTTTAAATAATCAATCTCCTTGTCCCTCTGCACTCCTAGAGTGCTCTCAGCCAGACTTAAATGAGTCTGGTCTGGGGACTGATATTTGAGAGCTCCCAAACCAGTCACATTACCTGCCCAAATCACCTGTAAGTTGATGCTTTGCAATCAATAAATCCCACCTATGTGTGCAGAGCTTCCAGTTAGCTTTTTACTCCTCTTTTACTGTTAATAGCCAGAGATCACTGGTATTTTAAGAAAGTCATCTCATGTAATACACAGCCCAAAACAAAAGAAATCAGAGGAAATAGAAACAATGCAAGTCACAAAGTATATTTTCCAAAATATATTTTCAGAGAAGTTTTGCATCCTATAGAATAGTATGCTATAAGAAATGAACAGAAAAAAATAAGCTTTCTTGAGATTTAAAGTATAATCAGAAAAGTTGAAAGATAAAATTGAAGTAAGCTAGATAGTGAAACAAAAGACAAAGGTGATAAAAACAAGACAGAGACTTAACAAAGGAGGCCAATATCTGACTCCTATGATTTTCAGAAACAGAAAAGGGAAAAAAATGAGGACATTCTCAAAGAAATACCAGAAGAAACATTTCCACAAGTAAAGGATATGAGTTTCTGTAATGAAGAGGACCATCTTAGTGTAATAAAAAGACTGCATGATGACAGATCATAAAATTTCAGGATACTGGGGATAAAGAAGAATCTTGAAAGCTTGGTCTGGAGTTAGGGATGGGAAAGTGGGAATATACTAAGTACAGGTATCTGAATGGCACTGGTCTTTCTGCCACATTGCAGTAAGATAAAGGGAATAATTTCAAATTTTAGAGAAGTGATTTTTAACCTGAATTGTATGCTCAGTCAAACTTTTCTTCAAGTGAGAGAGTAAAATAAACCCATTTTGAGATATGCAATGTCTCAAAAATACTTACCTGCCTTATGTCCTTTGTCAGGAAGTTGATGAAGGATATGCTTCCCAGTATAAGGGATCAAATTTTAAAGAGTGGAAGAGGGCCACCTGGGTGGCTCAGTTGGTTAAGCACCTGACTCTTGATTTTGGCTCAGCTCATGATCTCTTGGTTGGTGATATTGAGCCCGCATCAGGCTCTGTGCTGACAGCATGGAGCCTGCTTGGGATTCTCTCTCTCTGCCTCTTCCCTGCTCACACTCACATGTTCTCTCTCTCTCAAAAATAAACTTTTTTTTTTTTTTTTTTTTTTTAAAGTGGAAGCTATAGAACCCAGGAAACAGGGACGCCCTACACAGGACAGAGGTGAAGAGAATTCTCATAGTGATGGGGGAAGGAAAGCCCTAGGATGTCAGCTGTGCAGCAGACCTAGAAAGTAACTAGTCCAAATTGGAGCAAAAAGAAAGAGGGCACTATGAAGTATAACTTTTAGAAAAAATGGAGAGGAATTTCTGATCCTGTCAAGATTTGTAGGGGAAGAGGGGCACCCGGGTGGCTTAGTCGGTTAAGCGTCCGACTTTCACTCAGGTCATGATCTCGCGGTTCATGGGTTCGAGCCCCGCGTCGGGCTCTGTGCTGACTGCCAGCTCAGAGCCTGGAACCTCTTTCAGAGTCTGTGACTCCCTCTCTCTCTCACCCTCCCCTGCTCATGCTGTCTATCTCTCTCTCTCCTAGAAATAAATAAAAAACATTAAAAAAAAAATTAAAAAAAAAAAGATTTGTAGGGGAAGAACTGGTGATAGATAACATACATTACTGAAGAAAAGAAATGGAGCAAGTAGTAACTGTAGAAAAAGTGGAAAATTGAAGAACAAAGGATACCTAGTCATGATATACTCTGTGATTTAGTTAACAATATTGATTTAGCTAAAAATTGTAGCAAAATTACACTGAGAGTCGTCATAAGGGAAAGGGAAGTGTGTGGGAGGTGGGTGGCATTGGGGACTATAACAGACACAGTATCATCTCCCATATTGGAAGNGGAAAAAGAGAACTAAGAAAAGAAATGGTTGCCTCTGGGGAACAGGGAACAGGGTAGGAGGAGTGAGGGGTCTGGGTGCTATTTTTCTTTGTAAGCTTTGTACTGTGACCTTTTCAGTGACGAAAAGCATGACTGCATTTAGGAAAAAGCAAATAAATTTCACCAGAAAGCATAGGTTTAGAACGTACTCCTGAAGTAAAAAATCAGAATGTACTAACACTCTGTTACCTCTGGCCCAATCCAGAGCAACTTCCTATTCATCATCTCCTTTCATCCTTCTAGGAGGACAGGCAAAGGGGAGATGATTCCTTGTTTACAATTGTGGAAGCCTGGTTCGGGAGCTCTAAGACCTTTTTGATTCCAGTCTCCTATATCACTATGCCTCATTGGTATCTGTTTGGGTCTTTTTAGATTTTTTAATTTTGGTTTTTACCAAAGGAAGGCAGCATACTGGAAAGTATCTTCTTTGTGTGTGTGTGTGTGTTTTTTTTTTTTTAATTTTTGAATTTTTATATATATGCTTCTTAATTTTAATTTATGTTTTTAAATTTACATCCAAGTTAGCATATAGTGCAAAGATGATTTCAGGAGGTGATTCCTTACCTATTAGCCCATCCCCCCTCCCACAACCCCTCCAGTAACCCTCTGTTTACTCTGTATATTTAAGAGTCTCTTAAGTTTTGTCTCCCTCCCTGTTTTTATATTATTTTTGCTTCCCTTCCCTTATATTCATCTGTCTTGTTTCTTAAAGTCCTCATATGAGTGAAGTCATAAAATCTTTGTCTTTCTCTGACTAATTTCTCGTAGCATAATACCCTCTAGTTCCATCCACGTTGTTGCAAATGGCAAGATTTCATTCTTTTTGATTTCTGAGTAATACTCCATTGCGTGTGTATATATATATATATGTGTGTGTGTGTGTGTGTGTGTATATACACACACACACCACACTTCTTTATCCATTCAGCCATTAGTGGACATTTGGGCTCGTTCTTTGGCTATTGTTGATAGTGCTGCTATAAACATTAGGGTACATGTGTCTCTTCGAAACAACATACCTGTATCACTTGGGTAAATACCTAGTAGTGCAATTCTGGGTTGTAGGGTGGAAAGCATCTTCTTTGACATCCTGGGAAGGAAATCCTGAAAATAAACGTGTGTGTGTGTGTGTGTGTGTGTGTGTGTGTGTGTGTGTGTGTGTGAGAGAGAGAGATGAATTTGTGTGTACTGGTATGCAGGCGTCTAAAATACAAAACTTGACACTGATATTGTGAGAGGAATGCAAAGTACCATGTGATATTCACAGGTAAGGAGGTGTGTGTTAGGTGAATTTCCATAGAAGGCAGTGTAGGAGATGGGTTAGGCTCCGAGAAAAGTAGGATTTCTATAGTGTTATCTCTGCCCCCCTTGAATGAAATTTCCATAAAGTATTCAGCTGGAAGGAATTAGAGGAAACCAAAAGATCAGTAGACAAAAGACCCTAATAAAGTGACCTAAAATTATCAAAGCAATTTATGACATGAGAGCGCCCTTTGCAAAGTAAAAAGCACTTTTTATCTTTATGTTAAGTTACCAAAATTATACTCAGCCATCAAAAAGAATGAAATCTTGTCAGTTGCAACAACGTGGATGGAGCTACAATGTATTATGCTAAGTGAAGTTAAGTCAGAGAAAAACAAATACTGTATGATTTCACTCGTGTGGAATTTAAGAAACAAAACAGATGATCATAGGGAAGTGGGGGGAAGAGAGAGGGAAGTAAACCATAAGAGGCTCTTAAGTATAGAGAACAAACTGAGGGTTCATGGGGGAGGTGAGCAGGGAATGGACTACATGGGTGATGGGTATTAAGGAGGACACTTGTTGTGAAGAGCATTGGGTGTTATATGTAAGTGATGTATCACTAAATTCTACACCAGGAACCAATACTACACTATATGTTAACTAACTAGAATTTAAATGAAAATTTGAAAAAAATTACCATGATTGTAATCGCTTGAAGATTTATTGGTTTCTTGCAAAAAGAGTGTTTGGCTTTGAATAAAATAGAAAAGTAAGAGTCTTTTCAAAGTAAAACTTTAAACTCTTTGTCTATCACAAGCACCTGGTTGAATTAGTTGAGCATCCAACTCTTGATTTCAGATAAGGTCATGATCTTGCAGTTTGTGAAATCGATCCCCCACATCAGACTCTGTACTGACAGTGTGGAGCCTGCTTGAGATTCTCTCTTTCCTTCACTCTGTCCCTCCCCTCCCTCAAAATAAATAAACATTTATAAAAATAAATTCTGTGTTGGCTTTTAATAAATACTTGTTGATTTAGTAAGACAGTATTTGGGGGAGAAAG
This sequence comes from Crocuta crocuta, assembly GCF_008692635.1. Classification (NCBI taxonomy): domain Eukaryota; kingdom Metazoa; phylum Chordata; class Mammalia; order Carnivora; family Hyaenidae; genus Crocuta; species Crocuta crocuta. The sequence goes on from NW_027530625.1 coordinate 641,874, forward strand.
CAGAAGTTACAGCATTAAACAGCATGGTTTATTTCTAAATTTTCTTCCAGAAAGACTGGGAAACCCCCGCTGCCAAAGCCATTTATTTATAGCTAGACCAAAAACAAAATTTAAAAGGCCATTGTGGGTCTCTGTCTTCATTGGCCTCTGGGGAGCAGAATCTGACTGAAAAATCTTTTTCATTTAAAAAAAAAAAATCTTTATTTATTGAGAGAGAGAGAAAGTGAGGGCAAGCAGGGGAGAGGCAGAAAGAGAGGAGAGAGAATCCCAAGCAGGCTCCATGCTGTCAGCACAAACTGTGAGATCATGATCTGAGCAAAATCAAGAGTCAGACACTCAGCCACCCAGGCACCCCTAAAGTCTTTTTCACTTTTAAAAGATCTTTTTCTTCATGACATGGTATTGGTAGTAATTGAAACCTTTCTTACTTAGATTATGTTAACATCATTATACTGACGATGTGTGTTGTAGCCTACAGAGCGCTAGAAATGAAGTTAAAACAATTAGGTCCTGGTTCTGGCAGTTGATCAGGTAATCTTAATTTGAACTTCAGAAGGATACTCATTTTTGAGTAATGATGATGCCAATATTAAAGGAACTGGTTATGGTCAGATGCACGTTACATTAGTATAAAAGTCTTTACATTATTACTGTGATTACTTTATACTTCCCCCCTCCCCTAGGATAAAGGGGAGAGTAGTGAAAAGAGCATGGATTTTGGAATCTCTGGCCCTTAGTTTTCTACTCTGTAAAATGGGCTTGTGCCCTTCATTAGACTTATTGTGAAAATTAGATACCGTCATGTTTTAAGTATATAGAATCGTGCATGCCGACATCATAGAAACTCAGTAAAAGGTTGCTGCTATTATTTCTTTGTCACACAGAAGTCAGAATCTCCTAGGGCCTGCTGCAAAATGACATATACTCAGTGGAAAGGCCTTGGGTGAATGTGGAATGGCTTGGAGTGGCCACCCTTCTTGCAGAGTTTGTAAACCCCTCAAGTACTGCCATAATCGTTTGTTCCATCAATGGACTGATGTTCCATCAATGCACTGATGCACTTTGTCCTGCTTTTATAGTATGTTCTGCAGAAACAATACTCCTATACAATTCTCGGACACTAAGGTACATATATTTAGATGGACTTCATCAAGGAACAGGTCATTGAGGCTTACAGTAAGAGCTTTAGTAGGTTAGAGGTAGAAAGGAACTCTGGGACTGTATGGGTGAAGAGGTATCCCTTTAATTGAAATTCAAAAATAATTTCTATTAGGAAAAGAATAAAATAATGTCAAGTGATGTTTTAAGCTTCCAAGGCCGGAATGAAGAGGGATCATTTATAAACTTAAGGAATAGAAACCATATAATATATACTGATTAAAAGTATGTGTTTGAAGGGCAAGCCAACTTGAGTTTGAATTCTACCCCTGCCACTTAATATCTGTGACTTAGAGCAAGGTACATAATCCCTGTTAGTCTCTGTTGCCTTAACTAATAACACTATTTTATGCAAGTATTAAGATGAAATGAGTTAATTCATGTGAAGCTCTTGGCACACAGTATTTGGTACATGTTAGCATGTACCTTGTGAATAGGGCAGCGTGGATGAACCAGAGGTTTCAACTTGAGGTATAATGCAGAGTAAGGTAGAAAGATAAATTGGAACTATGTTGTTTGGAATAAATGGCTAAGGGATTTGATTTTACTTAGGAATTGGAGATAGATGTAAGACTTTTGAATAGGTAAATTACATAATACAGAATCCTAAAGTGACAGAGTGTAAGAAGATCCCATAGAGATCATAATCTAGACCCCTCCTTTCACAGATGGGGAAAGGGAGGCCCAGAGTGGTAATCAATTAGTTGCAGAACTGGGACTAGAATCCAGGTCTTTACCTCTCTTAGACTCTATCATGCCACCAAAAAAAAGTGAAAAGGATTGTTCAACGTTGGTCAGCTACTTAGAAAATGAGAGTTGCTAGCAGTCTTAGAAAAAAGGAAACCGTGTTCCGATTTTGGTGTGTATTAAAGAATAAAAATAGTCTTTCTGTTGGTACTTTCAATGAAACCAGTTAAGATTTGAAAAATCTTAGGGGTGCCTGGGTGGCTCAGTCAGTTAAGCATCTGACTTCAGCTCAGGTCTTGATCTCGCAGTTTGTGGACTTGAGCCCCGTATTGGGCTCTGTGCTAACAGCTCAGAGCCTGGAGCCTGCTTCAGATCTGTGTTTTGTTCCTGCTGTCTCTGTCTCTCTGTCTCTCTGTCTCTCTGTCTCAACAGTAAACAAACATTAAAAATTTTTTTTTTGAAAAATCTTAGAGGGTGCCTGGCTGGCTCAGTCAGTAGAGCATGCAACTCTTAATCTCAGGGTCGTGAGTGCAAGCCCCACATTGGGTGTGGAGCTTATTTAGTAAAATAAAAAATAATAAAATTTTAAGGGACTTCATCAAAATAAAAAGCTTCTGCACAACGAAGGAAACAGTCAACTAAACTAAAAGGCAACAGATGGAATGGGAGAAGATATTCGAAAATGACATATCAGATAAAGAATTAGTTTCCAGAATCTATAAAGAATTTATCAAACTCAACACCCAAAAAACAAATAATCCAGTGAAGAAATGGGCAAAGGACATGAATAGACATTTCTCTAAAGTAAACATCCAGATGGCCAACTGACACATGAAAAAATACTCAACATCACTCATCATCAGGGAAATACAAATCAAAACCACAATGAGACACCACCTCACCGCACCTGTCAGAATGGCTAACAGTAACAACTCAGGCAACAACTGATGTTGGTGATGTGGAGAAAGAGGATCTCTTTTGCACTGCTGGTGGGAATGCAAACTGGTGCAGCCAGTCTGGGAAACAATATGGAGGTTCCTCAAAAAATTAAAAATAGAACTACCCTATGACCCAGCAAATGCATTACTAGGTATCTATCCAAGGGATACAGGTGTGCTATATTAAAGGGGCATGTGCACCTGTTTATAGCAATGTTTATAGCAGTGCTGCTGACAATAGCCAAAGTATGGAAAGAGCCCAAGTGTCCATCGACAGATAAATGGATAAAAAAGATGTGGTATATGTGTGTGTGTGTCTGTCTGTATATATATATGTGTGTGTATATATATGTGTGTGTGTGTATATATATATACATACATACATACACGATGGAGTATTACTTGGCAATCAAAAGGAATGAAATCTTGCCATTTGCAACTATGTGAAGGGAACTGGAGGGTATTATGCTAAGCGAAATTAGAGAAAGACAAATATAGTATGATTTCACCCGTATGAGGAATTTAAGATACAGAACAGATGAACGTAAGGGAAGGGAAGCAAAACCAATATAAAAACAGGGAGGGGGGAAACATACAAAAGACCCTTAAATATAGAGAACAAACAGAGTTGTGGGAGGAGGGATGGTTTAAATGAGTAAGGGGCACTAAAGAATCCTGAAATCATTGTTGTACCATATGCTAACTAACTTGGATGTAAATTAAACAATAAATTTTAAAAATAAAGTTTTAAAACAAAGAATTATGAGAAATCTTAGTGTGAAAGTTCTCTTGGTCACTGACAGCCACCTCAGAAATGTTTGTTAGGGCAAATGAAAATACATGACATGCGTGGTTCTAGAAAGCCCTCATGGCTATTTGTAGTATTTGTACTGCTTAGATTGGGGAGTGAAGTTTTTGCTTAATAAAATTGAAGATCAGGGCTTAAGGGTGGCTCAGTTGAGCATCCAACTTTGGCTCAGGTCATGATCTCACAGTTTGTGAGTTTGAGCCCCATGTAGGACTCTATACTGTCAGTATCCTGCTTCGGAACCTGTCTCCTCTCTCTGCACCTCTCCAGCTTGTCTGTCTGTCTGTCTGTATGTCCGTCTGTCTGTCTCTCTCAAAAATAAACATTTAAAAAAAATTGAAGATCACTGCTTGTCCAGTATCTTTTAAAGATGCTGATTCCCAAGAATTTTAAAATAGAAAAATATTGTAGGGGCATCTGGGTGGCTCACTTGGTTGAGCTTCCAGCTTCGGTTCAGGTCATGATCTCGCAGTTTACGAGTTTGAGCCCCGTGTCAGGCTCTGTGCTGACAGCTCAGAGCCTGGAGCCTGCTTCCAATTCTGTGTCTTGCTCTCTCTCTGCTCCTCCCCCGCACACACTCTCTCTCTCAATAAATAAACATTAAAATAAATAAATAATAAAATATAAAAATATTTTAAAATTTTAATTCCAGGAGAGCTTTTACTACCTATGTACAAAGGCATTACTACATAGGTACTAATAGACTTTGGTTGGTATTACACCTATGTGCAGATAAGTTTTAAGTTTTTAGGTTAAAAACTAGAAAAAGATCTATGTAGTTATAAATTTATACATTAATGATGTAATAATATAGCTCTTCAATATTTAAATATTGATAACTTTTTCTTAAGATTCATTCTTTAGTGGAAAAATTAACATTTTTCTTCTATATCAGGACTCAAGGAAACATCATTTTTGCCTGAAAGCATAGAAAAACATATAACTAAAATAAATGTTGAAACCCAGACCGTATAGTCTGAAAATACATATGAATGCAGACCTCTTTTAGAATTCTATATGTAGTTCAGCAGGTCACAGATGGAGATGTTTGTCATCAGTATCATTCAAGCACAGATTCTCTTTTAATTGTGTTAACTATTACAAGAGCTGGGAACTCCATAGAGTTATGAAATACTTTTAATATATCTAGTCATTTTGTAATTGCTGTATATTTTTGCTACTCAGTAGGCATACTTGATTCTCTGACTTAAGACTTGTTATTTTCAGAGGAAACTAACTTTATTTTTTTTCAAGTTTATTTATTTTGAGAGAGAGAGAATCCCAAGCAGGCTCCATGCCATCAGCCTACAGCCCAACATGGGATGGGGCTCAGTCTCATGAATGTTGAGAATGTGACCTGAGCCAAAATCAAGAGTTGGGTGCCTAACTGAATGAGCTACCCAGGCATGCCCAGAAGAAACTAACTTTAAAGTAAAACTGAGTATTTTGTTAAGCATTATGAAATCTTTCTAAATATTTTCTTAGAAATCATATTTTGATTATTTGGTTATATGAAATATAGCTTGAGGAATGGGTGTTGATCTTGTGTATACGTCGTATCTATGAGTGGGTGATTTGGGGAAGATTTTATTCTTAGCATATAATGCTTTGTAAAGTCTTTAAGGAAATAATATAAGTCAAACAATACAGTCTGTATTAAGCTGTGCTAAGAAGGCATTTGATTCATGGTCTTACTTGGTAATACAAGAAATATAATTTAAGTATTTGGAAATCATCATAGTTATCAGAAACACATGTTTGGAATATGACTTTGTGTATAATAATTTTGTGACTTCAAATTTAGCTGACTCATAAATTACCTCTCTTTCCACCTTTTTAGTCAAAATGACACTTTTTGTGTTCATTTTTGTCAGGTAACAGTTCTTGAATATTTCCTCTCCATGATGGATTACTGTGAAGAAGAATCAACAATAATAAAGCAGGAAAAGGTTGACAGTGTAGTTACCATTTATGCCTTATCTATACATGATTTGGGATAGTTTTGCGAAACATTGAATAATTTTCCTGTGGGAAACTTGAGCCCTAAAAGGAAATGAACATAGCTAAAAGACTACATATCACATGGGACTTAGGCTTATTTTTAGAATGGCACTATAATGCCATATTTGGATTGAAACAATGTGATAGCGGTGCATTATTTTATTTAAAAAACTATCTTTTCGGAAGAAGTCATCTAATTTTCTATCACGTTGTATGCTATAGAGTTAACATTAAAAGTATATAACTATTTAGCTGACCAGTGCTAAAGTATGTATTAAAATTAGAAGCACTTGTTTGGCAGACATTACCAGAGCCCACTTTCTGAGACTTCTCTGTATAAAAAAGATTCTGTGGCAGTTCATTGTCATAGTACATAGTTGTCTTTTTGTTGTGTAGCTTTAGAGTAAGTTGTTTTCTTTATTGGAAGGGAAAAAGTGAGTAAAGAAAGATTAGTACGATTGGGCATTGGTATGGTTATCTGATCATCTTGAAATGGGAGACCTTTCCTAAATGAAACAAAAATAAACCCAAATGGATTTTGCCTCTGAGAAATGATTTTTTTAAGATAGTTAGCAAAGATATTTCATACCAAGCTCTACAGTGTTTTGGTTAGTGTCATTCATTGGTTAAAAAAAAGAAAGAAAAAACCTCTTATTGCATCATTTATATTATGTATCAGTTTTTCTGCTACCTGATTTATCTCCTTTATAATTTCATTTGGTTAAGATAAGTTATAATGTTGGTAAAATACAGTGGATTTCTGAATTGTGTACTGTCTAAAATTGTAGATCCCCCACAAGGCACCAAGTCCCAAACAGGAAAATCTGCCAAATACACATTTTGTCCCTTGGCCTCTCTCCCAAGGTTGGAAATATGCCAACATCATAAATCTCAAGTCTGATGGGAAAGAGCCACCACTGATGTAAAAGGCCTTATGATTAAGATACATGCTGGAATTCACCTAGCATTTAGGGAAAATGCCTTTTCTTTGAATAGCTTTGTGAAGAGCCACATGTTGTGATTTTCTTTACTTTGTTTTCATGTTTAAGAGCATTATATATTTCTCAGTCTACATGTTATTAGGGCCTCAGTTACTTCTCTTTTAAGCACTGAACAGCCTTTATCCAAGGAAGCACTTTTATATGAGTAAAAAGAAAAAGCATAGTGGGACACCTGGGTGGCTCAGTCAGTTAAACATCTGACTCTTGGTTTCAGTTCAGGTCATAATCTCACAGTTTGTGAGTTTGAGCCCCGCATCGGGCTCTGTGCTGACCGTGTGGAGCCTGCCTAGGATCTCTCTCTCCTCTCTCTGCCACTTGCCTGCTCAAGCTCTTTCTCTCTCTCTCTCGAAATAAATGAATAAACATTAAAAAGATTTTTTTAAAAAGCATATTTTCAAAGTCTGTGTCATGTCAGTTTTAGTTATAGGAGATTGAAGAAAAAACTTTTTCATATGTTAAGAACTGTAAATGCCACTCACTACTGATAAGGGAATTTCTTCAGTTTTCCAGTGTGTTTATTTGGGTTAATAATGTGGGCTAATGAGGCATAGGAGCACATGTACCCCAATGTTCATAGCAGCACTTTCCACAATAGCTAAAACATGGAAAGAGCCTACATGTCCATCAACAGATGAATGGATCAAGAAAATGTGGTTTATCTATACCATGGAATACTACATGGCAATGAGAAACAATGAAATCTGGCCATGTGTAGCAACATGGATGGACCTTGAGGGTGTTATGCTGAGCGAAGTAAGTCAGGCAGAGAAGGACAAATATCATATGTGTGCACGTATAGGAGGATTAGGAGGAACTTGACGGAGGAACAAGGGGGAGAAGAAGGGCAGAAATGGTGGGGGAAAGGGAGAGAGGCAAACCATGACAGACTCTTGAATGCTGACAAAAACTGAGGACTGATGGATGTGGGGGGGAGGGGGGATGGGCATGGAGGAGGGCACTTTGGGGATGAGCACTGAGTGTTATGTGGAAACTAATTTGACAATAAACTATTTGTAAAAAAA